>NC_092858.1:110418956-110464341 GCF_032062135.1 Pyxicephalus adspersus
TGGCACAATGACAGAGTGTGGAGGTGGTGGCCGCATGAATAGGCCACAGAGTGCCATAATGACAGAGTGTGGAGGTGCCGACAGCATCAGAAGGCCACAGAGTGGCACAATGACAGAGTGTGGAGGTGGCGCCAGCATCAGGAGGCCACAGAGTGGCACAGGGACATAATGTGGAGGTGGCAGCAGCATCAGGAGACCACCGAGTGGCAAGGTGACATAGTGTGGAGATGGCAGCAGCATCAGGAGACCACAGAGCGGCAAGGTGACATAGTGTGGAGATGGCAGCAGCAGCATCAGGAGACCACAGAGCGGCAAGGTGACATAGTGTGGAGATGGCAGCAGCATCAGGAGACCACAGAGCGCCAAGATGACATAGTGTGGAGATGGCAGCAGCAGCATCAGGAGACCACAGAGCTGCAAGATGACATAGTGTGGAGATGGCAGCAGCAGCATCAGGAGACCACAAAGTGACCCGGTGACAGACTGGGGTGGCAATACCAGTACCCGCTGACGAAGGTGGGTGAAAGAAGAAGCACTAGGCATCTGATGTGTGGCATCAGGCGGGTGGCAGCATCATAGTAGTAGCTGAGGCAGGTAGCCAGAAGAAACCGGTCTCTTTTGTCAAGGTTTGGGTGAGGCGGCATGGATCATAGAATCAGATGCATCAGGCATTGGTGGGTGGAAATCCTGGCTGATCCACGCCGCCGAGTAGGTGATTTCCCCCCCAACACTCCGCACTGACTGTTACCGTCGCTGCCTCTGTGAACCCCTGCACAACTACTTCCCGGGCAGGTAGGCTTCTGCAGGTGGTGGTATCCTAATCCAAGATGGCTGAGGCTATTTAAAGGCGTGTGACATCACAGAGCTGGCTGGCCGCCTTCCCAGAGTTCCTTGCCTCATGTCCTCACACGTGTAGCCGCTATTTTAGAAAAAAATTTCAATTCGTTTCAACGAATCGTGAGGAAATTCGGATTCGTTGCGAATCAAATTTTTTCGGGGGAAATCACCTACTCAGCGGTGTGGCAGTTTTTTGTTAAGCCGCCAGAGGAGGCTTAACATATAGCTCAAAATCGGAACCATGGTGACCGACAACAGGAAGAACATTGTGTCTGCGCTGCGTCAAGAAAGGCTGAGCCATGCACCCTGCATGGCACACATGTTCAATCTGGTTGTGAAGCGGTTCCTGAAGTCTTCCACCCATCTGCAAGACATCATAAAAATGGTCAGGAAACTTTGCATGCACTTCAGCCACTCGTACACCGCAAAGCACACCCTCCTTGAGCTGCAGAGGCAGAACGGCATCCCCCAACATAGGCTGATATGTGACGTTTCCACCCGTTGGAATTCCACCTTTCATATGTTGGACCAATTTTTCAAACAGAGAAAGGCCATCAACGTATTCTTGATGACCCAAGCAGATAGGAATACTCCCATGTGTACCTTTGATGTCAGCCAGTGGCAGCTCATGCGTGACACCTGCCATTTGCCCAGGGCCTTTGAGGAGGCCACGTTATTTGTCAGTCGCCAGGACTACGGGATGAACAACGTTATTCCACTACTTCATGTCCTGGAACAGATGCTGATAAATCTGGCTGGTCAGGGGCTGAACTGGAGAGGAGGAGGACATTGGATCAAAGGCAATGTATAGCGAAATGGATGGTTTTTCTACTCAGGAGACAGGAGAGGAGGAGCAGGAGCAGCCAGAGGAGCAAGAGGGAGATAAGGAGGACAAGGCAGAGGACCCAGACACACTGTGGCAGTATGCAGTGGAGATGGAAGCAGGGAGTCCCTCCGAGTCACTTGCAGAAATGGCCCGCTGGGTGCCCACTTGCTTGCGCAGTGACAGCCGAATTGTCACCATTCGGCAGAGGGATGACTTCTGGCTTTCCACCTTGTTGGACCCTTGCTACCGGTTCAAAATGGGGGCCTTTTTTACACCCGCTGAGAGGGAGGACAAACTTAACTACTACAGAGACATCCTATGTAGTCAGTTGGCCGCTTCCTATCTGCGCCATCGTCCATCCTCCCGCAGGTCTGACCTGGGGGGCCCTCTGCACTCACGTTCCACTGCCATGGCTGCTGTGGAGGGGTGGGGTGGCAGGAGCAGTACCAGCTCCATCAGCAGCAGCCTGAGTCTAGAGTCGCCTGAACCAGCAGGTGGTGGCATACTTGGAGTGCACCCTGCCAGCCGTCTCTGTGAACCCCTGCACAACTACTTCCCGGGCAAGTAGGCTGCTGCAGGTGGTGGTGTCCTAATCCAAGATGGCTGAGGCTATTTAAAGGGGTGTGACATCACAGGGTTGGCTGGCCGCCTTTCCAGAGTTCCTTGCCCCATGTCCTCACACGTGTAGCCGCCATTTTAGAAAAAATTGCGTTTCGTTTCAACGAATCGTGAGGAAATTCGGATTCGTTGCAAATCAAATTTTTTCTGAAACTCGGATTGAATTCCACTTCGTCAGCTTCGATTCGCCCATCTCTACTTATGAACAGCAGTTTAGTTCTGACTGTTGCACTCCAATATTGCATTATATAAGCAAGGTTTTATGTTGCATTATATATGCTGTTTGTTGTTTATGCTGTTTTTCACAATACTTCTAGTGCTTTTGATCACTTCACTCTAGGCATTTTGTATGTTATACTGTATACTCTACACTTTATGCTACATCTCACAGTTTTGATGACTGCATTGTACAGTGGGTTATGTGTTGTAAGTTACACAGCCATGACCTCTACTATTGTACTGAATTTTACCTACTCCTGACTCCACAGGAGTTTGCTAAACTAAAGGTACACACCATTTAAATAAAGCTCTTTCATAAAGAAGAATTAAACTGTAAAAATGAAAAAAAATGTAGGCAGGTCCTTCATTGTAAAAGGAACAGGCAGTGTCCCCTCTGCAATAAAAAAAATATACCTGTCTAAACGCAATTTTTTATTAACACTTGCCTGTCCTTCCTCTGTTGCCTTCTTTATCCAATTCTCTTCTGCTTTTCAGATCTTCAGCCATCTTGACTGACAGACAGAATGACAGTTTATAAATTTCCAGCATTCGTTCTCTGCATGGGAAGCTAATACTTTTCAAAATGCACAGATAAGTATGATTTTTTGCAGAATGTACCGTATTTTTTGCACTATAAGACCATAAGACGCACCTAGTTTTAGAGGAGGAAAACAGGAAAAAAAATTATTTGAACCAGTACCAGGGGTGTAGTGGGGCGGGCACATACCGTTCCCTAGATGTGTCTATGTCCCTGCTGCTGTCATTATCCCCAATGTATAAACCTGAAATTTTAAGTGTATATAAGTTTAAATTAGGTTTATTATCAGTGCTCTGTACCCTGAAAATTTGAAGTTTCTAAAACAATCAGTTTGGGAGATATGAAAGTTTATACATGGGGGTAATGACAGCAATAGGGACACAGACACAGATCTCATGCTGCTGCTGGTATACAAAGGGTAAGACTATTTCACACTGCAAGATGGGCTGGAAGCAGCATAGCCGATCTCCGAGGTCTATAGGACATCCACTGCACTGTGAAAAAATCATTCCTTTTGTATAGCAGCTGGAGCTGCATGAGATCTGTGTTTGTCCGTGCTGCTCTCATTACCCCAATGTGTAAACCTTCATACATCCACGTGTCCTCAAAGAGCTGAGCTCAGTTATTTCAAAGCCAATATTTCTCATTTTTAGAGACTCTTTAGTCACTGGCAAGGTACCCATGGATTGGCCTAAGGCCAATGTGGTTCCTATCTTCAAAAAGGGAGCAGAGTCATTACCAGGTAACTACAGCCCCGTTAGTTTAACGTCCATAGTTGGAAAGGTCTTAGAGAGTTTGATAAGGAACCACATAGAGGACTTTCTGATAGAAAGTAATATTATAAGTGATAGTCAGCATGGCTTCAAGAAAGAGAAGTTGTCAAACAAATTTACTCTCTTTTTACGAGGAAGTAAGTAAACAGGTAGACAGTGGAATAGCAGTTGATGTAGTGTACTTGGACTTTGCTAAAGCATTTGACACTGTACCTGACAAACAGTTAATATGCAAGTTAGGGTCAATAGGTTTAGAAACGTAAATCTGTAAATGGATAGAGAACTGGCTTAAAGATCGCATTCAGAGAGTTGTAATTAATGATTCATACTCTGAATGGTCTAAGGTTATTAGTGGTGTACCCCAGGGTTCAGTGTTGGGACCTTTACTATTTACCATCTTTATAAATGATATAGAGTTTGGGATAAAAAGTACCATTTCTGTGTTTGCAGATGACACCAAACTATGTAATGGAATTAGGTCCAAACAGGGTGTCTATAATCTACAAGCAGACCAGGATGTACTGTTTGATTGGGCTGCCAAGTGGCAAATTACATTTATTATAGATAAATGTAAAATTATGCACTTGGGAGCTAACAACATGCATGCTTCATACTGTCTAGGGTGAATACATTTGGGGGAGTCAGAAATGGAAAAGGATCTGGGGGTTCTGGTAGATCATAGACCTAATAACAGCATTCAATGCCAAGCTGCAATATCTAAAGCTAGTAAAGTACTTTCTTGTATTAAAAGAGGAATAGACTGCAGAGATGGAGACATTATCCTGCCACTGTACAAAGCATTAGTCAGACCACATCTGGAATATGCAGTCCAGTTTTGGGCACCAGTTCACAAAAAGGTCATTGTTGAATTGGAGAGAGTGCAGAGAAAGGCAACTAAATTAATAAAAGGAATGGAGGAGCACAGCTATGAGGAGAGATTAGCTGAACTGAATCTATTCTCCCTTGAGAAGAGACGTTTAAGGGGGATATGATCACCCTGTATAAATATATAAATGGTCCATATAGAGAACTCTCTTCCCCATTATTCACTTTGAGATCATTACAAAGAACAAGAGGGCACTCTTTGCGTCTGGAGGAAAAGAAGTTTAAGCTCTGGATAAGGAAGGGATTCTTCACTGTAAGGTTGATAAAAATGTGGAATCAGCTCCCTCAGGAAGGAAGTGTCAGCAACTACTATAGAATGCTTTAAGAAAAAGCTAGATGTTTTTCTAGAAGCACAGAATATAACTGGGTATTAAGGCTTTAAAGTAAAAATAACAGTGACTGTTGATCCAGGGAACATCCGATTGCCTCATGGAATCAGGAAGCAATTTTTTTCCCCTGTTGAAGCAAATTGTACCAGGGTTTTTTTGCCTTCCTCTCGACCAACTTTGTCTTATAGAGTTTTATATCTGGGATATGTTTATTTCCCTAGTGGTTGAACTTAATGGACGTATGTCTTTTTTCAACCTAACCTACTATGTAACTATATATATATATATATATATATATATATATATATATATATATATAAATGTGGTGCACTGTTGCCACCTAGAGGCCGCTGACGGTACTGTAGCCGGTTGGCAATATTCACTATTCACTAAGTAAGACTGAGAGACATCCCCCCCGACACACACACAGACTTTTTTGGGGAGAAAAATAAGTCTTATGGAGCGAAAAATATGGTACATTAAACTTTCCTTCTGCAATAAAAATTCTGGATGCTAGCAATTTTTCCTTGTGGAACTATGGTTTAATTTTAAGTTAGGCTCAGGCAAACTAATCTCTATCTAATTTGTACAGAAAAGCATATGTAAATAAATTTAATTAAAAAACAATCCCTAAAGAATTAAGGAGTATAGGAGGACTGAAGCATATATGTACAGTGCATACAACAAGAAGATTCTGGTTCTTTTCTCACTTTTTTTAATTCTTTTGTTGTCACTGATGTCTTTCTTTTGTTTTTGGCAACACTGGCATGTGAATATATAGCAAATGGTAATTTGTTTTTTTCTTGACTGCCCGCTTTCTTGTAGAAGTCAGTTAAATAAAGTGACACTAGACCCATTGTATACTCACACCATCGCTGTTTAGTCATGGGCCCCGTCATCTTCTTTCTTCTCTTCCTCCTTACAATATTTGGCCGTTTTAATTGACAGGCACGCACAGGAGTTAATTCAATCCTGGCACCCACAGGTATCCTGGCAAATAATGCATGTGCAGCAGAGCAAATTTTGACCGATGAAATGGCATCCAGGCATGCAAGATTGCTTACTGCAGGAGGGACGTCACCTGTCCCTTTCTGAAATAAAGCTGTGTCTGGTGCCAACTTTTTTTAAAAACCTAAATCTGCCAGATTACTTCTATGTGCTGTCTTGCCATGGGTTATCAGGCTGGAGTAGAAACTAACTGAACACAGTCTGTGCTCGAACAGTTAACAGTTCTCTTTCTAAAGAGAACTGGTGCTATGCTGTCGCATAACAGGCTTGTCACCCAGTTGTGATAGCAATCAGTAATCAAAATCAACACGTGCACAACACAAATTCAGTACTGTTGTGAACACTTGAGTGAGAATAATAATTGTTTTTTTTGTTTATTTTAAAGTGTCACCTAACCACTAATTGGGGTACTATAGTTAATTGCAGTTTCATTATTGCAAGCAGTTTTAGGGCTTGGTGTCTATTTACTCAATGTAACCTCTAAGCTATTAACAAGTAATCTTTAATATTTTATGCAAAATTGAGGGTTATAATAGAATGTATATTTTACTGAAAATATATATTGGATAAACAGTAGCACAAATATCATGTGATATAAAATACAACTACCACATTTTATACCACAGTATATAATATTTTGGAGGTATGATTGCCTAAATCTTCATGCCTAAAATGTGCATTTTTACCATGTGTACAAAAATGTAGTTTAATTCACCTGGCAGTATTCTCGACTGTGGCTCGGGGTAAAAAAATATGCAAAAAGCAGTAACCCCCGAGCCACACTCAGGGTAGCTAAAAACAATAAAAAAAAAAAAAACACACTTATCTGATCCCATGGCTCCCTCCGGTGTCCTGCTTGATGAATCTCATCCTCGGGCGGTGTCCTCTTCTTCGGATCTTCAGCCATTGAGTGCAGTGGCGTTCCCCTGGGTTTCCCCAGTGACATCGGAGCATGCGTTCATGTGTGCGGGAGGTGCAGCGGGAAATTCAAATAGTTTTGTATTGGATTTAATACAAAATTGCTGTATTGAATCCAATACAAAGTATTCCTTATATAATTATATTACATATATATTATACATGCTACTGTATAGTTATATTACAGGTTTCTGTATTTTTATGCACCCTTGTTTTAACAGTTTTTTTCATTTAAAAAATTATAATTAATTTAAATTAATATTAATTATTTAAAAAATAATTAAAGTTTATTATTAAATTTATTAATATTAATTAAAATTGTAAAATACATTTCCATGCAAAACAATGTAATGCTTTTTGCGTAAAAAACAGACAGAATTAGAAAGCCAGGGGAGTTAAGTATGTATTTTTTACCTTTAATGAACAGTTGGATGGAACTTAAAAAAATGATCTGCATTCTCATATTTATAGGTACTCATAGGCAGACTCTAGTGATGAACAAAAATTAACATCTATGTTTTGCTAGATTGTTTTCTTTCTCTTCCTTCATTACTAAGCCTGGATAATGGATTTTTTTTCATCTACCTTCTTTGATGTATACTTACAATCTGTAGTTACATTACTGCCTTTTACATTTTGCCCAAGTATGCCACAAGATAGAACAATATATAATCTAATTTTGCTACATCTTTATTCTAACTATAATTCCAAGTCTGAAGATCAACTTTAGCTTTATTTCACTGTTTTGCTAATGAGATTACACACAATGCTTGACATTCAGCTATTTTGCCAAATGGTTTAACATTAACCGTTTCAAAATACTACACCTAAAAAGCAATCTACATACCATTAGTAAATGCAGAGCCGTTTTAAGCTCCCCTTTAAAGACTCTCCTCGACCCTCCTCCCCCTATTATCCTTCTTTTGCCATCTGTCTATCAATTGTTGTCCTCCCTTAACACCTTCTCTGCTACCAATATCCAGCACCCGTCACTTACCTGCTGGGCTTGGTGCTTGTAGACTCACTCTTTTTTTGAAAGATTTTTTTTCGGACATGTTGCCTGGATGCCAGTACCCGTATTTTAAGGGTAAATGGTACTGATGATGTTTAGCGGTTTAGTTTTCTTTTTTATCACTGTAGCTGTTTGTGTGGACCTCTGTGCGTTTATGTGTAACAGCTGCAGAGATCGGAGTATTGTAAATTAGAATGCAGTTCAAAGCAGCAGCATGAAAGAGAAATGGCAGCAGCTTATGCATATGAAAGCCTGTATGTTTAGGAAGTTTGTAGCAAGCTCCTCCTTTTCTGCTTTCAACAGTGTGAGGGGCTTTTACAACATATGAATGTATGATTCCCTGATTTGTTCATTGCAGATTTCAGTTTTCAATTATACTCTAAATCGTTTATGCATTGCTACAGTGCTCATTTTCCACAGTACCTAATCATCCATGCCATGATCAAGTAATTGTCGATGGCGCTACCTCATTAGCCATCTTCGCTGTATCAAAAAGTATTGCAGCCAGCTACAAGTCACCAGAGAAAATAATTAAAAAATTATAAGATTTATAGCTGGTGTGATAGGGAATTTACTTTCTAATATCTGGATGTGCAGATACAAAATAAACTATTCGGTTTTTAGAATTCTATACTTTTCTGCAAACATTTCCCCGATATGTAATACAATACAGGAGTGAATAAATCAAGACCTGACGTTGAGTCAACCATTTAATATGAGGGAACCCTTAAAGTCAACTCTACAGGAAACTCCTGCTATAATTACTATATCCACAGCTCCCAGTACATTGGCATAGTGCTCAGTGGGAAGAATGCCTCTTACATTGCTAATCAGTAGGAAGAATGTCATCCTCACAGATAGCTAAAAAAATGATCATTGGTGTCACTCTTACTGTGACCTGAAAGTCACAAACTGCTCATTACTTGATAATGGACTGCACTGCACTGCCAAGTTAGTTTAAGGAGTAAAACCTTCATCGGCATGGTTTTTGTAATGTATTCAACTTAAAAACTGTATAGATATAAGAACAACTTATGCCTTGATGTACTTTGTACCTATACCTTTCAATAAAACCCCTTGTAAAGTTGTTTTTTGTATTTTTTGCTGTTTTTTCTCATCTGGGAAATTTCCCTTTAGTTCCTGTTCTGGAGTGGCAAAAGATGTTACTCAAAAGTGGAAAAAATTCACAGAAACAGGTGTCCTCTTGCTCTAGTGACCACTCTTTTTTGGTTTTCCCTTTATTTTTATTTTTAATATCACGTTTCTATGACTATTACATTGCCTTCAATACAAATTTTTCAAATGTATTAAAAATTCTAAATAGTCTATAGATTTATATGTCAGTTTCAGTTTAAGCACTTAATTCATAATATACTAATTATATAGACCCTGAATACAACTGTATATACCAATTGTTTTGTCTGGGAAATGCCCGTTACTGGATCATTAAGTAATTCCAGTGAAGAAAATATAGTAAATTTGGTGGGTATATGTGTTCATTCAAGTGTGTCTTTCAGATGTAACTTTATATATATAGACACACCTGGCCAAAGAACAGATCCTTTCTATTAATCATCATCTAACCAGAGGTGTTTATGTAACAGTCATATTATAAATTGCTGTAAAACACCTAACAAGGAGAAAAATTAATGTGAATTAAGTTCACTGTGAAGGAAAATAGGTGACTCACAGAGATTAAAGGACTCTGGGAAAAAAAAGTCTCTAGAGAACGCTTTGTAGACTAGTTACTGTTTGTAAATATTTACTGGGGCAAAGGTAACAAAAATATTTCTAGTATGTGCCACAGTAGCTAGGTAATGAGACACTATATTTCCCAAGTAGTTGGAATTTGTGCCTAGCAGTATGGAGTTCAATGTTTATGTATTTATGTATATAGTTTATGCAGGGACATATCTTTGTTATATTTTTTTCCATGGTTGCACAGAATTTGGACCATAAGCACTACTTAGGCTCCAGGGGCACATCCCTTTGGTTTGTCCTTGGTTAGCAAGTGCTGGGGATAGTTTGCTTGGGTGTGGGGTGGGTAAATATTGTTTGTGAGAGGGACATTTTTGCTGAAGGAGATTTTTGGCAGAAAAGGTTTATCTGTACATTATATACTTTTAATGCCTGCATTTTTATACTGAGATTTAGGTTACAAATTCCTTACCTCTGCACTCTGTACTTTACATACTTTTGGACCCTGTTGTTAATTTTGTAACTTTATCCCTGCACATTATGTTACATACTCTGGCAAGCTCCTGACCCCCTCTCTCTATGGGACATAGACCTGACCCCTACACAGGGCCAGAATATACTTTTTTCTCCCCTATGCCAGAAACTTGTTTCCCTCAGCCCCAGCAGCATAACATATATACAACTAAAGCTATCATATAGTCCTGGCCTGGCAAATATTTTCACCATGTTTGCACCTGCTCACCATTTCTGAACCAAAAAACAGAACTAACACGTACAATACAATACATCCTCCCAAATCTAGGGGCTGCTAACTGTGTTTGAACCCTATTATCATTGCGATAGTTACTTCCAATGAAATACAAATTTTGGGCAAGATAGCCAAAGAGGGGGTTGAACTTACTACTACATTTTTCAGTTACCTACATCTCTATGTTCCACAGAAATTTGGGTTAGAAAAAAAAGGCAAGTGGCCAGTTATGTGTGACGGGGTGGCCTTGTATGATCCTAATAATTTTTTTATATCTTGTGATGGTGCAATAGTGATGACATTTTAGGAAGAAGGTGTTAAGCTGATGTTAGCTACAAGTGTCCCACACTTGCTCTTACATTTTTGTTCACATATACCTCCCTGTAAAAGAGAAACTGAGATTCAAGAAAGGGAAGAAGACAGTTGTGTGTGTGACAGAGTATTTCTTTTTTTGATAGAACACCAATGCTATCTTGCAGATGAAGAGAAAGTGGTGCAGGGGTGCAGGTCAGGGTATGGATAGGGGCAGAGTACATACTTCACGATTTGCTGCCAATATTCTACAGAACTTCTCTGTTCATTTGTAGTAGTGTTATAGGTTTGTTTCCATTGTGCTATGCTGCCTGATCATAGCCCTATTGTATACAAGCACACTTCCACTTCCTGGCCAAACAGGTTGTCAAAAGGCTGTCCAGCTTAGTTGCATACTCATGGTATACACACACCTGATGGTGATGGAAGGAGGTCCAAGCACAACATTAAAAAAACATTCATTGACAAGCTCGAAAGCAGGGTCATGCACTCTTAGAAATGAACTGATGTTCTGTTCTTGCTCAACTTAATTTTGCTCATTAAATAGTGGACTGTATGCATTATTTAGGTGTTTACACAAAACAAATAGTACTAATATATGAAAGTTGCAGGGCCAAATCCACTTTGTGCCAAACATATTTTCTTGCTTTTACAGCCTTTCAGGGTGTTAATGCAGGTTTAAATGCCATTTTAGACCTTGGCCCACTATATATTTACTTACTCACCTCAGCTTGGTAATGGAAGCACATAAAGGTGGATTCCTTCTTTGAATGCTGCTTTGAGCCAAGATCATGACATCAGAAATCATAGGAAGAAATAGGCAATCTTTTCAATTTGAAGCATGTTAAGCAACATGCCAAATAAAGCCACTTAACCTATTTATTTCACTAATTTTTCTTGTATATGTACAAGATATATGTTCTCTTGTATATATACACACATATAAATGCATACATACAAATATGCATGTATATAATAAGTCTCCTTATTAAAGGGGGCTTCCAGATTACAAAGTCCCGCTAAAAGCACTTAAAAATGCCCCCATTGTTTTTAATGGAAGCTTTCTATAAAAGCTTACAATCGCTTGTAAAAAGGCTTGTGCCTAAAAATGCATATAAACGTGGCAGAAACGTTTTTGTGGGATTTTAAAACAGTTCGTGTTTATATCTATATACACTTATGTCCATAAATATTTGGACAGAGACAACTTTTTTCTAATTTTTGTTCTGTACATTACCACAATTAATTTAAAAAAAAAAAAACTCAGATGCAGTTGAACTGCAGACATTCAGCTTTAATTCAGTGGGTTGAACGAAAAGATTGTATGAAAATGTGAGGAACTAAAGCCTTTTTTTTAACACAATCACTTCATTTCAGAGGCTCAAAAGTAAACTCCTCTGGTCAGCTGGCAGCTACCCTGCGGCTCAAGCCTATCCTCACCATCAGAGGCTCTAGTGAAGACCAGATAGTGGCTTAGTTACGCCCCTCCAGAGCATACCCAGTCAGTGGCACAGTGGGTCCACACCCGCGTGCATTACAGTTTGCTCAGGCCATGGACTCCGCTGATCCGAACCTTCCCAGTGCCACTGAGTTACTCCAGGAGTTGGCTCAGCAGTGTGAGCGTCAGGATCAAATATTGTCCTACCTACGCAATGTGAATATGCGCCAAAACGATCTGTCATCTGCCAACCCAGCACCATTAAGCTTCTCTGCTCCGACTAATTCAGTTCCTGCCCCACCTCCTTCCTACGTACTAGGTTCTGGACCTCATCTTTCAGCTCCCCCATGCTTCAATGGTGACCCTAAGCAGTGCTGGGGGTTCATAAATCAATATAATCTTCATTTTGAACTTTTACCTCACCAATTTGCCTCTGACCGAGCCAAAGTGGCTTTTCTGATGTCACACCTTACTGGGGAGGCGCTGGCCTGGATTAATGGGAAATGAACGACCGAGTCATAATGGATCTACAGGCTTTCCTAGAGACCTTCCTCTAGGTGTTTGATGAGCTCGGTCGCACCGCACCACATCCTCCCTGCTGCGGTTGCGTCAAGGAATGCAATCCCTGGGCCAGTATGCAGTCCAGTTCCGTACGTTAGCCTCGGAACTCGGCTGGAATAATGAGGCACTTGTGGCCACTTTTTGGGAGGGGCTCTGTGGGAGAATTAAAGATGAATTGGCCAGTCGGGATGTTCCCTCCTCCCTGGATGACCTCATCTCCCTGGCTACTGAATTGATTTACGGTCGAGGAACGTGCCAGAGAAGTGGCACGTGAAGTGGATTCTTGTCATCTGGCATTTTCACCTCCGCAAGCTTCTAACCCACTGCCTCCCATGTTGTCGGCAGTCCCTGAACCCATGCAGGTCGATCGGGTTAGGCTGTCTGAACAGGAGTGCAATCACCGCCGTGCTAAAGGACTTTGTTTCTATAGTGGTCGCTCTGATCATGTCCTCCGCACTTGTCCCTGGAAGCCCGGAAACTTCAAAGCCTAGGGTCCGTGGGAGAGGCAGCCCTAGGTGAAGGTAATTCCTCTCCTCCTCTGACTCTGCCAGTAACCTTGGAAAGATGGAAAGACTCTGTCTGAGTCCATATACTTCATCACAGAACCTGAAAAATTACAGGTGGGAACACTTCATTCTGAAGAAATTGTGTTCCTGGTTATGTCAAGTCTGTCACATCCTCTCCTCCTGGGACTTCCGTGGCTTCGTGTTCATGAACCTGTCCTTGACTGGAGGTCCGGAGAGGTGCGTTGGGGACCATCCTGTCATAGAAAGTATCTCCTTTCTGTCCCGCCAGCTCGGTCAACACAGGTACCACCCAATCTCCAGGGTCTGCCGGCAGCCTATCATGCTTATATGGGTGTCTTTGATAAAAAGGAGGCTGAGATGCTACCTCCTCACAGGCCATATGACTGGCCTATTGACTTGGTCCCAGGCTCCTCACCTCTTCGTGGGCGCATCTATCTCCTTTCACCAGCAGCGACTAAATCCATGTCCGAGAATATCAAGGAGAACCTTGACAAAGGATTTATCTGCAAATCTTCCTCTCCAGCTGGTGCAGGGTTCTTCTTTGTGAAGAAGAACATCCAACATCCTTGCATCGACTACAGGGGTCTTAACACGATAACAGTAAAAAATAAGTACCCGCTTCCCCTAATCCCTGAACTGTCATTAACGACATCTTCAGGGACTTGCTATATTCCTGTGTTGTAGTGTATCTTGATGATATCCTTGTTTTTTCTCCAGATCTGGCTACTCACCGGAAGCAGGTTCATTTGGTCCTTCAAAGACTAAGACAAAATCGTCTGTACGCCAAGTTTGAGAAATGTTCCTTTGAGAAATCTTCTCTTCCATTCCTAGGATACATAATATTCGACACTGCAGATGGATCCTGAGAAGCTGTCAGCAATTTTAAAGTGGCCTCATCCTTCAAGTTTAAAAGCTATCCAGCGGTTCCTGGGATTGGCCAATTACTATCGCCAGTTCGTACCGCATTTCTCGTTCTTGAATGCTCCCATCTCCGTTTTGACCCGTAAGGGAGCAAACCCTATTAATTGGACAGCTGAGGCTGAAGCCGCCTTCCAAACTTTGAAACAGGCCTTCTCTGCGGCTCCGGTTCTCCATCACCTTGATGCAAACAAGCAATTCTACTTGGAGGTGGACGCATCGTCTCTTGGGACGCTGTTTTCACAAAAATCTTCTTCCGGTAAGATGGTGCTCTGTGGTTTCTTCTCCAGGGCCTTCTCCGCTCCTGAGCGTAACTATTTAATTGGGGACAGGGAGTTATTGGCCATAAAAATGGCACTAGAGGAATGGCGTTACCTTCTCGAGGGGGCATCTCATCCGGTGGTGATCTACACCGACCACAAAAATCTGACTTATTTGCAGTCTGCACAAAGACTGAATCCTCGTCAAGCTAGATGGTCCTTATTCTCTGCTCGTTTTGATTTAGTTCTCCATTTCCGTGCCGCAGACAAGAATATCAAAGCAGATGCTCTCTCAAGGTCCTTTGATGCTACTGATCGAGAGGAGGAACCTCAACACATCATTGATCCCGTGAAAATTGCTGTATGTCCTGTCAAGTTTTCTGAGATTCCGCCCTGAAAGACTTTTGTTGCACTGAACCTCAGGAAGCAAATTCTAGCCTGGGGGCATTCCTCAAAAATTGCAGGTCATGCCGGACAACGAAAGACTTTCAAACTTATTTCTCAACGGTACTGGTGGCCAACCATGCAGCAAGACATCCAAGAGTTTGTTGCTGCCTGTCAGTCATGCACGCAGTATAAAACCTCCATGCAACATCCAGCAGGCCTCTTGCTTCCCCTGCCCGTTCCAGAGGCTCCTTGGCAACAGATAGCCATGGATTTTATTACTGATCTATCTTTGTCCTCTGGTTGTTCTGAGATCTGGGTAGTGGTGGATTGCTTCTCCAAAATGGCGTACTTCATCCCTCTGCCTGGCCTTCATTCTGTTCCTCAGCTGGCAAAAAAATGTATTGAACATATTTTTCGTCTCCATGGTTTTCCCTACCGTATTGTGTCAGATAGAGGTGTACAGTTCACGTCTAAATTCTGGAGAGCTCTTTGTAATCTCTTGAATGTGTCTCTGGACTTCTCTTCAGCTTATCATCCACAGTCTAACGGTCAAGTGGAACGTGTCAATCAAATCCTGATCAGCTTTTTATAACATTTCATCAACCTTCATCATGATAACTGGGTGGAGTTATTACCTTGGGCTGAGTTTTCGTACAATAATTATGTCAGTGAATCTTCCAAGAAATCGCCATTTTTTGTTGTTTTTGGCCAACAACCGAATATCCCACTTCCGGTATCCTCTTCTTCCGGTATCCCTGCCGCAGATGCTACCTCAAGAGAATTCTCTGCAATCTGGGAGGAGACTTGGGGAGCTCTTAAAGAAGCTTCCATCCGCATGAAGGAATCCGCAGATAAGAGACGTAGAGTTTCTCCTAAGTTCTATCCTGGTGATAACGTCTGGCTGGCTTCAAAATCCAGCTCAAAATACCCTCTTACAAATTAGGTCCACGCTTCATCGGTCCTTTTGAAATTCTGGAACAAATCAATGAGGTTACCTACAAACCTAAACTGCCGGCCTCACTCCGGGTACCGAATTCCTTTCTTGTCTCCCTGCTGAAGCCCGTCATCCTGAATCGTTTTTTTGAGACCTGTCTCGGCTCCCATGGCGGTCAGTGATGAGAACGGTGGATTGGATGGGGTTTGGCCCTGAGGAGAAATCTTGGGAACCCAGAGAAAACATCAATGCAGGACCAGGCCTGAGGAGAAGGGGCGTAAGGGGGGGTACTGTTAGCCCTGCAGGTCGTGCCAGCGTCGCTGCCCTTAATTGCAGACACAGGCGCCGGGTCCTCTCTTTCAGGTAGCGTAACCCCACTACCTGTGTTCCATGCCAGAGTTTCCTTCTTCTGGAGACTTGCACTGGTGTTTAAGCTGGCGTGGGTGTGTCTCTCTTCATCTATGAGTCAACACATACATGCCCTCTGTATCTACAGCCCATGGCTGGATTTCTGCAGGTATTTAAAGGCATGTCCTACTACAGGAAGTTGCCTGAGCAATCTCATGGTTTTAGCTTGTCTAACTCCTAGGGCAAAGGTGCTTGTTCTGTCTGCTTTGCTGTGTCTTGTTTACTGAACCCTTGGACTTTGCCTGTTTGCCGCCTGACCCTGACCTCGGATTTTGTTTATGGACTTTTACCTGATTGCCGCCTGACCCTGACCTCGGATCTTGTTTTTGAACTTTGTCCGATTGCCACCTCTCCTATACCCTCTTGGCCACGCAAGCCCCCTCGGTGCTTGCACCGAGTACCCTGACCCCTCTGGTCAGCTGCCACTGACCCAGGGATTGCTCTGGATTGCTCTGGAGTGGCACCTGGCAGCTACCCTGCGGCCCAAGCCTATCCTCACCATCAGAGGCTCTAGTGAAGACCAGG
The DNA here is from genome assembly GCF_032062135.1 of Pyxicephalus adspersus. NCBI lineage: Eukaryota > Metazoa > Chordata > Amphibia > Anura > Pyxicephalidae > Pyxicephalus > Pyxicephalus adspersus. Next base: position 110,435,636 of record NC_092858.1, read on the forward strand.
TAGCGGCTTGGTTACGCCCCTCAGTGGGTCCACACCCGCATGCATTACACATAGCAAGTTTGGTTAAAATGTCTCCATGCGTTTCCTAGTGATGACATACACACATACATACCTACATCAAAATATAGCTGTGACATATTGCACAGCACTGTACAAAGGTGACTGGTGCACTCACATGAGTCTCAGTCATATGTATAGCAAGTTTGGTTGAAATGTCTCCATGCGTTTTCGAGTGATGGTGGATACATACACACATACATACACGCATACATACATCCAATTTTATATATACACTATACACACATACATACATGCAAATATACCTCTGACATATACCACAGCGCTGTACAAAGATCAGGGGTACCTTCACATGTGTCTGAGTCCTATGTTAAGCAATTTTGGTTTCAATGGCCCTGATTTATCAATGAAATTTGCGTACGTAAAAAGCCAATATACAAGGCTTTTTCCGCTGGCCAGAGCTGAGTGCTAGTACACGCACCTTCATTTGCCAGCCAGATTCCTGCCTTGATAAATGAGCAATATGGGTCGCGAATCTGCCAATTAAGGCGATTAGTTTTCAGCTGCGCGATTAAGGAGGATCTGTTAATCTGTCAATAGTGAGGTCATAGCAATTAATTAGCGCACACCTGCTCCCTGTTCTGTGCGCATCTACAGTCCATTACAGGTCATTTTGAATCTTTAATGCTTCATCTTCTTTTGGGTAAGTGCTACTTTTTTAGGTTACATTGTACTCATTCAAAAAATTAATTATTTATCGTTACATTTGTTGCACTGTTTTCATACTTTTTGGTTTTCTTTGCAATACTGCAAACTAATTTAGATCAAGCTGTATATATACTAGTTACCACTTCATAATATGTCATCCCACAATAGTATGAATTGTAAAAAATAGTCACCAAGCATTTGTGATCTAATTAAAATTTCATTGTAGTTTGGCCTGATAGAAATCAAATAATTGAAAAAAGGATTATTGCCTAAGATGTATTAAAAACATTTAGTGATTTCACTTCTGTATGTATGTCGAAATACATTTAAATGCATATAAATACATATGCATTTTCATTATTATTATTTAAATGGACTGGTTTGTGGGGGGGTGGGGGGGCATCAAGTAAGTTTGCTTGGATTGTATGCATTGATTTGACTTTGTAATCCTCATTATTGTTAGTTTCATCTTTTGCTGCAATGTTTTTGTGCTTGGTTCTGTTGTTTAGCAAATCTTCTGCAATGTTTTCTCATTTTTTTAAACTAATATTCAGTACAAATGTCTGCATGGTTTCCACTCAAAACTGCTACCTGAACCCCCTGTTTGCCTTTGTCCCATTTTCAAAGTCACATTGTCACATATTGGTTTTTGAATGTACTATGTACATATTTATTACACTGACATTTGCACTCATGTTGATTTGCTGCCACACAACTCCTCTGTTCATTTGTATTAGTGTTATGGTGATGGTGATGGAAGGAGTTCCAGGTTGCCAAGCACAACATCAAACCACAATGATTGCCAATCTCACAAGCAGGGTCAAGCACTCTTACATACCAGATAGTATGCTTTATTTATGTGTTTACATGATTCTAATCGTAATAGTAATTTTGTATAGAAAAATGCCAGGGACAATTTAACTTAGTGCCAAACATATTTTATTGCTTTGTGCCAACAAACTTTTTTTTTTTGCTCCTCAAACCAATGACCAGAATGTCAAAAGGCGTTTATGCCTGTCCTGCCAGGTCAACCATGACCTGTACATCTTTCTGGAAGGTAAAATTGCAGCAAAAACCAAGAGAAGCTAGGTTGTGCCAAGAATGACAAGGCTCCCAGACACTCTATATATTTTAGGAAGGGAGTCCTTTCAAACCACGTTGCCCTTAATTTGTGCTATTTCATTTCCCAAACGATTAAAGTGTGCTTGCTATGGCTTCTACTCCTAGGTTGGTTTGTAACCCAAACATGATGTTCTGAAATATGTAATGCATGCATTGTAAACATATGTAAATACTCAAGAGCAAGGACATTAGCAAAAAGTTCATCCCTGACTTGAAGGCCCTCTGATGTGCTTTGGGAGCTGGAGGCAGGATGTTGATTTATCTTTGGCTCGAGTTCCTCTGGAATGTCCCAGGTATCACCATGGTGCAGGCACAGGTTATGCAGGACGCAGCATGCGAAGATGACTCGGCCAGCTTTCCATGGCGTGTACAGGAGCTCACCACATTGCCGTGCCAAGCACAGAAACCGTGCTTTTAGAAGCCCGATAGTGTGCTCCACAACCCCTGGCTTTTATGCAGAGCCTTGTTGTAATTATGCTCTGCTTCAGACCAGGGGTGACGCACAGCTGTCATAAGCCATGGAAACTGCCTATTTCCTTTGTCAGCTGTAAAAAGACAAACTTAATACGTGTTAGTTCTTGGTAAAGTAAGTGTTCTGTGAATGCAATGTAACACTAGACTTTTTTTTACAAAGATTGTTAAGGGTTGTGCACTTCGGTCACTTTATTGCTTTTTGGTTGTTAGGAGTAGTGTTGTTGTTCGAATTCGGGTTGTCCTAATGTTCGACCCGAATATGACCGTTCACACAATGCCTAGGCACCTCCCCAATGATGCCTAGGGCCCTCCAATAACAGCAGGGATGCTCCCCTCCATGTTTGTTGTGGCAGGCAGCCGATTGGCTGTCTGTCACTGCATGCCACACAGGCAGCCATTGGCCTATACAAGGTCAGGTTATGCCTGCATTTACCACTCTTGACAGAGATTTGCTAGCATCACAACCTTTCTGTGCTGCTTGGCTTGTTTTGTCAAAGTGAAAAAAAGTGCTTTACTTTGTTAGACTGTGTCACACTCACACTATTAGTCAGATAGATTGTTGAATTGTACTGTATTGGTGCAGTCCTGAAATCTACTGTACTCAGATAGGTAGAGTGTTTCACTGTTAGATAGATAGATAGTCAGTGTGTTACATACATGCAGCCAGAGGCAGGGTCCCCTCGCTGACTGCATGTGCAGTATCACACTTGTACTGAGAGACAGACACACAGACGCAGTATATACTGCAGTATATATTTTGTATACTGTGCTGCATATTGCAAGCGTCACCACTGAAGGAAAGTCCTGCATACAACAAACACAGCGCACTTGCATTTTTTGTGTTAACCGCCCCCCCTTCACCCTAATAAAAAAAACATTTACTGTACAAATTTACATATACATATAGCATATTAGCTACAAAGTATTTTGCAGGGTGTCAAGCCACACAAAAAAATTTCTACAATGTCTGGCTAAATTGTAAATGGCAGCTTTGGCAGGGGTGGCAAGCAAAGCAGTATGAGTTTTTTTTTAGCTGCAGACCCAAGAACAAGAAGCGCTGCTGTTGGCGGTGGGTGTCCATTATTGCCACACCATGAACAAGACGTAGTGGAGTACATGACCCAGCCTGGGTCAAGTGATTGTACCCCCTCTTCATCCAAGTCCCAGACACAGGCCTTACAGGTGTCCCAGTCCATAATACACCTGTTCCTCCTAGTTCTTTATCAGCGGCTGGAAAGTCACGTGTACAGCAGTATGTAGAGGAGTCCCACCAAGGGGATGGAGAGGCGGAGCTACAAGCATTCCTTGAAGATGCTCAGTTGTTTCAGTCATCTGACAAAGAGAACCAGTTCACAGGCTTTCCTCCCACTTACTTTTCACCAGAACACTCTGAGCCAGACGAGCCAATTCAAACTGGCTCCAAAAGGCCGCTGCTTCCTTTCGGCACATATAGGGAAACTGTCTCTTCTGATGATGATAATGATGTCCTTGTTCCGACATGGGGTGAACAAGGAGATCATCATAGGCAGGAAGAAGAGGAGGAGGAGGAAGAAGAGGAAGAGGAGGTTGCAGAGCACCCTCAAAGAGGGAGAGGGAGGAAGCTGGAGGAAGGGGTAAAAGCTGCCCACACTCTGCATTCTTCAAGTAGCAGTGAGGCAAGTCATAGACGTAAATCCTCGGAAGCTGTCACCACAGCTATGCCTCAACAACCGCGGACCGCCACCACGAGCACCAGCTCCAGAGCACCTTTTGGCCCAGTTAGATATTCACCAGTGTGGGCATTTTTTAATGTCCATAGTGATGACAACACTATGGTCATCTGCAAACTGTGTGCTCAACAACTGGAAACGAGGGAAAAACCCAAACAAACTTGGAACAAGTTGGATGAGCACTTTAAAAAGCCACCATCCGGTAACCTGGCGGGCACACCTGGTCAAAGCACAGAGTTCTGTGCGACCACCTACGCCCAAGAAGCAAGCTCAAACCACTCAATCCTCCTCCGCTGCCTTTCCTCCTTCTGCCACCAAAGTTACCCGTGCTGCTGCCAGCAATTTGAGTGGGGCATTACCTTTTTCAGGCTCCACCAGCGGTGAGCAGGAGCTCCAACGCAGATCGGCTGCTGTTTGTCTCATTGCTAGCAGTCAAGACCAGGCATCATTGCCATCCCCCACAACTTCTACCCCATCGTCCAATTTTTCTGTGGTAAGCATTAGCAGCATCCAACCTTTCATCACCCAGATGCTGGAGCGCATGAGGAAATATGGCCCAAATGACCCCAAAACAAAGCTAATCAATGCGGCAATTGCACAGCTGATTGCGTTAGAGCTCCTCCCTTACCGGCTGGTGAATTCCAATGCATTCCGTTACGCATTCCTCTGCTTGAACCCACAGTACATTATGCCTAAGCAAAAGTATTTTGCAGAAAAATGTGTTCCTGCTTTGCATGAACACGTGCAGAGCAATGTGTTTATTGCCCTACAGCACTCAGTTTCTGGTAAGGTGCATCTGACAATCGACAGTTGGTCGAGCAAGCATGGAGTGGGAAGATATATTTCCTATACAGCTCACTGGGTAACTTTAGTGGCAGCAGGGAAAGATGCAGCTGCAGCAGGGCCTGCATACCTACCTCCGCCCAGAGCACTTCGCCATGCAATTTCCTCCTCAACCTCCACTTCCACCTCCTCCTTTGACTCTTGTGCCTCAACCTCTTCCTCCAGGGACACTGTGCCGTGGAGACCCAGCACCTCCCATTTGGCAGCATCTGTTCACCGCCAGCAACAACCTGCTGTTTGCTATTTCGGTGCACAATTCAGACATTGCCATGCAGTCCTGAGGTTGCGAAGCCTGGGTTCCCTCAGCCACACGGGCACAGCCATTCTAAGGGCCTTGCGGGAGCAGGGGGACATATGGCTAACTCCCAACAGACTTCAGCCAGGCAAGGTCGTGTGTGACAATGGGGCCATCCTGCTGGCATCCCTGCGTTGTGGGAAACTCACACACGTACCTTGCCAGGCTCACGTAATGAACCTGATAGTACAGCGCTTCCTTAGGAGTTACCCAGGCCTTCAGCCACTGTTGCTGAAGGCCAGAAAGTTGTCAGCACATTTCCGCCGGTCGTACACAGCCAGTGCCAGATTGGTGGATTTACAGCGAAATCTCAACCGGCCAGTGCACCGGTTAATTTGTCATGTGGCCACACGTTGTAATTCCACCTTTTACATGCTGCAGCGGCTGGCTGAACAACAGAAAGCGGTGGTGGATTATGTGGCAGAGTCTGTTCGTTTCAGTTGTATACCTACACAGCCCTGCAGAGTGGCTGAAAACTGAGGACTTGTGCACTGTATTGTCACCTTTTGAAGAGGCCACCAGGATGATCAGCAGAGATCAGGCCTGTGTCAGTGACCCATCCCCATCATATGCCTGCTGGAACAGATGATGGTGGATCTTGGACACGACACAGAGCAGACGCTGCATCAAGAGATGACGTTTCAAACATCATCTCGGACATGGGTGCCTACTAGGCATAGAGCACCACAAATCTAGGAAGAGGAGGAGGTGGAAGAGGATGAGGAGGACATTGCAGGCATGGGAGAAGGGGAGGAAGGGGCAGAGGAGGATATTGAGGGTACATGGCATCCATCCACCCAAGCACAATGCGGCATGTTCCGTGGATGGCAAGACCAGGCGGAGGAGGACGACGACAAGCCTGTGCTGCTGTTCGACCCACAGGAGCGGGGGTCCAGAATTATCTCAGCTGTGGGTAGTTTGAGCCACATGACAGCCTTCATGCAGGAGTGCATAGCCAAAGATCCACGCATAGAACACATAAAAACAGACTGACAACTATTTGATTGCTACGTTACTGGATCCACGTTACAAGCCTGAGATACAACAACTGATCTTGCCCCAATACAGGAACCTAAAATGCAGCACTACCAAGAAGTGCGTGTAAGGGACTTGTGCTCAGCTTTTTTTTACTGCCTGCAGCAGCAGGGATCCCTATGGCAGTTCCACCAGCCATGGGAGCCAAACAACTGCTTTAAGCGGCATGGGTGGCAGCAGCAGTAGAGGTCGTCTAAGTCCAAATTATGCAGGCTTTTTTTCAGCGGAAGCAAGCTGCCAGTCGTACAGCATTTGCCAATGACACTCAGCAGCAATACTCAGTTATGGTGCAAGAATACCTGAGCTCTGCATGGGACATCTTCAACTTGCAAAGCCAGGACTCACTGGGCTACTAGGTATCCAAGCTTGAGCAGTGGCCGGAGCTGGCAGAACATGCCATTCAGACCCTTGGCTGCCTAGCCGCAAGTGTGTTATTTGAAAGAGCGTTCAGTGCAGCTGGGGGCGTAGTGAGTGACAAACGGATTTGACTCCCCGCAGAAAATGTCGACTCGAATCACTTTTATTAAAGTGAATAAGGCTTGGATCGGCAATGACTTCAACACCCCCTCTGCAGACTGTACTGATTAGTCGTCAACTGCTGCATGGACACCTTGATGGGAAGAGCGCGTTCACAGCCTTCGGCATCTCCTTCTACTCCTGCCCCTAGTGGCCCTCTACCTCTACTCTATCTATATGAGGTCTATAACTTGCATTGGAGCTGTGTAACTGGCTAATTTTTTTTTAACGAGCACCTTCCTCAGGGCCCTCTGCCTCTATCTACTTTGAGGCCTATATCACTTGTAATGGAGCTTGAGCTGTCATTAGGGTTTCCTATTTCCCAGCCAATCACAGAGCAGTAGAGGTGATGAATGGGAATACGTATCTCCATTCAACCTCTATTGGCCTGGTATTGCTTTCGGTTACAGCTAATTGAAGGCACCTGCTTTCAATTAGCTGTGACCGCAAAGTTCCCATGGTCCGGGAATCCCACAATGACATTATGATTCATAATTTCATTGTCGGATAACCTGTAAAAAATAAAAAAAGAACAGGTTAAAATAAAAACACATACAAATAAATTCATTTAGGAATAATTTTTTTTTTTCTTAAACTTTTTTTTTCCCGAATTTTTGCTGTGAAATCCTGTGTTTTTTGGGTCGGGTCTATACGAATTCGAAAGCCATATTCAGGTCGAATATAGGGACAACCCGAATTCGAACATCAACACTACCAACAACCTACTCCTCCTTCTGCTGTAAATGATGCTGCCGCCTGCCCAGTAACCGACTTTAGATGCCACATACTAATGCCCTCAACGCTCCGTCTCAGAGCCCACAGTCTCCACCTCCTTCTGCTGTAAATGATGCTGCCGCCTGCCCAATACCAAACTCTAGATGCCAGATACTAATGCCGTCCACGCTCCGTCTCAGAGCCTACCGCCTCCTCCTCCTCCTGCTGTAAATGAAGCTGCCACCTGCCCTGTAACAAACTCTAGATGCCAGATACTAATGCTGTCCAAAGTCTGTCTCAGAGCCCACCGCCTCCTCCTCGTGCTGTAAATGATGCTGCCACCTGCCAAGTAACAAACTCTAGATGCCAGATACTAATGCTGTCCACAGTCTGTCTCAGAGCCCACCGCCTCCTCCTCCTCCTGCTGTAAATGATGTTGCCGCCTGCCCAGTACCCGACTTTAGATGCCAGATACTAATGCCGTCCACACTCCGTCTTAGAGCCCACAGCCTCCTCCTCCTCCTCTTGCTGTAAATGATTCTGCCACCTGCCCAGTACCGGACTGTAGATGCCAGATACTAATGCCGTCCACACTCCATCTCAGAACCCACCACCTCCTCCTCCTCCTGCTGTAAATGATGCTGCCACCTGCCCAGTACTCGACTTTAGATGCCAGATACTAATGCCGCCCACACTCCGTCGCAGAGCCCACTGCCTCCTCCTTCTGCTGTAAATGAAGCTGCCGCCTGCCCAGTAACAAACTCTAGATGCCAGATACTAATGCCGTCCACGCTCCGTCTCAGAGCCTACCGCCTCCTCCTCCTCCTGCTGTAAATGAAGCTGCCACCTGCCCTGTAACAAACTCTAGATGCCAGATACTAATGCTGTCCAAAGTCTGTCTCAGAGCCCACCGCCTCCTCCTCGTGCTGTAAATGATGCTGCCACCTGCCAAGTAACAAACTCTAGATGCCAGATACTAATGCTGTCCACAGTCTGTCTCAGAGCCCACCGCCTCCTCCTCCTCCTGCTGTAAATGATGTTGCCGCCTGCCCAGTACCCGACTTTAGATGCCAGATACTAATGCCGTCCACACTCCGTCTTAGAGCCCACAGCCTCCTCCTCCTCCTCTTGCTGTAAATGATTCTGCCACCTGCCCAGTACCGGACTGTAGATGCCAGATACTAATGCCGTCCACACTCCATCTCAGAACCCACCACCTCCTCCTCCTCCTGCTGTAAATGATGCTGCCACCTGCCCAGTACTCGACTTTAGATGCCAGATACTAATGCCGCCCACACTCCGTCGCAGAGCCCACTGCCTCCTCCTTCTGCTGTAAATGAAGCTGCCGCCTGCCCAGTAACAAACTCTAGATGCCAGATACTAATGCCGTCCATGCTCCGTCTCAGAGCTCACCGCCTCCTCCTCCTTCCTCCTGCTGTAAATGATGCTGCCGCCTGCCCACTACCAAAATCTAGATGCCAGATACTAATGCCGTAAACACTCCGTCTCATAGCCCATTGCCTCCTCCTCCTCCTGCTGTAAATGATACTGCCGCCTGACCAGTACCCTACTTTAGATGCCAGATACTAATGCCGTCCACGCTCCATCTCAGAGCCCACCGCCTCCGTCTCCTCCTGCTGTAAATGAAGCTGCCGCCTGCCTAGTAACAAACTCTAGATGCCAGATACTAATGCCTTCCACACTCCGTCTCATAGCCCACCACCTCCTCCTCGTGCTGTAACTGATGCTGCCACTTGCCCAGTACCTAACTGTAGATGCCAGATAGCAATGCTGTCCACACTCCGTCTCAGAGCCCACTGCCTCCTCCTCCTCCTGCTGTAAATGAAGCTGCCACTTGCCCTGTAACAAACTCTAGATGCCAGATACTAATGCTGTCCACACTCTGTCTCAGAGCCCACCGCCTCCTCCTCCTCCTCTTGCTGTAACTGATGCTGCCACCTGCCCAGTACCCTACTGTAGATGCCAGATACTAATGCCGTCCACACCCTGTCTCAGAGCCCACCGCCTCCTGCTCCTGCTGTAAATGATGCTGCCACCTGCCCAGTACCCAACTGTAGATGCCAGAAACTAAAGCCATCCACACTTCGTCTCAGAGTCCACCGCCTCCTCCTCTTGCTGTAACTGATGCTGCCACCTGCCCAGTACCCGACTGTAGATGCCAGATACTAAAGCCATTCACACTTCGTCTCAGAGCCCACTGTCTCCTCCTCCTCCTTTTGCTGTAACTGATGCTGCCACCTGCCCGGTACCTGACTGTAGATGCCAGATACTAATGCCATCCACACTCCGTCTCAGAGCCCACTGCCTCCTCCTCCTGCTGGAAATGATGCTGCCGCCTGCCCAGTAACAAACTCTAGATGCCAGTTACTAATGCTGTCCACATGTTTCCTCAGAGCCCACCACCTCTTCCTCCTGCTGTCACTGCTGCTGCCTTCCCAGTACCCAGTACCCAGCTGTAGATGCCAGTTAACAATGCTGTCCATGCCACATTTTACAAAGTTACAGCTAGCAGATAGGAAAAGGCAGTCCCCTACAAAGCAATGTCTCCACTAGCTACAGCTTCTACACTGTCCATATAGGTGATGGCCTCAACCACTAATGCCATCCTTGCTCCGTCTCAGGACCCAACGCCTCCACCTCCAGTACCCAGCTCTAGATGCCAGTTAAGAATGCCATCCACACTTCTCAGGGCCCACCGCCTCCTCCTCCTGCTTTAACTGATGGTGCTGCCTGCCCAGTACCCAACTCTAGATGCCACTTGCTAATGCCATCCAAACTTCGTCTCAGGGCCCACTGCCTCCTTCTTCTGCTGTTACTGATGCTGCCACCTGCCCAGTACCCTACTCTAGATGCCAGTTACTAATGCCGTCCTCAATTTGTCTCAGAGCCCACCATCTTTTCCTCCTGCTGTCAGTGCTGCCGCCTGCCCAGTACCCAGTACCCGGCTGTAGATGCCAGTTAACATAGCTGTCTATGCCGCATTTTACAAAGTTACAGCTAGCAGATATGAAAAAGGCAGTCCCCTACACAGCAATTTCTCCAGCAGTTAAAGCTTTTACACTGTCCATATAGGTGATGGCCTCAAACAATAATGCCGTCCTTGCTCCGTCTCAGGGCCCACTGTCTGCTCCTCCCAGTACCCAGCTCTAGATGCCAGTTAAGAATGCCATCCACACTTCTCAGGGCCCACCACCTCCTCCTCCTGCTTTCACTGAAGCTGCCGCCTACCCAGTACCCAACTCTAGATGCCAGTTACTAATGCCGTCCAAACTTCGTCTCAGGGCCCACCGCCTCCTTCTTCTGCTGTTACTGATGCTGCGACCTGCCCAGTACCCTACTCTAGATGCCAGTTACTAATGCCGTCCATATTTCTCAGGGCCCACCACCTCCTCCTCCTGCTTTCACTGAAGCTGCCGCCTGCCCAGTACCCAACTCTAGATGCCAGTTACTAATGCCGTCAAAACTTCGTCTCAGGGCCCACCACCTCTTCCTCCTGCTGTTACTGCTGCCGCCTGCCCAGTACCCAGTACCCAGTAGTACTGTAGATGTAGATGCCAGTTAACAACGCTGTCCATGCCGCATTTTACAAAGTTACAGCTAGCAGATAGGAAAAGGCAGTCCCCTACACAGCAATGCCTCCAGTAGCTACAGCTTCTTCACTGTCCATATAGGTGATGGCCTTAACCACTAATGCCGTCCTTGCTCCGTCTCAGGGTCCACCGCCTCCTCCTCCCAGTACCCATCTCTAGATGCCAGTTAACAATGCCATCCACACTACTCAGGGCCCACTTCCTACTCTTTCTGCTATTACTGCTGCCACCTGCCCACTACCTAGTACCCGTGCTAGATGCCTGACTAGACTCAAGCTCAACAGGGTTTTCTTTCTCTGCTGATTCCGCCAAGCCCTGTTTCCTTTCTTGTGCTTTTACTAGATAGCAGACCCCGAGACGGAGTGTGGAAGGCATTGGTAACTGGCATCCAGAGCTGGGTGTAGTGCACCTTTATTGACATCCCGAAGTGTGTAATGCAAGTGTGTGATTGTAAATTTGTGATTGAATGTAGAAGGCCACGTGTTTTGCTTCATCCATCGGTACCACGCTTTAACGGTCTGAATTTCTGTGTATGTTACCCCGGAACTCTGTATATGTTGGGGGGATGAGATGGGAGACACCGGTATATTTAACGGGAACCGAGAGGTCCTGGATGATCACATTGAGCCATGAAGTTATTGAGCTCAGCAGACGTCCGGAGACTTCTCCACAACAAGTATGTGGCCATCCTGGGAGACTCCATTCAAAGATCTGTCAATAAGGATCTTGTGAAAATACTGCAGAATGATGAGTTTCGGACTGAGAAGCAGCTGATAGGGAAGGGTGAGATGTAATTTGCAAACAACACATTGTGGGATCTCTGGGTAAAATGCACAATGGCATAATTTACCGCCAAGTGTGTCATTACCGAACGGACCACCACCTTGTACGGTTCTAATTCCTGACCCGTGTTTCTTCTGGGTACATAGAGAGCATGCTGGCCAACTTCCAACATGGACCTCAGCCCTACGTTGTCATCATCAACTTGTGTATATTAGATGTTATCAGGTATCATGAGCAATCCGTGCAAATGTAAAAAACCAACCTACACCACCTGTTTATTCGGCTCACCGAGGTGCTGAGCCCCAAATGTCTGGTGATATGCAACATGTCCATGTCTGTTGAATTCAAAGCTGGTGAAGTGCTAGAGTACCCATTTCCTAATGTTCTCTGGAACATCATAGAAGGGAATTTCTACAGCGCCACACTGGCAGATTTGCACCAATTGGATGTGATTGACGTGCATTTCCACATACGCTTCGAGCTGCGCTCCAGGGTTTAAGATGCCACCCACTCGAATCAGCTGGCTCATCAGAAGTATACCTGCATCCTGATGGCTCATCTTGATTAAGCCTGGGTCGTGCAGCAGGAACAGCAGGAAGAGGAGGCGGTGGGTTCTGAGACGGAACGTGGACAGCATTGGTAACTTGAATCTAGAACTGGGTACTGGGCAGGCAGCAGTAGTAACAGCATGAGGAGGAGGTGGTGGGCCCTGAGACGGAGCAAGGAGGGCATTAGAGGTTGAGGCCATCACCTATATGGACAGTGTCGAAGCTTGAGCTATTGGAGAAATGAATGGATGAACGAGATTCCAATCTGTCCCTACCTACTATGTAGCGAAACCACATGAAAGGGAATGGGCTTGGCAGAATCAGTGGGGAAAGAAGACCCTGTTGAGCTTGAGTCTAGTCTGGCATCTAGAGCTGGGTACTGGGCAGTGGGCAGGCGGCAGCAGTAAGAGCAGGAGGAGTAACACAGCCATCCACACTACGTCTCAGGGCCCACCGCCACTGTAGGGACAGTGGGAATCTCATTCATCCCAATAGCTACACCTTCTACACTGTCAATAATGGATGATGGCCTCAAGCTGTAATGCCATCCTTGCTCTGTCTCAGGGCCCACTGCCTCCTCCTCCTGCTGATGCTGCTGCCGCCACCACCGCCTGCCCAGTACCCAGCTCTAGATGCCAGTTACCAATGCCGTCCACAGGCCGTCTCAGGGCCCACTGCCTCCTCCTCCTGCTGTTGCCACCTATCAGTACTCCATTCATAAATTTGGCATTACAGCCATCTAGGTGTCATTGATGATGCACTAAACCCAGCTCTAGATGCCAGTTACCAATGCGGTACCTGCTCCGTCTCAGTGCCCACCGCCTCCTCCTCCTGCTGCTGCCATCTGTCACTTGTAACTTATAACAGAGCTGCCTAGCTGGCTAATTTTTTGACTGAAAGACCCCCCTAAGAGACCTCTGCTATTTTTTGGATCAGAGGAACCCCCTCGTGTCCCTCTCTGCCTCTACTCGGAGACCGTATAAAATCCAGCATGTTCCCTTGACCGCCCCATAAAATGGCTTTGCCAGCAACAGAAAAAAGACTTCCTTATTTATTTTTTACTTGTACAGTGTTGTGCAGAGCTGGGGGAGTCTTGACATGTCTTTTTAAATGTATGTAAAGGCTGTAGAAGCTCTACACAGTCCAGAAAAACAACCCAAATTTTTCCCCTATTGACTTTAATGGAGTTCGAATTTGACGTTCGATCACCCGAATAATTATGCATTATTCGACCGAATAGCGGTCGAATCGAATAGTGAGCTATTCGACCAACACTAATTAATGGTTTATATTCTGAATGGTCTAAGGTTATTAGTGGTGTACATCAGGGTTCAGTGTTGGGACCTTTACTGTTTAACATCTTTATAAATGATATAGAGTTTGGGATTTAAAGTACCATTTCTGTGTTTGCAGATGACACCAAACTATGTAATGGAATTAAGTCCATACAGGATGTCTATAATCTACAAGCAGACCTGGATGTACTGTTTGATTGGGCAGCCAAGTAGAAAATAACATTTATTACAGATAAATGTAAAGTTATTCACTTGGGAGCTAACAACATGCATGCTTCATACTGTCTAGGGGGAATACACTTGGGGGAGTCAGAAATGGAAAAGGATCTGGGGGTTCTGGTAGATCATAGACTTATAACAGCATGCAATGCCAAACTGCAAAATCTAAAGCTAGCAAAGTACTTTCTTGTAATAAAAGAGGAATAGACTGCAAAAATCGAGACATATTCCTGCCCCTGTACAAAGCATTGGTCAGACCACATCTGGAATATGCAGTCCAGTTTTGGGCACCAGTTCACAAAAAGGACATTGTAGAATTGGAGAGAGTGCAGAGAAGGGTCACTAAACTAATAAAAGGAATGGAGGAGCTCAGCTAAGAGGAGAGATTAGCTGAACTGAATCTATTCTCCCTTGAGAAGAGACGTTTAAGGGGGGATATGATCACCCTGTATAAACATATAAATGGTCCATATAGAAAACTCTCTTCCCTATTATTCACTTTGAGATCATTACAAAAAACAAGAGGGCACTCTTTGCGTCTGGAGGAAAAAAAGTTTAAACTCCAGATAAGGAAGGGATTCTTCACTGTAAGGTCTGTGAAAATGTGGAATCGGCTCCCTATAGTAATTTCAGCAACTACTATAGATTGCTTTAAGAAAAAGCTGGATGTTTTTCCAGAAGCACAGAATATAACTGGGTATTAAGGCTTTAAAGTAAAAAAAAAAAAAAGTGACTGTTGATCTAGGGAACATCCTAGGGTAAAAGGACTTAACAGTGCATCTAAAAAATTACTAGTGACTTAATGTATAGTGTGTCAAACTCCAACCCATGATGTAATGGGCTGGGGTATCTTCATGTGATGTTTGTTTAATTATGTATGAATCTAATCATAAATACATAATTATTGTTTTCTAAAACAGAGAAAACCTGCTTTTCTTATATTTAAACAATACAGGCTATCCACTATCTTTGGATAATTAAAAGGCCTTTCTCTATACCCCTCTATCCTCATCATATGTACTAAAAACGTTCGTCACTCTCTTGACGTTTAACGCAATTATATGATATGAACCTACTAGGAAAAGAATGGGAAGGCTTCATGACGCAAATCGAAGATAAATGTCAATCTCAATAACACACCGAACCTCGAATAGATGCACTAATATTAAAATGCAAATATCTGTTGGAGAAAAAATCCCTCCTATACTGGCAGAACAAATATTTTCAGAAATATATCACAGAAGGCTGTAACCCTTATGGGCTCCATATCCAGATCTTCCCTAACGTTAAAAATACTGACAAAATTTGTTTCCCATGGGAACAAGCCCTAAACAAATGCTCTGAAGAGTTAATGAGGATATTGATTGCATACTGCGAGGAAGAACTAACTACACACTAGACACTACACACTAGACAAAACAATTACACTACTTTCAAACACAAAATCTTGATATCATAAACTCTCCTAAGTTCGAAGAAAAATTTCTTAACCTGAAGTCCCTCCATTTTAACACCACTATCTACAAGATCAATGTAAAAAAATCAAAACCTACAGAGAGACAAATGGGCGTTCATTACCAAAAGAGCCTATTGAAACCAACCACTAACATCCCTAATCCTAAAACAGACACAACCAAGACACAACAACCAGACACAACCAAGACACAAACACAGGACACCCAACCTAAACCTACACAAGTAGAATCACTTATTCAACAAGTGTCAGACTTGAGCATTATACAAAATAACAAAAAGAAACGTGTTCTTAGTGACTTTTCGGATAGCACCCAAGAACCCCAAAAAGCACCACCCCTACCTTATACAGCTCCCTTGAGATAGAGAATCGTCCCACACCAACTAGACCCAAGGAACTCTCACCCAACATTGGCACCATTCCTAAAATACAGAAAACGTTTTTAAGGGTACTGCACCGACAGCTACCCTCACCAATACCAAGAAGAAACTGAACCCCTGTCTGATCAAATTCAACAAGAACACATTAACTTAGAAATCATTACCTTATCATCTTATAAATTATCAGAATCTTAAACACAAATTCTTAAAATGGGATTATCCTTCTGCCCACAAGAAGGCCTCGACAAATCTAACATTAAAAACAATGTTTGACAAACCCAACCCTGAATCTTTACCATACAACCCTGAACTTTTCAAGGATTTTCAAGGATTGGAACACACAAGAGTTCAGAGCCTTGAAAGACTTGCATCAACTTTTATTAGAGAGCGGACAAAACTGAATCTCTAGCACCCTACAATACACCATAAACATCAAATACAGAATCAACATGTAAATGACAATTTAGGAAACTAAAATCGACATTCTTCCCTCCCATGTCCACCAACCCACAGATACAAACCTTTGTTGATATTACAACTGACCAAATTCTAAAAATGAATCTGGAGACATCATTTTATAAAACAAATTTCACAAAAGTGCACCAGAAAGCACTAGGAGTCTTAAAAAACTGAAAGGATATTGTTATTAAAACCTCTGATAAAGGAGGGAAAATAGTTATCTTAAACAAAAAACAAAAGAATATCCCAGAAACGAGTCCACCCAAAGTACATAAAAGTATTTCTCACCCAACAGGACGACCCATAGGACGTCCACCCAAAAGGACGACCCATAGTATCTGGAATAGGGTCAATAACAGCCAATGCAAGTGAGCCTACCTATGCCCACTAGTAACTAATCTACCATTGTACCTGAAAGATACAGTAGAACTACTGAAACTCACGCATGACAAATTCATTCCTCCAAATTCTACATTAGTAGCTATTGATGTAGAAGCATTGTACAGTAGCATACCGCATAATATAGTTATCCAAATCATATCAAATTGGTTACAACAAACCTCATAGCAGAGAATCAGAATAAATTTATCATATCCCTTTTTAACTATGTTTTACAAATCTCATAGCAGAGAATCATAATAAATTTATCATATCCCTTCTTACCTATATTTTACATACAAATATTTTCACATTTATTAATAAAACATATCTTGGGAAGCAGGGCGTGGCAATGGGTACAAAATGTGCACCCTTCTACACCAACCTGTTCCTTGAGGAATGGGAAAAAAACATATTTTCTGACCCCAATATGTCGGAATACATCAAACATATCACTCTATGGAAACAATATATTGATGACGTCCTTCTTATTTGGACACAACCTACAAACAATCAGTTTAATCTGAAATTCACTATAAAACACAACACACACAAATATCCTTCCTTGACTTGACTCTGAAAATCCAAGACAATAACCGTATTATCACCACACTATACCGCAAAAAGACAGCTGACAACCTAATACTCCACGCTCAAAGCGTGCATCCAAAATCACTAATAAACAGTATACTCTTTAGTCAGTATGTAAGACTTAGACGAAAATGCACAACTGATGTAGATTTTAAAAAAGAGGCAGACGATCAACAGACTACTTTTGAGAGGTTACTCTAAAAAACATCTAAAGAAATCCTACCAGAATGCAGTCCAAAATCAAGAAATGATTTGCTATTCAAAAAGGACCAAACGAACCCTCACAGATCACACGAATCATCACTCGATATAATGCACACCACAACCTTCTTTACGACACCTTACTAACAAACTGGCACATCCTACAATCGGATCCTAAAATAAATAAATTCATTGGAAATAAACCCATGATCACCTACAGAAAATCACACTCATTAAAGGACAAACTTGTTTCTAGTCATTTTCAGCAAAGAGGTGTATCACCTGACATGATCAAGAAATTTCCAGATACCTTTAAGTGTGGCAAATGCAATCAATGGATTTGGATAAAAGAGTTCCCGCTATGTAATACTTCCCAACAATACAGTACATAGACCAATGTACTACATGGACTGCTCCACGGCAGGGGTCATCTACATCATCACATGTACCTGTGTCCCTAATAAGTGGCCACTGCACTCACTGAAATGTGAAAATCTTTTATTTTGAGATACTATTAATTCATGTAATGAACCTGATGGATAACACATGAATAGATTTATGGAAGGGTGCTAACTTTGTGTAAAATGTTTTTGAAATTTTAATTGCGAATGTTACAATTATGCACCATAAAAATCCTCGGCATACTTTTGCAAAAGAATTGAATTTAAAAACACTAAAAAAGTCATACTGCCAGGGAGGTTAACCTAACTGCATGCTTTTGGAATGTGGGAGGAAACCACAGTACTCAGAGGAAACTCACACAAACATGGGGAGGGACTTCAAACTCCATGCAGATAATGTCCTGGCCAAGATTCGAACCTTGGACCTAGCGCTGCATGGGCTATAGTGCTAAACCTCTGAGCCACCATGCTGCCTTACTATGCAGACATTTGCAGATCAAGGCATTCACCCATTTGGCTACGAAGGATATGTACTGCTCTTGTCTGTAGCCAATGCTCCAGGTTTCTGCTTTAGCCTGGACCTAGCTACACAATACAAATTACAGGGAAGTGGACACACATTCAGTTGGCAAGTCAGAGTTTGCAAAGGGCAAAGATTGGCTGTATAAGAATCTGGCTCTCGCTACCTTGTGAAAACCTTGAATATCTTTATCGGGGTATAAAATCAATTCTACAAAAACAGAAGCATTGCCTGTCTCCAGAAACTCTTAGAATAATACACACTAATTTACAGTACCATTGGAGAACAGATAGTGTGAAATATCTGGGAATATTCCTTACCCCCTTATTTCAGACAGTATATAGGTGTAATTATCCTGGGATGTTTTGGGACCTAAGAAATGTATAACATAAATGAAAATTAATGCCAATCTAATTTTTTAGGTGTATTGCCTTGAAAAAAATGTCAGTACTCCCTAAACTGGTATACCTATTTGAAGCCCTACCAGTCCCCTTTCAGGACCTAATTGTAAAGTGAATGTGTTTTTTGTTGAGTTAGATCCTACATTTTTTACTAATTTTTGGGTAATGAATCCAGAAATGACCCCAGTTTTTTGCTATAACATCCAGTTTTTACGATACAGGGTACCGTCCATTTTACATATAATGAAATAATCACTTGAATGTACTGTTTAGGTAAATTTCTTTTGTTCATACAAAGGATTTATTGTTACTCTATGACTTTTTTTTTTACAGTCAAAAATTTGAAAAATAATCAGGTAAGCGGTTAAGGTAAAAATTTACGCTTATAGCTTTTCCTTGAGTGTTCAGTGTTAAGACAATCCCGCTGGATGCTCCAACAATAGTTAGCCATCATATGTACATTCCATCTACCCTGAAACCATCCTTCCATGACCTTCAAATCTTGGTGGAATTGTTCACCTGGCTCATCAATGACTGCATCAAGGTTTTCCGGGAAGTTTGAAAGATGGCTATGCAGAAAATGCACCTTGATACTCATATTGCAACCAAGCATTTTGTAGCTCTCGAAGAGTTTCTGGACAATTTCTGTGTAATTTTTTGCTTGTGTGTTTCCAAGAAGGTCCTTTACAATGGCTTTAAATAATGACCAAGCATTCTTTTTGACTTCTGACATTGTCCTGATGAAATGGTATTCTTTGATTAGCTGCAAATCTGTGGACCATCAAACAAACTGGCCTTTATTTTTTCAAATGACAGGCTAGGAAATGCCAAAATGAGGTACTTGAAACAGTCTCCTTCAGTTGGCAAAGCTTTAACGAACTGCATCATCAGGCCCAGTTTCATGTGCAGAGGCGGTAAGATATAATATTCTTTCTATCAACAAGTGGCTCTTGTAGAATGTTTGGATCACCTGGTTTTAGGGCAGATCTTGGAGGCCAATTCCTTTCCACCCAATCCTTCTCATGAGCTCTGCTGCCCCACATGCACAGATAACAGAGATACTTGGTATATCTGCATTGCTGACAAGAATAAAGCATACCATTTTAAGGTCACACAGATAACCGAATTGCGTTGGTCATATTGCAACAACTCAATGATTCTCTTTATGTCAGCATATTCTTCACAAAGGGAAACTGAATGGCCATATGGGACTGACCCAAATATATTGTCATTGTGAAGAAGGACATAATTTAAGCTCCGCTTTGAGCTATCAATGAATAGTCATCCTTCATTTGAGTTATAGATTGGAATTCCCAATTCCTCTATTAAACCAGGTATGTTAAGGCAATGCACAAAGTCACTGTCAGTTCTAAAGTACTGCAGAAATGCAGTTTCTCTGTTTCCAAAGTACAATACCTTTGTTCCTTTTTCAAGTAAGTTTTTTTCACGCAGTCTTGATGCTAGGAGTTCTGAAGTCTACTTGGATAGTCCCAAATCACATGTCCACTCACTCAACTCATGCTGATCAAATCCCTTATGAACAGAGTCCTCTTCTATTTCAAACTCTTCATCATTGTTATCACCTAGTGTCACGAATAAGGGGGCGGGGAGGAACACCAGGAGGAAAACAGAAGGATAAAGACAAGAGACTAGGCCTTCAAAGGCTAGGGGGAGGGAAACGGTCACACCCTACGGACACCTTAACCTAGCCCTAAATCCTGTCAGTATGAATATCCCCTGAAGGTGGGAATATTCATACACTGAAACCTAGACCCTATTGGCCCTGAATTGCCCTAGGAATAGTGACAGGGTTTGAGACTACTGGTTCCTTCCCTGATGAATGAACCAGCGTCTCCCAGAGAACTAGTAAAAACAAGCACAAGAGAACAACAAAACACCAAGAGCAGTACAACTTAACCTAAATAGCAAATGGAGAAGCAGGAACTCTGGAGAGGACAACACACCAGCTCTTCCACATCCAAGTAGTGAATATCAACCGCATAGCATGAAGTGTGAGGCCAGACTAAATATAGGAGCAGTAATGACCACCAGCTGCAGCTGAGATAAGAGGTGTGGTCATTACAAACAACAACACAGAAACAAGTGAAAACAAAGAGACTGTCAGATAACCTCACATGCAGCTTGTCTCACAGATCTTCTAATCTCAGTCACGGAAGGGACCATGACAGTACCCCTCCTTCTACGGGTGGCCTCTGGACACCCAGGACCAACCTTATCCGGATTAGCCTGAGGAAAGCTTTCACTAGGCGACTAGCATTACGTCGGTCGCTGGAACCAACATTCTCTCCTCTGGACCGTAACCCTTCCAGTGAACGAGATACTGGAGGGACCTGTAGAGAATTCAGGAGTCCAGTATCCTGGCGATCTGAAATTCTAGATTAGCGTCCACCATGACAGGAGCGGGAGGCAAGGAGGACAGTTCTGCAGGTTCGACAAATCCCTTCAGCAGTGAGTTGTGGAACACATTATGAATTTTTAAAGCCTGTGAAAGTTCGAGACGAAAGGCAACCGGGTTTTTAATGGCAGACATCTTATATGGACCAATAAACCTTGGACTCAACTTCTAAGAAAGTACTTTCAACTTAATGTTTCTTGTGGACAGCCACACAGAATCACCCACTCTTAGGTCCGGACCACTCATACGTCTCTTGTCAGCCATACGTTTATACTTGTTGCCCATGTTTTTTAAATTATTTTGAACTTTCCGCCAAATAGATGTCAAAGAAGAGGAAAATCTTTTCTCTTCAGGAATGCCTGAAGTCTCAGTACCAGAAAATGTGCCAAATTGCGGATGGAACCCATATGCCCCAAAAAATGGTGACTTATCAGTGGACTCCTGCCTACAGTTATGTATGGCAAACTCGGCCAAAGACAAAAATGAAGACCCCTCCTCCTGATTCTCTGAGACAAAACATCTCAAATAAGTCTCCGGATTCTGGTTGGTGCGTTCAGTCTGTCTGTTCGACTGAGGATGAAAGGCCAAGAGAAGGACAATTGTACCCCCAGGCAAGTGCAGAACGCCTTCCAGAATCTGGAAACAAACTAAGTCCCCCTATCAGCCACCACATCCGGGGGAATACTGTGTAGTTTCACAATGTTATCGACAAAGACTTATGTGAGGGTTTTAGCATTAGGTAGCTCTGACAATGCAATAAAGTGTGACATCTTACTGAAGCGATCAACAATCCCCAGAATCACGTTTTTTCCTGAGGAATTAGGCAAATCTGTGATAAGATCCATGGATAAATGAGTCCAAGGTCGGGATGGGATTGACAACGGAAGTAGGGATCCTGAAGGCCGAGTATGTGTCACCTTAGCACAAGCACAAGTACTACACGCTGACACATAGCCCTCAACACATTTACGCAGCCCCAGGCAACAGAATCTACGAGAGATGAGATCGACCGTGGATCTGCTCCCAGGGTGTCCTGTAAGGACTGTACACTGGTGTTTCTCGTCCAGTGTCGTAATTCATAAGGAACAAACAACTTCCCGAAGGACAAGATTCTGGTGCATCTCCCTGGGCCTCCAAAACCTCTGCCTCCAGATCGGGATAAAGGGCATATATTACTACCCCTTCAGACAATATCGGACCAGGATCTTCCGAATCACCCTCCCTAGAAAAGCTACGCGACAAAGCGTCGCCTTGATGTTCTTAACTCCAGGGCGATAGGTGACAATGAAACTGAACCTGGTAAAAAACAACCACCATCTGGCCTGTCTTGGGTTCAGATGTTTAGCCAACTTCAAATACGTCAGATTTTTGTGATCGGTAATTACCGTAATGGGATGATTCGCTCCTTCCAACCAATGACGCCATTCCTCAACTTAATGGCCAGCAACTCTCCATTACCTACGTCATAATTTTTCTCTGCATTAGAGAGTTTTTTAGAGAAGAAAGCACATGAGCGCCGTTTACTAGGTGATGGACCCTGCGACAAGACTGCTCCTACCCCTACTTCAGATGCGTCAACTTCCACAATAAACGGTTGTGACACATCTGGTTGCACCAGTATAAGGGCAAAAACAAAACACTCCTTAACAGCTGAAAAGGCTTGTAATGCCGCATCTGACCAGACTGAGAGATCTGAACATTTCCTCGTCATGTCCGGTAAAGGTTTAACCACAGTCGAGTAATTCAAAATAAATTTACGGTAGTAATTGGTGAACCCCAAAAATCACATAAGTGCTCCATACGACAACCTGAAGATGAGATTAGGTAACCCAGGAACTGCACCTCCGGAACTGCAAAAACACACTTCTCCAACTTTGCATACAATTTATTCTCTCTTAGGATCAGTAACACTTGATTCATGTGATCCTGATAAGTCTCCATGTCTGGAGAATAAATTAGTATATCATCCAGATACACCACAACAAACCTGCCCACCAGATGATGGAAGATGTCATTATTGAAATGTTGAAAAACCGCAGGCGCATTGGTTAACCCAAACGGCATGACCATATTCTCAAAATGACCCTCAGGGGTATTAAAGGCCGTCTTCCATTCGTCCCCCTCCTTGATCCTTACCAGAATATATGCCCCCCTCAAATCCAACTTAGAGAAAACCTTGGCACCGACAATCTGATTAAACAAATCCGGGATTAAAGGAAGGGGGTAAGGATCACGGACAGTAATACGACTGAGCTCATGGTTGAGCTCACGGAAGTCTAAACATGGCCTAGGAGTTCCGTCCTTTTTCTTAACAAAGAAAAATCCTGCAGCTACTGGAGATTAGGATGGTCTAATATGACCTTTAGCCAAACTTTGGCATTATACTCTTGCATGGCCTCAGGTTCGGAAAGATTATACAACCGAGACTTGGGCAGCTTAGCTCCGGGAATAAGGTTGATGGGGCATTCATACTACCGATGTGGAGGTAACTCCTGATCTCCACTCTCAGAGAATACATCAGAAAATTCAGAAATAAACGAGGGTACAACCTTAGTGGTTACCACAGAAAGCGACGTGTTAAGACAGTTGTCTATGCAATATTCACTCCAATCAAGAATTTGTCTCGCTTGCCAATCGATGGTAGGATTATGATTGCTTAACCATGGTAAACTTAGCACCAACGGAGCAGGCAGACCCTCCAGCACAAAACACCAGATGAATTCTTGATGAAAATCACCCACTTTTAAACAGATGTCCTGCACCATTTATGACAAACATTTCTGCGTGAGTGGAGCAGAATCAATAGCATTCACCGAGATATTTTTGTCTAATGCACTTGTTGTCAACCCATGTATACGGACGAATTGACCATCAACTAAGTTACCTTCTGCCCCACTGTCAATAAACACTTCAATTGTCACAGTTTTGGAGTCTAGCGGCACCTCGGCAGACAGGAGAAATCGGGTACTATCGGTAAATGACAACAGTAAATTCTCTGATTCTCCACCCAGAGGAAATAGATGCCAGTTACCAATGCTGTCCACG
Organism: Pyxicephalus adspersus; assembly: GCF_032062135.1. Classification (NCBI taxonomy): domain Eukaryota; kingdom Metazoa; phylum Chordata; class Amphibia; order Anura; family Pyxicephalidae; genus Pyxicephalus; species Pyxicephalus adspersus. The sequence goes on from NC_092858.1 coordinate 110,459,792, forward strand.
CTCCGTCTCAGAGCTCACCTCCTCCTCTTCCTGCTGTTCCTGCTCCATGCCCCAGGCTTAATCAATATGAGCCATCAGGATGCAGGTATACTTCCGATGAGCCAGCTGATTCGAGTGGGTGGCATCTTTAACCCTGGAGCGCAGCTTGAAGCGTAAGTGGAAGTGAAAGGCAATCACATCCAATTGGTGCAAATCTGCCAGTGTGGCACTGTAGAAATTCTATGATGTCCCAGCGCACATTAGGAATTGGGTACTCTAGCACTTCACCAGCTTTGAATCCAACAGACATGGACATGTTGCATATCACCAGACATTTGGGGCTCAGCACCACGGTGAGCCAAATAAACAGGTGGTCCAGGTTGGTTTTGTACATTTGCAGTGATTGCTCATGTTACCTGAAAACATCCTATATACAGGAGTTGATGATGACAACGTCGGGCTGAGGTGCATGTTGGAAGTTGGCAAGCACACTCTCTATGTACTCCGAAGAAACACGGGTCAGGAAATAGAACCATACAATTTGATGGTCAGTTCTGTAATGACGCACTTGGCGGTAAATTATGGCATTGTGCATTTCACCCAGAGATCCCCCAACGTGTCGTTTGCAAATTACATCTCACCCTTCCCTTTCAGCTGCTTCTCAGTCTGAAACTCATCATTCTGCAGTATTTTCACAAGACACTTGTTGACGGATCTTTGAATGGAGTCTCCCAGGATGGCCACATACTTGTTGTGGAGAAGTCTCCGGACGTCTGCTGAGCTCAATAACTTCAGGGCTCAATGTGGTCATCCAGGACCTCTCGGTTCCCGTTAAATATACCGGTGTTTCCCATCTCATCCACCCAACATATACACAGGGACTGCTGTCCCACTTCCCAGTTCGGGGGTAACATACACAGAAATTCACTCCCATAAAGCGTGGTACCGATGGATGAAGCAGAAGACGTGGCCTTCTACAATCAAATCACAAATTTCAGATTACACACTTCGGGGTGTTATTAAAAATGCACTACACCCAGCTCTAGATGCCAGTTACTAATGCCTTCCACACTCCGTCTCAGGGCCTGCTATCGAGTGAAAGCACATGAAAGGAAACAGGGTTTGGCGGAATCAGAAAGAAAATCCTGTTAAGCTTGAGTCTAGCCTGGCATCTAGAGCTGAGTACTGGACAGTGGTCAGGCGGCAGCAGTAAAAGCAAGAAGAGTAGGCAGTGGGCCCTGAGTAGTGTGGATGGCATTGTTAACTGCCATCTAGAGTTGGGTACTGGGAGGAAGAGGCGGTGGGCCCTGACACGGAGCAAGGACGGCATTATTGTTTGAGGCCATCACCTATATGGACAGTGTAGAAGCTTTAGCTACTGGAGACATTGCTGTGTAGGGGACTGCCTTTTCCTATCTGCTAGCTGTAACTTTCTAAAATGCTGCATGGACAGCCTTGTTACTGGCATCTACAGCTGGGTACTGGGCAGGCAGCAGTAACAGCAGGAAGAAGAGGTGGTGGGCTCTGGAACAAAGTGTGGACGGCATTAGTAACTGGCATCTGGAGTAGGATTCTGGGCAGGCGGAAGCATCAGGTAAAGCAGGAGGAGAAGGTGGTGGGCCCTGAGAAGTGTGGATGGCATTGTTAACTGGCTGGGTACTGGGAGTAGGAAGCGGTGGGCCCTGAGACGGAGCAAGGAGGGCATTAGTGGTTGAGGCAATCACCTATATGGACAATGTAGAAGCTGTAGCTATTGGAGACATGAATGGATGAGCGAAATTCCAAACTGTCCCTACCTACTATGTAGCGAAACCACATGAAAGGGAACGGGCTTGGCGGAATCAGCGGGGAAAGAAGACCCTGTTGAGCTTGAGTCTAGTCTGGCATCTAGAGCTGGGTACTGGGAGGAGGAGGCGGTGGGCCTCGAGACAGAGCAAGGACGGCATTAGAGGTTGAGGCCATCACCTATATGGACAGTGTCGAAGCTGTAGCTATTGGAGACATGAATGGATGAGCGGGATTCCAATCTGTCCCTACCTACTATTTAGCGAAACCACATGCAAGGGAACGGGCTTGGCGGAATCAGCGGGGAAAGAAGACCCTGTTGAGCTTGAGTCTAGTCGTGCATATAGAGCTGGTTACTGGGAGGAGGAGGCAGTGGGCCCTGAGACGGAGCAAGGAAGGCATTAGAAGTTGAGGACATCATCTATATGGACAGTGTCGAAGCTGTAGCTATTGGTGACATGAATGGATGAGCGAGATTCCAATCTGTCCCTACCTACTTTGTAGCGAAACCACATGAAAGGGTCTGGGCTTGGCGGAATCAGCGGGGAAAAAAGACCCTGTTGAGCTTGAGTCTAGTCTGGCATCTAGAGCTGGGTACTGGGAGGAGGAGGCGGTGGGCCCTGAGACAGAGCAAGGAGGGCATTAGAAGTTGAGGACATCACCTATATGGAGAGTGTTGAAGCTGTAGCTATTGGAGGCATGAATTGATTAGCGAGATTCCATTCTGTCCCTACCTACTATGTAGCAAAACCACATGAAAGGGAACAGGCTTGGCGGAATCAGCAGGGAAAGAAGATCCTGTTGAGTTTGAGTCTAGTCTGGCATCTAGAGCTGGATACTGGGAGGAGGAGACCGGTGGGCCCTGAGACGGAGCAATGACGGCATTAGAGGTTGAAGCCATCACCTATATGGACAGTGTCGAAGCTGTAGCTATTGGAGACATGAATGGATGAGCGAGATTCCAATCTGTCCCTACCTACTATGTAGCGAAACCACATCAAAGGGAACGAGCTTGGCGGAATCAGCGGGGAAAGAAGACCCTGTTGGGCTTGAGTCTAGTCTGGCATCTAGAGCTGGGTACTGGGAGGAGGTGGCAGTGGGCCCTGAGACGGAGCAAGGAAGGCATTAGAAGTTGAGGACATCAGCTATATGGACAGTGTCGAAGCTGTAGCTATTGGTGACATGAATGGATGAGCGAGATTCCAATCTGTCCCTACCTACTATGTAGCGAAACCACATGAAAGGGATTGGGCTTGGCAGAATCAGCGGGGAAAGAAGACCCTGTTGAGCTTGAGTCTAGTCGTTCATCTAGAACTGGGTACTGGGAGGAGGAGGCGGTGGGCCCTGAGACGGAGCAAGGAGGGCATTAGAAGTTGAGGACATCACCTATATGGACAGTGTACAAGCTGTAGCTAGTGGAGACATTGCTTTGTAGGGCACTGACTGCTAGCTGTAACTTTCTAAAATGTACATTCTTGTTAACTGGCATCTACAGCTGGGTACTGGGTACTTGGCAGGCGGCAGCAGTAACTGCAGGAGGAAGGGGTGGTGGGCTCTGGAACAAAGTGTGGACGGCATTAGTATCTGGCATCTAGAGTAGGGTACTGGGCAGGTGGTAGCATCAGTAACAGCAGAAGAAGGAGGCAGTGGGCCTTGAGATGAAGTTTGGACGGCGATAGTAACTGGCATCTAAAGTAGGGAATTGGGCAGGCTGCAGCATCAGTGAAAGCAGGAGGAGGAGGAGGCGATGGGCACTGAGAAGCGTGGATGGCATTGTTAACTGGCATCTAGAGCTGAGTACTGGGAAGAGGAGGCGCTGGGCCCTGACACGGAGCAAGGACGGCATTAGTGGTTGAGGCCATCACCTATATGGACAGTATAGAAGCTATAGCTAGTGGAGACATTGCTGTGTAGGGGACTGCCTTTTCCTATCTGCTAACTGTTACTTTCTAAAATGCGGCATGGACAGCCTTGTTAACTGGCATCTACAGCTGGGTACTGGGCAGGCATCAGCAGTAACAGCAGGAGGAAGGGGTGGAGGGCTCTGGAAAAAAGTGTGGACGCATTAGTATCTGGCATCTAGAGTTTGGTACTGGGCAGGCGGCAGCATCATTTACAGCAGGAGGAGGAGGCGGTGGGCTCTGAGACGGAGCGGGGACTGCATTGGTAACTGGCATCTAGAGCTGGTAACTGGGCAGGCCGCAGCATCAGTAACAGCAGAAGAAGGAGGCGGTGGGCCCTGAGACGGAGTGTGGACCGCATTAGTAACTGGCATCTAGAGTTGGGTATTTGGCATCAGCAGTAACAACATGAGGAGGAGGCATTTAGCACTGAGACGGAGTGTGGACGACATTAGTAAACGGCATCTAGAGTTGGGTACCAGGCAGGCAGCAGCAGTAACAGCATGATTGGAAGGCGGAGGGCCCTGAGACGAAGCGTGGACAGCATTAGTGTCTGAAATCTAAAGTCAGGTACTGGGCAGGTGGCAGCATCATTTACAGCAGGAGGAGGAGGAGGTGGTGGGTTCTGAGATGGAGTAAGGATGGCATTAGTATCTGGCATCTACAGTCGGGTACTGGGCAGGTGGCAGCATCATTTACAGCAGGAGGAGGAGGCAGTGGGCTCTGAGATGGAGTGTGGATGTCATTAGTATCTGGCATCTAAAGTCGAGTACTGGGCAGGTGGCAGCATCATTTACAGCAGGAGGAGGAGGAGGTGGTGGGTTCTGAGATGGAGTGTGGACGGCATTAGTATCTGGCATCTACAGTCCGGTACTGGGCAGGTGG
>NC_092858.1:110464532-110474600 GCF_032062135.1 Pyxicephalus adspersus
TGTCTGGCATCTAAAGTCAGGTACTGGGCAGGGGGCAGCATCATTTACAGCAGGAGGAGGAGGCGGTGGGCTCTGAGATGGAGTGTGGACGGCATTAGTGTCTTCCATCTAAAGTCAGGTACTGGGCAGGTGGCAGCATCATTTACAGCAGGAGGAGGAGGCAGTTAGCTCTGAGATGGAGTGTGGACGGCATTGGTATCTGGCATCTACAATCGGGTACTGAACAGGTGGGAGCATCATTTACAGCAAGAGGAGGAGGAGGAGGCGATGGGCTCTGAGACAGAGTGTGGACGGCATTAGTGTCTGGCAACGAAAGTCAGGTACTGGGCAGGCGGCAGCATCATTTACAGCAGGAGGAGGAGGCGGTGGGCTCTGAGACGGAGTGTGGACGGCATTAGTGTCTGGCATCTAAAGTCAGGTACTAGGCAGGCAGCAGCATCATTTACAGCAGGAGGAGGAGGTGGTGGGCTCTGAGACGGATTGTGGACGGCATTAGTATCTGGCATCTAGAGTTTGGTATTGGGCAGGCGGCAGCATCATTTACAGCAGGAGGAGGTGGCAGTGGGCTCTGAAATAGAGTGTGGACGGCATTAGTGTCTGGCATCGAAAGTCAGGTACAGGGCAGGCGGCAGCATCAATTACAGCAGGAGGAGGAGACGGTGGGCTCTGAGACAGAATGTGGATGGCATTAGTGTCTGGCATCTAAAGTCAGGTACTGGGCAGGCGGCAGCATCATTTACAGCAGGAGGAGGAGACGGTGGGCTCTGAGACGGAGTGTGGACGGCATTAGTGTCTGGCATCTAAAGTCAGGTACTAGGCAGGCGGCAGCATCATTTACAGCAGGAGGAGGTGGTGGGCTCTGAGACGGATTGTGGACGCCATTAGTGTCTGGCATCTAGAATCAGGTACTGGGCAGGCGGCAGCATCATTTACAGCAGGAGGAGGTGGCGGTGGGCTCTGAGACGGAGTGTGGATGACATCAGTATCTGGCATCTAAAGTCGAGTACTGGGCAGACGGCAGCATCATTTACAGCAGGAGGAGGAGAAGGTGGGCTCTGAGACAGAGTGTGGACGGCATTAGTATCTGGTATCTACTAGTGTTGTTGTTCGAATTCGGGTTGTCCTAATATTCGACCCGAATATGACCGTTCCATTTAGGGTGGACCCGACCCGAATTTTGCTGAAATCGAATACCAGAATTCGACTCTCCCACAATGCACTCAAACAACTGGGGACCTCCCCCATGATGCACAGTGCCCTCCAATTAGAGCAGGGATGCCCCCTCCATCTTTGTTGTGGCAGACAGTCGATTGGCTGTCTGTCACTGCATGCCACACAGGCAGCCATTGGCCTATATAAGGCCAAGGCGTGCCTGCATTTACCACTACTGACAGAGATTTGCTGATAGCATCACAACCTTTCTGTGCTGCTTGGCTTGTTTTCTTTGTCAAAGTGAAAAAAGTGCTTTACTTTGGTAGACTGTGTCACACTCACACCATTAGTCAGATAGATTGTTGGATTGTACTGTATTTGTGCAGTCCTGAAATCTACTGTATTTAGATAGGTCGAGTGTTTCACTGTTTCCTAGATAGATAGCTACATGGATAGATAGATACATACATTGATGGATAGAAAGCTAGAAAGCTAGAAAGCTAGAAGGCTAGAAAGCTAGATAGATAGATAGATAGTCAGTCAGTGTGTTACATACACGCAGCCAGAGGCAGGGTCCCCTCGCTGACTGCGTGCACAGTATCACACTCTTTGGTGGCAGCAGGGGAAGATGCAGCTGCAGCAAGGCCTGCATACCTACCTCCGCCCAGAGCACATCGCCATGTAATTTCCTCCTCAACCTCCACTTCCACCTCCTCTTTTGACTCTTGTGCCTCAACCTCTTCCTCCAGAGACACTTTGCCAAGGAGACCCAGCACCAGCACCTCCCATTCGGCAGCATCTGTTCAGCGCCAGCACCAACCTGCAGTTTTCTATTTCCGTGCACAATTCAGACGTTGCCACGCAGTCCTGAAGTTGCGAAGCCTGGGTTCCCTCAGCCTATTGGGCGCAGCCATTCTAAGTGCCTTGCGGGAGCAGGAGGAGAAATGGCTAACTCCCAACAGACTTCAGCCAGGCAAGGTCGTGTGTGACAATGGGGCCAATCTGCTTGGAGCCCTGCGTTGTGGGAAACTCACACACGTACCTTGCCTGGCTCACATCATGAACCTTACAGTACAACACTCCCTTCGGAATTACCCAGGCCTCCAGCCGCTGTTACTGAAGGCCAGAAAGTTGTCAGCGCCGGTCGTACACAGCCAGTGCCAGATTGGTGGAGTTACAGTGAAATCTGAACCTGCCAGTGCACCGGTTAATTTGTGATGTGGCCACACATTGGAACTCCACATTTTACATGCTGCAGTGGCTGGCTGAACAACAGAAAGCGGTGGTGGATTATGTGGCAGAGTCTCTTCGTTTCAGGAGGCATACCCCATCATATGCCTGCTGGAACAGATGATGGTGGATCTCGGACACAACACAGAGCAGACGCTGCAAATATCATCTCAGACATGCGTGCCTTGTATGCATAGAGCACCACCAACCCAGAAAGAGGAGGAGGCGGAAGAGGATGAGGAGAACATTGCAGGCATTGGAGAAGAGGAGGAAGGGGCAGAGGAGGATATTGAGGGTACATGGGATCCATCCACCCAAACACAAGGCGGCATGTTCCGTGGATAGCAAGACCAGGCGGAGGAGGAGGAAGATGACCCTGTGCTGCTGTTCGACCCACGGGAGTGTGGGTCCAGAAATATCTCAGCTGTGGGTAGTTTGAGCCACATGACATCCTTCATGCAGGAGTTCCTAGCCAAAGATCAGAAATACAGAACATTTTCTGTTTATTGTAATAGGTAGCAAGTAGGATCAGAATTCATTCTCTGTAATTTTTTTTACAGAAATACAGAAAATTTTCTGTTTATTTTGATAGGTAGCAAGTGATATCAGAAATAATTATCTATATTTTTCTTACAGAAATATAGAAATTTTTATGTTTATTTTGATGGGTAGCAAGTAGGATCAGAATTCATTCTCTGTAATTTTTGCAAGTTGCTATCTATGAAAATACACAGAAAATTTTCTGTATTTCTGTAAAAAAAAATGCAGAGAATTAATTCAGATACTACTTGCTATCTATCAAAATAAACTGAATTCTTTTTATTTCTGTAAAAAAAATACAGATAATTATTTCTGATAGAACTTGCTATCTATCAAAACAAACTGAAATTTTTTAATTTCTGTAAAAAAAATACAGAGAATTAATTTTGACACCACTTGCTATCTCTATAAATAAACTGATTTTTTTTTTATTTCTGTAAAAAAAAAATACAGAGAATTAATTCTGATACCACTTGCTTTCTATCAAAATGAACTGAATTTTTTTTTATTTCTGTAAAAAAAATACAGAGAATTAATTCTGATACCACCTGCTATCAAACTAAACAAAACATTTCTGTATTTCTGTAAAAAAAATACAGATATTTTATTATGATAGCACTTCATATCTTTCCTAAAACCCATAAAATATTTAGTATTTCTCGCCAAAAAATATAGATATTTTTTTCCGATCCAATATTTATGTGGGACAAATACATATATTTAACTATAATAGCACTTGCTAGATATCCACAAATGATAAAAAATTTATGTATTTCCCCGCGTATTCCACCAAGTACGTTACCTTTTATGTGGTTTCACTACATAGTAGGTATGGAAAGTGTGGTAGGTAGGTATGGAAAGTGTGATTTTCGTTAATCCATTAATGTCCCAATTAGATACAGCTTCTACACTGTCCATAGAGTTTATGGCCTCAACCTCCAATGTGGTCCACGCACCGTACCAGGGACCAACGCCTCCTACTGCCAGTTACTGCTGCCGCCTTCCCAGTAAGCAACTGTAGATGCAAGATACTATTGTAGTCCACGATCCATCTCAGAGCCCACCGCCTCCTCCTCCTGCATGTAAATGATGCTGCCGCCTGCCCAGTACCTGACTTTAGATGCCAGAAATGAATGCCGTCCACACTTCTTCTCAGAGCCCACCGCCTCCTCCTTCTGCTGTAAATGATACTGCCACCTGCCCAGTACCTGACATTAGATGCCGGAAACTAATGCCGTCCACACTCCATCTCAGAGCCCACCGCCTCCTCCTCCTGCTGTAAATGATGCTGCCGCCTGCCCAGTACCTGACATTAGATGCCGGAAACTAATGCCATCCACACTCCATCTCAGAGCCCACCACCTCCTCCTGCTGTAAATGATGCTGCTGGCTGCCCAATACCTGACATTAGATGCCGGAAACTAATGCCATCCACACTCCATCTCAGAGCCCACCGCCTCCTCCTCCTGCTGTAAATGATGCTGCCGCCTGCCCAGTACCTGACTTTAAATGCCAGACTCTAATGCCGTCCATACTCTGTCTCAGAGCCCACCGCCTCCTCCTCCTGCTGTAAATGAAGCTGCCACCTGCCCAGTACCTGACTTTAGATGCCAGAAACGAATGCCGTCTACACTTCGTCTCAGAGCCCACCGCCTCCTCCTCCTGCTGTAAATGAAGCTGCCACCTGCCCAGTACCTGACTTTAGATGCCAGAAACGAATGCCGTCTACACTTCGTCTCAGAGCCCACCGCCTCCTCCTCCTGCTGTAAATGATGCTGCCACCTGCCCAGTACCTGACATTAGATGCCGGAAACTAATACCATCCACACTCCATCTCAGAGCCCACCGCCTCCTCCTCCTGCTGTAAATGATGCTGCCGCCTGCCCAGTACCTGATTCTAGATGCCGGAAACTAATGCCGTCCACTCTCCATCTCAGAGCCCACCGCCTCCTCCCACTGCTGTAAATGATGCTGCCGCCTGCCCAGTACCTGACATTAGATGCCGGAAACTAATGCCGTCTACACTCCATCTCAGAGCCCACCACCTCCTCCTCGTGCTGTAAATGATGCTGCCGCCTTCCCAATACCTGACATTAGATGTCGGAAACTAATGCCGTCCACACTCCATCTCAGAGCCCACCGCCTTCTCCTCCTGCTGTAAATGATGCTGCCGCCTGCCCAGTACCTGACTTTAGATGCCGGAAACTAATGCCGTCCACACTTCTTCTCAGAGCCCACCGCCTCCTCCTGCTGCTGTAAATGATGCTGCCGCCTGCCCAGTACCCGACTTTAGATGCCGGAAACTAATGCCGCCCATACGTCTTCTCAGAGCCCACAGCCTCCTCCTCCTGCTGTAAATGATGCTGCTACCTGCCCGGTACCTGACTTTAGATGCCAGAAACTAATGCCGTCCACACTTCGTCTCAGAGCCCACCACCTCCTCCTCCTCCTGCTGTAAATGATGCTGCTCCCTGCCCAGTACCTGACTTTAGATGCCAGAAACTAATGCCGTCCACACTTCGTCTCAGAGCCCACCACCTCCTCCTCCTCTTGTTGTAAATGATGCTGCCACCTGCCCTCACTACCCAACTGTAGATGCCAGATACGAATGCAGTCCACATTTTGTCTCAGAGCCCACCACCTCCTCCTCCTCCTGCTGTAAATGATGCTGCTGCCTGCCCAGTACCTGACTTTAGATGCCGGAAACTAATGCCGTCCACACTTCATCTCAGCCCACCGCCTCCTCCTCCTGCTGTAAATGATGCTGCTGCCTGCCCAGTACCTGACTTTAGATGCCGGAAACTAATGCCGTCCACACTCCGTCTCAGAGCCCACTGCCTCCTCCTCCTGCTGTAAATGATGCTGCCGCCTGCCCAGTACCTGACTTTAGATGTGGGAAACTAATGCTGTCCACACTCCTTCTCAAAGCCCACTGCCTCCTCCTCCCAGTCCCCAGCTCTAGATGCCAGACTGGACTCCAGCTCAACAGGGTCTTTTTTCCCCGCTGATTCCTCCAGGCACAATCCCTTTCATGTGGTTTCGCTATATAGTAGGTAAGTACAGATTGGAGTCTCCCTCATTCCTATTCCTGAAATCGAGTATGAAGACACGGAACATGTTTTTGTTCGTCTAATCATTCAGGAAACTGGTAACGTACGCATGCAGCGAGTTATAGTTTGGTCTGAACATCTGGATTGAGAAATTACATTTAACGTCGCTGTAGAAAATGTGAGTTCCCAGTCTCGGATTTTCTTTTTTACAGAGGAATATGACGACCTTTATTTTCAGCTGTCACCAACTCTAATCTACTTTGTAGAAAATATAGGGGTAGATAGAAAGATCTGCTGGCTGGTTCCCTCCATTGTCAGCCATTACCTCAGACAAAAAAAAATTAGCATAGAGTAGATAACACATAAATATACACATATATACACACATCAAAGCACTCCCACAAACCCAATGCACACAAATGCATCCACCCTTACATCTAAACACAATCTAGTTATTAGATAAGGTCTAATATGAACACACATCCAACATTAGAAGAACGATGACTAGCATCAAGTAGCGTAGCGCAGTGTAGATTAGAGTAGGTCCTGCCCTTAAGAGTCTACCTTGTCGTGGTGGGCAGGCTTGTAATCATTTGGCCGGAAATGTGTCACAGAATGGTAGACCCAATCATTTCCCGCCAGTGACTTTCATTTTTGGCCAGATGATTAAACCAAAGGAATCTTGATCAGGTCTGACACAAAATAGAATATGTTAAAATGTTAAACATCCAGCAATAAGCTACTACTCCTACTGATTCCGCCAACCCCCATTTCCTTTCTTGTGCTTTCACTTGATAGCAGGGCCTGAGACGGAGTGTGGAAGGCATTAGTAACTGGCAGCTAGAGCTGGGTGTAGTGCATCTTTAATGACACCCCGAAGTGTGTAATCTGAAATTCGTGATTGAATGTAGAAGGCCAAATCTTCTGCTTCATCCATCGGTACCACACCTTATCGTACTGAATTTCTGTGTATGTTACCCCCGAACTGGGACGTGGGATAGCAGTCCCTCTGTATATGTTGGGGGGATGAGATGTGAAACACCGGTATAGTTAATGGGAACCGAGAGGTCCTGGATGACCACATTGAGCCATGAAGTTATTGAGCTCAGCAGACGTCTGGAGACTTCTACACAAAAAGTATGTGGCTGTCCTGGGAGACTCCATTCAAAGATCCGTCAGCAAGGGTCTCGTGTAAATACTGCAGAATGATTACTTTCGGACTGAGAAGCAGCTGAAAGGGAAGGGTGACATGACATTTGCAAACGACACGTTGGGAGATCTCTGGCTGAAATGCACAATGTCATAATTTAACGCCAAGTGCGTCATTACAGAACTGACCACCAACTTGTACGGTTCTATTTCCTGACCCATGTTTCTTCAAAGTACATAAAGAACGTGCTGGCCAACTTCAAACAGGGACCTTAGCCCGACATTGTCATCATCACCTCGTGTATATAGGATGATAGCAGGTATCATGATGAGCAATCAGTCACTGCAAATGTACAAAACCAACCTGGACCACCTGTTTATTCGGCTCACCGAGGTGCTGAGCCCCAAATGTCTGGTGATATGCAACATGTCCATGTTTGTTGGATTCAAAGCTGGTGAAGTGCTAGAGTACCACATTACTAATGTGCGCTGGGACATCATAGAAGGGAATTTCTACAGGGCCACACTGGCAGATTTTCACCAACTGGATGTGACTGACATGCACTTCCATTTACGCTTCGACCTCCGCTCCAGGGTTAAAAATGCCAACCACTCGAATCAGCTGGCTCATCGTAAGTATACCTGCATCCTGATGCCTCATATTGATCAAGCCTGGGCTGTGCAGCAGGAAGAGCAGGAAGAGGCTCTGGGCAGTGGGCAGGTGGCAGCAGTAAGAGCAGGAGGAGTAACACAGCTATACACACTATGTCTCAGGGCCTGCTGCTTCCTCCTCATGTTATTACTGCTGCTGCCTGGCCACTGCCCAGTACCCAGCTCTAGATGCCAGGCTAGACTCAGGCTCAACAGGGTCTTCTTTCCCCGCTGATTCCGCCAAGCCTGTTCCGTTTCATGTGGTTTTGCTACATAGTTGGTACGGATTGGAATCTCGTTGATCCATTCATGTCTTCAATAGCTACAGCTTTGACACTGTCCATATGGGTGATGGCCTCAACCTCTAATGCCGTCCTTGCTCCTTCTCAGGGCCCAACGCCTCCTCCTCATGCTGTAACTGATGCCGCCTGCCCAGTTCCCAACTCTGGATGCCAGTTACCAATGCGGTCCCCGCTCCGTCTCAGTACCCACCGTCTCCTCCTACTGCTGCTGCTGCTGCCACCTTTCACTTGTAACATTAAACAGAGCTGTGTAACTGGCTAATTTTTGGACTGAAAGACCGACCTCAGGGGCCTCTGCCTGTACTCTGAAGCCTGTGTATGGCTTGTAACGGAGCGGTGAAACCTGGTGGCTAATTTTTGGACTAGAGGAACCCCCTCATATTCCTCTCTGGCTGTACTGGGAGACCGTGTAAAATCCGGCATGTTCCCTTGGCCGACCCATAAAATGGCATGAGCTATTCAACCAAAACTACTTGCCAGCAACTGAAAAATGACTTCCTTATTTTATTTTTACTTGTACAGTGTTGTGCAAAGCTGGGAGAGTCTTGACATGTCTATTTAAATGTATTTATAGGCTGTAGAAGCTCTCCACCGACCCGAATAACAACCCAAATTTTTCCCCCATTGACTTTAATGGAGTTCGAATTCGATGTTCGATCACCCGAATAATTATGCATTATATGACCGAATAGCGGTCGAATCGAATAGTGAGCTATTACACCAACACTAGTATCTATAGTCGGGTACTGGGCAGGTGGCAGCATCATTTACAGCAGGAGGAGGAGGCGGTGGGATCTCAGACGGAGTGTGGACGGCGTTGGTGTCTGGCATCTAAAGTCAGGTAACAAGCAGTAAGAGGCGGTGGGCCCTGTGATGGAGCGTGGACCGCATTGGAAGTTGAGGCCATCGCCTCTATGGACAGTGTGGAAGCTGTAGCTAATTGAGACATGAATGGATTTACGAAAATCACACTTTCCATACCTACTATCTAGTGAAACCACATAAAAGGGAACGGACTTGGAATACTTTGGGAAATACATACATTTTTTATCATTTGTGGATATCTAGCAAGTGCTATCACAGTTAAATATCTGTATTTGTTTCACATAAATACATTTTATTTTTAGGATACATACCAAGTGCTATCAGAATAAAACATCTGTATTTTTTGGAGAAAAATATATAAAAATATAATAATTTGCAAATGGCCTTTTGGATAGATACCAACTACCAAGTGCTATCAGAATTAAATAACTGTATTTGTAGAGTAATACATCAATTTTTATGGCTTTAGGGATATATAGCAAAGTGGGATCAGAACTAAAGAACTGTATTTTCTGTAGAGAAATATAGAATTTTTTATGGTCTTTTGGATCGATAACAAGTGCTATCAGAATTAAATATCTAGATTTTTGGTAGAGAAATATAGAAATTTTTATGGCTTTGGAGATATATAGCAAATTGGGATTGGAATGAAAAATCTCTATTTTTTGTAGAGAAATACTGAATTTTTTATAAGTTTTAGGATAGATACCAAGTGATATCATAATAAAATATCTGTATATTTTTTACAGAAATACAGACATTTTTAGTTTTTTTGTGATAGATTGCAAGATGTATCCTAAGTTATACCTCTTGTAATATATCACAAAAGACAGAAAAAATTCCATATTTATCCATAAAAAATACAGATATTTTATTATGATAGCACTTAGTATCTATCCAAAAACCCATAAAATTTTCTTTATTTCTGTAAAAAAAATACAGATATTGAATTCTAATTCCACTTGCTATCTATCTAAATAGCCATAAAAAAAACTGTTTTCCTCTTTAAAAAATACTGATATTTACCGTATTTTCCGGTGTATAAGGCGACTGGGCGTATAAGACGACCCCCCACTCTAACCAATCATTTGGGGGTCGTGTTATATGCCCAGTATTGTACTGTTCCTTCTGCCTGTCAGATCTCACTATTGTGTGAGAACTGAGAGGCA
>NC_092858.1:110476842-110478480 GCF_032062135.1 Pyxicephalus adspersus
GGCCTCAAAGTAGATAAAGGCAGAGGGCCCTGAGGGGGGTGCTCAGTAAAAAAAAATTAGCCAGTTACACAGCTTCATTGCAAGTTATAGACCTCAGAGACAGAGTAGAGGTTGAGGGCCACTAGGGGGAGAGTAGAAGGAGATGCCGAAAGGCTGTGCACTTCCCATCAAGATGTCCGTGCAGCAGTTGACGACTAATTAGTACACTCTGCAGAGGGGGTGTTGAAGTCATTGCCGATCCAAGCCTTATTCATTTTAATAAAAGTGATTCAATCGACATTTTCTGCGGAGAGCCGAATCCGTTTGTCACTCAGTATGCCCCCAGCTGCACTGAACACTCTTTCAGATAACACACTTGCGGCTGGGCAGGCAAGGATCTGAATGGCATTTTATGCCAGCTCCGGCCACTGCTCAAGCTTGGAAACCCAGTAGCCCAGTGGGTCCTGGCATTGGAGGTTGCAGATGTCCCATGCAGAGCTCAGGTATTCCTGCACCATAACTGAGTATCGCTGCTGAGTGTCATTGGCAATTGCTGTACGACTGGCAGCTTGCTTCCACTGAAAAAAAGCCTGCATATTTTGGCTTAGACGACCTCTACTGATGCTGCCACCCATGCCGCTTAAAGCAGTTGTTTGGCTGCCATGGCTGGTGGAACTGCCATGGGGATCCCTGCTGCTGCTGGCTTCCGGAAAGGCTGAGCACAAGTCCCTTACAAGCAATTCTTGGTAGTGCTGCATTTTAGGTCCCCTGTAGTGGGGCAAGATGAGTTGTTGTATCTCAGGCTTGTAACGTGGATCCAGTAATGTAGCAATCCAACAGTCGTCAATCTTTGTTTTTATGTGTTGTATGCGTGGATCTTTGGCTATGCACTCCTGCATGAAGGCTGTCATGTGGCTCAAACTACCCACAGCTGAGGTAATTCTGGACCCACACTCCTGTGGGTCGAACAGCAGCACAGGGTCGTCCGCCTCCTCCTCCTCCGCCTGGTCTTGCCATCCACGGAACATGCCGCCTTGTGTTTAGGTGGACGGATGCCAGGTACCCTCTATTTTCTCCTCTGCCCCTTCCTCCCCTTCTCCCATGCCTGCAATGTCCTCCTCATCCTCTTCCACCTCCTCCTCTTCCTGAATTTGCGGTGCACTATGCCTAGTAGGCACGCATGTCTGAGTTGATGTTTGAAACGTCATCTCTTGATGCAGCGTCCGCTCTGTGTCGTGTCTGAGATCCACCATCATCTGTTCCAGATATTTCATTCTGATACCACTTGCTATGTATCAAAATAAACAGAAACATTTCTGTATTTCTGCAAAAAAATACAGATATTTCATTCTGATACCACTTGCTATCTATCAAAAAAATACAGATATTTCATTCTGATACTACTTGCTATGTATCAAAATAAACAGAAAAATTTCTGTATTTCTGTAAAAAAAATACAGATATTTCATTCTGATACCACTTACTATCTATCAAAATAAACAGAAAAATTTCTGTATTTCTGTAAAAAAATACAGATATTTCATTCAGATACCACTTGCTATCTATCAAAATAAACTGAAAAATTTCTGTATTTCTGACAAAAAAATACAGATATTTAATTCTGATACTACTTGCGATCTATCAAAATAAACAGAAAAA
>NC_092858.1:110479154-110480854 GCF_032062135.1 Pyxicephalus adspersus
ACTGAAAAATTTTTGTATTTCTATAAAAAAAATACTCCTGCATGAAGGCTGTCATGTGGCTCAAACTACCCAAAGCTGAGGTAATTCAAACAGCAGCACAGGGTCGTCCTCCTCCTCCTCCACCTGGTCTTGCCATCCACGGAACATGCAACCTTGTGTTTGGGTGGATGGATGCCATGTACCCTCAATATCCTCCTCTGCCCCTTCCTCCCCTTCTTCCATGCCTGCAATGTCCTCCTCATCCTCTTCCACCTCCTCCTCTTCCTGTAGGCACGCATGTCTGAAATGATGTTCGAAACGTCATCTCTTGATGCAGCGTCGGCTCTATGTCGTGTCTGAGATCCACTATCATCTGTTCCAGATATTTCATTCTGATACCACTTGCAATCTATCAAAATAAACAGAAACATTTCTGTATTTTGTGTCGTGTCCGAGATCCACTATTATCTGTTCCAGCAGGCATATCATGGGGATGGTGTCACTGACACAGGCCTTTTCTCTGCTGATCATCCTGGTGGCCTCTTCAAAAGGTGACAATACAGTGCACAAGTCCTCAATTTACAGCCACTCCGCAGGGCTGAAGAAAGGTAGTCTAGGTATACGTCTGAAACGAACAGACTCTTCAACGTAATCCACCACCGCTTTTTGTTGTTCAACCAGCCGCTGCAGCATGTAAAAGGTGGAATTCCAATGTGTGGCCACATCACAAATTAACCGGTGCACTGGCAGGTTCAGATTTTGCTGTAAATTCACCAATCTGGCACTGGCTGTGTACGACCGGCGAAAATGCGCTGACAACTATCTGGCCTCCAGCAACAGCGGCTGGAGGCCTGGGTAATTCCTAAGTAAGCGCTGTTCTAGGTTTATGACGTGAGCCAGGCAAGGTACGTGTGTGAGTTTCCCACAACGCAGGGCTGCCAGCAGATTAGCCCCATTTGTCACACACGACCTTGCCTGGCTGAAGTCCCTCAGTGCCTGGCTGAGGGAACCCAGGCTTCGCAACCTCAGGACTGCGTGGCAAAGTCTGAATTGTGCACCCAAATAGCAATCTGCAGGTTGTTGCTGGCGGTGAACAGATGCTGCCGAATGGGAGGTGCTGATGCTGGGTCTCCACGGCAAAGTGTCCCTGGAGGAAGAGGTTGAGGCACAAGATTCAAAGGAGGAGGTGGAAGTGAAGGTTGAGGAGGAAATTATTATTATTTTATTATTATTAAACAGGATTTATATAGCGCCAACATATTACGCAGTGCTGTACATTAAATAGGGATTGCAAATGACAGACAGATAGAGACAGTGATACAGGAGGCGAGAACCCTGCCCCGAATAGCTTACAATCTAGTAGGTGGGGGAATTTTAAACACAATAGGATGGGAGGTATGTAGTGGTGGGAAGTAGTGGTGGTTTCAAGAGACAGAAAAAGATGGGTAGGCAAGTTTGAAAAAATGGGTTTTGAGCGCTCTTTTAAATCAGCAGAAAGTAGGAGCAAGCGGAGTAGGACGAGGAAGACCATTCCATAGAGTTGGGGCAGCTCTAGAGAAGTCTTGTATCCGTGCGTGTGATGAGTGAGGAAGTCATTAGTAGGTCATTGGAGGAGCGGAGAGAGCGGCAAGGGGAGTATTTTTTTACCAAGTCAGAAATGTAAGTGGGACAATAACTGTTTTGGGATTTGAAGCAAAGCACAGGAGCTTGAATTTGATTCT
>NC_092858.1:110481782-110521045 GCF_032062135.1 Pyxicephalus adspersus
CACTTTAGTAAGGGCTGTTTCAGTGGAGTGGGCAGCTCTAAAACCAGACTGGAGAGGGTCAAGGAGAGAGTTGGTGCTCAGGTAATGGGTGAGTCTTTTGTAGACAAGGCGTTCAAGAAGTTTGGAGACATATAGGAGAAAGAAGATAGAACGGTAGTTAGAGGGTAGGGAGGGGTCCAGTCAGGGTTTCTTTTGGATAGGGAGAATTATGGCATGTTTAAAAGCTGAGGGGTATTTACCAGTAGAAAGGGAGAGGTTGAATAGTTCGGTTAGGGCAGGGGCCAGGGTGGAGGAATGGGCACAGAGTAGATCAGAGGGAATTGGGTCAAGTGGACATGTAGTAGATGGAGATGATGAGAGAAGAGTTAAGACTTCATCCACAGTAACAGGGCTGAAGGAGGCCAGTGATCCCAGTGAGCTGTATATGAAATATATCTTCCCACTCAATGCTTGCTCGACCAACTGTCAGTTGTCAGGTGCACCGTGCCAGAAAGTGCTGCTGGGCCATGGACACATTGCTCTGCACGTGTTCATGCAAAGCAGGAACACATTTTTCTGCAAAATACTGTCGCTTAGGCATAACGTACTGTGGGTTCGCGCAGAGGAATGCGTAATGGAACGCATTGGAGTCCACCAGCTGGTAAGGGAGGAGCTCTAACGCAGTCAGCTGTGCAATTGCCGCATTAATTAGCTTTGTTTTGGGGTCATTTGGGCCACATTTCCTCTTGTGCTCCAGCATCTGGGGGATGGAAGGTTGGATGCTGCTAATGCTAACCACAGAAACATTGGACGATGGGGTAGAAGCTGTGGGGGATGGCAATGATGCCTGGTCCTGACTTCTAGCAACGCGACAAACAGCAGCCGATCTGCGTTGGAGCTCCTGCTCACCGCTGGTGGAGCCTGAAAAAGGTAATGCTCGACTACATGCCCCACTCAAATTGCTGGCAGCAGCACGGGTAACTTTGGTGGCAGAAGGAGGAAAGGCAGTGGAGGAAGATCAAGCAGTTTGAGCTTGCTTCTTGTGCGGAGGTAGTTCCCGCCAGGTTACTGGGTGGTGGCTTTTTAAATGAGTGCTCATGCAACTTGTTCCAGGTTTGATTGGGTTTTTGCCTCGTTTCAAGTGTTGAGCACACAGTTTACAGATGACCATAGTGTTGTCATCACTATGGACATTAAAAAATGCCCACACTGGCGAACATCTAACTGGGCCGAAAGGTGCTCTGGAGCTGGTGCTCGTGGTGGCGGTCGGTGGTTGTTGAGGCATAGCTGTGGGGACAGCTTCCGACAATTTACGTCTATGACTTGCCTCACTGGTACTTGAAGAATGCAGGGTGTGGGCAGCTTTTACCCTCTTCCTCCCTCTCCCCCTTTGAGGGCGCTCTGCAACCTCCTCTTCTTCCTCCTCCTCCTCCTCCTCTTCTTCCTGCCTATGATGATCTCCTTGTTCGCCCCATGTCGGATCAAGGAAATCATCATCATCAGATGAGACAGTTTCCCTATATGTGCCGAAAGGAAGCAGCGGCCTTTTGGAGCCAGTTTGAATTGGCTCGTCTGGCTCAGAGTGTTCTGGTGAAAAGTAACTGGGGGGAAAGCCTGTAAACTGACTCTCTTCGTCAGATGACTGAAACAACTGAGCATCTTCAATGAATGGTTGTAGCTACGCCTCTCCAACCCCTCGGTGGGACTCCTCTACATACACGTGACTTTCCAGCCGCTGATGAGGAACTAGGAGGAACAGGTGTATCATGGACTGTTTGGGACACCTGTAAGGCCTGTGTCTGGGACTGGGATGAAGAGGGGGTACAATCACTTGATCCAGGCTGGGTCATGTACTCCACTACGTCTTGTTCCTGATGTGGCAATAATGGACGCCCACCACCAACAGCAGCGCTTCTTGTTCTTGGGTCTGCAGCTAAAAAAAGAATCATACTGCTTTGCTTGCCACCCCTGCCAAAGCTGCCCTTTCCTCTTTGGCCAGACATTGTAGAAATGTTTTTATTTATGTGGCTTGACACCCTGCAAAATACTTTGTAGCTAATATGCTATATGTATATGTCAATTTGTACAGTAAGTGGATTTTTTGATTGAGGGGAGGGGGCGGTTGACACAAAAAATGCAAGTGCGCTGTGTGTGTTGTATGCAGCACTTTGCTTCAGTGGTGACACTTGTAATATGCAGCACAGTATACAAACTATATACTGCAGTATACACTGCATCTGTGTGTCTGTCTCTCAGTACAAGTGTGATACTTTGCACGCAGTCAGCGAGGGGATCCTGCCTCTGGCTGCGTGTATGTTAGACACTGACTGACTATCTATCTATCTATCTATCTATCTATCTATCTATCTATCTAGCTTTCTATCTATCTATCTATATATGTATCTATCTATCTAGCTATCTATCTAGCTAACAGTGAAACACTCTACCTATCTGAGTACAGTAGATTTCAGGACTGCAACAATACAGTACAACCCAACAATCTATCTGACTAATATTGTGAGTGTGACACAGTCTAACAAAGTAAAGCAATTTTTTTCACTTTGACAAAGCAAGCCAAGCAGCACAGAAAGATTGTGATGCTATCAGCAAATCTCTGTCAGGAGTGGTAAATGCAGGCACGCCCTGGCCTTATATAGGCCAATGGCTGCCTGTGTGGCATGCAGTGACAGACAGCCAATCGGCTGCCTGCCACAACAAACATGGAGGAGGGCATCCCTGCTGTAATTGGAGGGCCCTAGGCATCATATGGGAGGTCTCTAGGCATTGTGGGAGGGTCGAATTCGGGGTTTCGAATTCAGCAAAATTCGGGTCGGGTACACCCGAAATTCGAACAGCCATATTCGGGATGAACATTAGGTCGACCCGAATTCGAACAACACTAGACTAGTGTACTCTGTTACATTTATTTTTCTTGTTATATCCTGAATTTTTCACTAGACAAAAGTAACAGTCACTGAAACGATCTCCTGGCTCTTGCCAAACTATAGGTATACCAAATGGCATCTAATCACGTATTCCCTTTGTCCACATCCGTAAACCCTTGACACAATGTTTGCACACCTTATGAGGGGCCCAAGACCTATCTTGATCACCAAGTTTAATGTTGAAATTTGCCAAATAGGCTTGCTCTACACATGTGCTCATGTTCGCCCTTTGACTAGGAATGGTGAATCTGCCACAGATATAACAAAAGGAATCAGGGATGTTTAGGCACTTACGAGGAGAAACAGCTGAGCTAGACATAATCTAAAAGAAAGGAAATACGTGTGTAAGTAGAAAAATACATTTTGCTTATTCACTACGTAGAGCAGCGCACAACCTCTGACCACACTGTCTTGCGTGTAAATAATAAGCCTATACATATCCAAACTATAGTTATCGCAATAAAATAAGCAGTGAAGAAAAAAACCTGACGTGATAGAAGAAAACTAACTGCACTTTTAGAATTAGCATAACTATTTTGGTGTAAATAAGCTTAAAAATTGAAGTCAACAAAATATTTGTTCAAAATTGTTCCCCAATGTTATTTACTATTACTGGTACTCATCTCTATTCATTGCCCCAAAGCTTCACTTTCAGATAGTTCACTTTTGGCTTTTGGTTACAAAGCAAATATGGAAAAAATGTAAAACCAAATTTCCCCTCATAACTGATAACTGATTCCCTTAACCTTCTTTTTTTATACCCCAAAATTCCTGATAGCTTTACAAGAATAGCTCTATCCTGGTATTACATATACATCACAGGATTCAAAAACTGCTTTACTTTGAAATATGAGAAAATTTTCATTTACCTATAGGCTGCTATTATAGTTATGTCCAAGTGTTCTATTACAGTTATGTCCAAACACGTCATTTTGCTCAATCAGTCGATAAGGACTTGATGATAATAGATGTATAGATGGGAGAATGAATCATAGAATTATGGAGTGGAACAGGAGGGTTTAATAAGGAGGGGGGGGGGGATTTGGTGATTATATTAGGATAGAAAAGTCCTGAAAAGATGGTTTATTTGTGAATGCTAAATAAAGTATAAGGGGTACATTCAAAAACACCATATACTTACAAACGCAAGGAGTGGCGATGGGGACATCGTACGCCAATCTGTACCTGGGACACTAAAAAAATATCTTTTCACCTGCCAGAATTCACCCTCTACCTTACCCACATAAAATTCTGGGGCCGATTCATCAACGATGTCCTGATAATTTGGACTGGCCCACCTCACCTATTAGACATTAGACAGTATGTATAGAGTTATCTAAACCAATGATTACAGTCTTAAATTTACCTTGACTAGGGTAGCTCGTACCTTTACTCATTCAAACTTTCCCTCCCCCCCCCTCTCCATACCTACCTCTTCTCCTCCTTCCTTTCCAGCCCCTCTTACCTTAACCCTTGAAATAACACTCCACACCGATTTCTGAATTTTAAAGTGGCTGGCAAGCAGCCGTTTATTAAACCATAAATTAACATTTATCAATTTCTTATAAAATTACGCAAATAAACACTAAACCTCACAATAACAATACCAACAGTTAAACAATAAATAACAATAAATAACAACCATAAATAACAACAATAATAACCAATAAATAAAAACTATATAAATTAACACTTTAATAAACCCTTTTACAAATTATAGTTAACCCTTTAATTTCCAAAACCTATTATACTACAACCAACGTTTTGTATCCCACGAACAACTAGGTTGCCGGTCCGGAAGGTGAAGTCCGCCGCACCACCACATCTCCAAAATCACCAAAACTGCCATACCATTCTGGCCCCTTAGCAGTACAGCACCACCTCAGGGGCCTCCACCTTTTCACCACTTAAAGGGGGTTCACCACCACCATGGGTGCCCCTACCCATAATAAACCAGAACTCTCACCTTCCACTAAACCTCAACCACCACAGCGCACGGGCGGGAAACCTCCACACCCAGATCGCTCTGTGCACCCCATCTTGTAATCCCAGGCCCCATAAATATGTTCCTATATCATTCAAATGTACTCCATCCGGCCTGAGAAAACGCCATGTGTCTTCCTCCAGTTCCCTGTGCCTCACAACCAAGCCACCATTCCGTGAAACAAACCTGCCTACTTCCTTGTTCACCTTAATTCTTGCTTTAATAACCCCTACCACCGATCTTGCCCCTCGCCACGCGGCCCTAGCTACAATGTCTGACCATACCAACACCGTCCCTGGGATTTCCACCCGCAGCCGTAAAAAATCCAACCTCACATCCCTAACTAAACCTTTCATGGCTCTACGCCCCAAGTCATTACCCCCCGCATGCATTACCAGAACGTCCAGCGCTCTATCCAGCGCAGCGCAGCTCCAAATTTCTGGAACCATCCTGCTCCATAGCATACCACGAACACCAATCCATCGAAGGATGACTTCCTCTCTAGGGAAACCCAGCTGCCGTCCCTCCGGCCTGACCTCTGCCCTACGCGCCCCCCACCACACGTAGGAGTGCCCAGCGATCCATACTAGACACCGCTGTTCACCTACAACAAAAACAACAAATTAACAACAATTGTTCTTCCCCGTGCAACTACAGCTACCCCCCCAACAAAAATTCCTGATACCCTACCCTCTCACTACCCACTACAACATATGAGGCCTAATATACAGTTGAAACCTTCTCGATTCCCACCGCCCAATCCTTCTAATAGCCTCCTCACCCAAGCCCCATCTAGCCGCTTCCGTAGCCGCCCCAATCATAAACGAATGCGACGAAAAAGCTGCCGCATCCACCCCTATCAAACCTAAACATTTTTTAAAAACCGCTATGAATTGAAACCGCGATAAAAAAGCCCCATCCGCATGCCTCAACATAGGACCCCCCGATTTCTGTCTAACTTTCAACAACTCCTCCACTGCCTGTACTGGGCAAACCCTTGAACCCTTACCCATCCTAAACACCCACACCATAAGACCCCTCCCTGTTTGGTCTGTCTTGGACCTTCTAATCCACATACTCACCTCGTCACCTGAACACACCACATCCTCTAACAGGATACCCCAAGGACGATCTTTCGTCGGGCTTACTAATTCCCCTATCCTCATTGCCCCAAAAAATGCAATACAAAACGCCGCTGTAAACAATACAGTTTCATACCTGTCTGTACATACATCCCCCAATTGCCCCACCACCTTCTGCAACAAAGCAAATGACACCGGCCTCCGCCCATCTTGCACCGTGCAGCCTTTTCTGTATCCCTTCATAGCCTGCCTAATTATAAAATCCTTAGTCATATCTCTCTATCCCTGCCATTTAAACCAAAATGCCATACCCGCCAACAACCTATTGACCACCGCCACCGATACTCCCCGCGTAAACTCCCGAGCCAACCAATACGCTAGCACCTGCACCACTTCGCCCTCTTTACCCCAACCTGCCAATTGTTCCCACAAGCCTTCCCATTCCCTCCATACCGCCGCATAAGCAGCCCAAGTTCATTCACTCACCGACCTCTGAATCAAACTTTGGATAATCCCAGCGCAATCCCCCAAAGCTCCTCGGGACAAGGGCAACCGCATCGCTCCGCTTCTGGTGCCAACACGCGAAACCTGTCCCACTGAAAACGAGATAACGTGTCAGCAATGACATTACACACCCCAGGAATGTGCCTCGCAAAAATAAAAATGTTATACTGCATACATCTAAGCACCGCATCAGTCTGACTGCCGGGACTGAGGACACCGAAAACTTGTTTACCGCCTGCACTACCCCTAAATTATCACAATGGAACCTCACTTTCTTGTTGGCTAACTCCTCCCCCCACAATGCAACCGCTATCACAATCGGGAATGACTCCAAAACCACCAAGTCCTTCACCAAGCCCCCTTTCACCCAGGATTCAGGCCACACGTCAGCGCACCATTTGCCCCCATAATACGCCCCAAACCCTGTGGCCCCCGCCACGTCCGTAAACAATTCCAATTCCACCACCCCGACCGACCCAACCACAATGCCCGTCCATTAAAAGCATCCAAAAATTTCTTCCACACTTCCAGGTCCGCCCTCACTTCCTTCGACAATCTCACAAAATGTGACGGCGCCTTCACCCCTGCCGTAGCCGCCGCCAGCCGCCTGCAGAAAATCCTGCCCATCCTGATTACCCTGCATGCAAAATTAAGTTTCCCCAGCAGGGATTGCACCTCCTGTAAGCGCATGTTGCGCCTCCCACATGCCATACCCACTTCCCCTCGTAACCCTAACAACTTGTCCTGCGGTAACTTACTCTCCATGGCCACCGTATCCAATTCAATCCCTAAAAATGTCAACACAGTTGTAGGCCCCTCCATCTTTTCCCCTGCCAGTGGCACCCCAAACCTCTCTGCTATGTGCTGCAATGTTGCTAGCAGCACCCTACACACTGGACTCTCCGCTGGGCCAATCATCAAAAAGTCATCCAAATAATGAATAACTGAATCTACTTCCGCCACTGCCCTTACCACCCATTCCAAGAATGTGCTAAAATTTTCAAACAACGCGCACGAGATAGAACACCCCATTGGGAAACAGCGATCCACAAAATACTCTCCCCCCCACTTGCAGCCTAACAAACGCAGACATTGCGGATGCACCGGTAGCAACCGGAAAGCGGCCTCAATATCCGCCTTCGCCAACAGTGCCCCCCGTCCGTATTTCCTAACCCATGCAATAGCCGCATCAATCGAGGTATACACTACCGTGCACGCCTCTGGTTGGATCCCATCATTCACCGATTCCCCTGGCGGGACAGACAAATGATGTATCAAGCGGAACTTACCTTCCTCCTTTTTTGGCACTAATCCCAACGGCAACACTACCAAACCCTCCATCGACGGCTCTGAAAATGGCCCACTCATCCTGCCAATCTCACCTCCTTCGCCAGCTTCTCACCCACCACCTCCGGATATCGCAGCGCAGATTTTAAATTTCCCGGCTCCTTGGAAACCCCCCACTACCTCACTCAGGATCCAGAAACCCACCGAAAAACCCGCCTCCAAAATCCTCGCCGCCTCCCTATCTGGATACCTACCTAAAAAGGGGCGCATCCTTTCGAGCTTCACCGGAGTCACCTCCTTTTCCACCACCATCACCCCCTCTGCTGGCCCCCGCCTTGAAACACCTCGAGAGACCGTGATTGCCGCCACAGCCGGAACATTTATGCCGGAATCCACAGCTCCCCCCAAACTTACACCCTACTTCATTAAACATCCAACAAAGCCCCTTTTTTCTACCGGCCGACGACCCCGGTGCCTGTTGGCCGCCGCCCCCCCTTGAAAAAACTGCATCCCCCCACCCCTGGGACCTGACATCAGTTTTATCCATAGACCTATGTCCTTGTGGTCCCAGCGCAGCGACTGCCGGACTGCCTTTCTTTGCCGGAATTGCTCATCATAACGCAGCCAAGCAATCCCGCCAAACATCCTGTTCGCTTCTCTGATTGTGTCCAAATAACAGAACAG
Organism: Pyxicephalus adspersus; assembly: GCF_032062135.1. Classification (NCBI taxonomy): domain Eukaryota; kingdom Metazoa; phylum Chordata; class Amphibia; order Anura; family Pyxicephalidae; genus Pyxicephalus; species Pyxicephalus adspersus. Next base: position 110,490,248 of record NC_092858.1, read on the forward strand.
TGAAGCGCACAACTCAGGCTGCTTCTCACCCAGCACACTCGCAAAAATACTAAACGCCTGCATCCAGTTCAAAAACGTACGCGGAATTAAATGATGCCGACGCAACTCGCTGTCCTCCTTGCGACCCTCCCCCCCCCACTGCTCTATCTAAATTGAACCTCTCCAGCGGCAGCAATGTAAAAATATCCACATACTTACCCTTCCATATTCGTTCCCTGACTTCCTCCTTCAAGTGCGCCCCTAGCGGACCCTCAAAGCACACATACACTTCACCCTTTGCCGCATCCCCTACCCCCACCATCTGATCTCCTTGTGCCCCACTCCTCTGCCCCGCCGCCCCCCCCTCCAGCATTACCATTCGCCCCCAACTCCAACCCTTCCCATGATGCAACTCCCCTCTGTCCCTCCCTTGCCCCCTCGCCAACCCTGGTCGCCTTCATTCCCTCCCCCTTGTCCAAACGCCTAACTACCTCTCTTAACCCTTCAAGTACCGCCTGCACCCCCCCCTGACCCCCCCATGCCACTAGGCCCCCCTCTCCATTCACCTTCCTGCCTTCCTTGCTCCCCTTCCATCCAATCGGTCACCTGTCCCCCCCCCTTGACAACTACCCCTCCACCCTCCCATACAATGCCCCCCCATCCCCACCTTTTATCTCTACCCCCACCCCACACACCCAGCACACTATCCCCGCACAATCCACCCCCCAACGGGCCCCCCCATTGACCTACCTGGCAGTCCCCCATCCCGGGATCCTGCCGCTCGTCCTGCAGAGCCCTGCGCAGCATCCAGCACCCAGCCCGCCTTCGACTCCTCTCCCGATAAAGATAGTTCCCCCTCCGACCGGGGAACTTCCTCCTCCGGCTCCTCTTTACTTCCGGGCCAACCGGATGACGCGGCGCGACTCCTCGCGTCATTTCCTGGCGACGCCGTAACTTCTCAGGAACCGCGGAGCCGCCGCCATCTTGACCACGCGGCTCTCCTCAGCAGGCCTAGTGGGACACCGGGCCCCCACCGCATCCGGACCACCTCGTGACTCCTGGACCTTCCATGCTGCGTCCGCCGGTGGACCAGCAGCACCTTCCTTCCACCGGGACCCCACCGCACGCGAGGCCCCGGCTTCAGGTAGGACCTGCCCGTTTGAAGAACTCACCCTGGGGGAACGGGGGCTGCGCTCCCTGCCAGCCGCAGCCCCCCTCTTAGAAACCGCTTCCTGGATCCCCCAGAACGGGGGACCCCAGCAACAGATGAGGTCCCCGCAGACAGGACCTCACTTTGCTGCAAACGGGGGCTGCGCCCCCTTCCAGCCGCAGCCCCCCTTTGATGGTTACCCTTCTGGACCCCATTAGACGGGGTGTACTGCTCCCAGGTGAGGCCTCCCCTCTCAAGGCCTCACCTGGATCCACGAGGGGGCTACGCTCCCTGGCAGCCGCAGCCCCCCCCTCCAGAACTCTGCCGGCGACGGGGATTCCTCCCTAAACTAGGCCCGGACCTGGACAAACGCCGTCCAGCTGACCTGTTAGGAGGGTCCTTAGTGGGGCTCCCAGATTAGCGCTGAGTCCTGGCGAATGGTTCTGGGCTCAGGCGCACCGGAGCCCTAGCTCTCCGAGGCCGCAGCCCCTCTAATCTATCTCTCTGCTGCTCTCCAACTGCCCCTTCGACTGCCTCTGCTACCCTATCCCGCAGCCAGGCTTCACCTCGTGAGGCCGCCGCAGCCCTAGGTTGCTGCATTAAGGCGTCAATTGACTCCTTAATGCCTGACAGTACCCTCTCCCAATTTCTTCTCTCAAAAAATGTGCTGCACTTCCATTCCACTCTCCTTTTACCTTCTCCTTACCCCTCCCCCTCCTTTTCTGACCCAACCTTCTCCCCCCCTCCCTTCTTTGACCTGTACTTCAACCTTAACCCTTTCTCCCCCCTCCTTTCTGAGCTGTCCTAACACGCCTGTCATGCAGCCCTTCGCACATTTCCCTGCTACGGGCCTCTCTTTACCAGATCTTACTCTAAACAAATTCCCTTCCTCAACATTTACATCAATATATGCCAAGATCTCCACATTACCACATCCTTGTACAGAAAAAAGATGGCCGCTCATAGTGCACACCTAAGATCGCTCATCAACAGTATAACTTATAGCTAAATGTTGAGACTCAAAATGAACTGCACATAAGTTAAAGACTTCAAGGTGGACGCCAAAGCACTCACAAATAGACTCATACAAAGGGGCTACAGCAAAAAACATCTCAGGAGAACATACCAGAGAGTCAGTACTCTCATAAGTGATTATCTCATTTATATAAAACACACTCCCCCTGAGAAAGCTAGGCTACAGATTATCACACGGTTTAATCAATACCACCACAACCTATACGACTTAGTTTCAAAACATTGGAATATCCTTATCACTGATCCCAAGATCAAGACATACATTCGAACAAAACCCCAAATCACATTAAAAAAATGTGAGTTCCCTACGAGATTCGTTAGTTTCCAGCCACTATACCTCACATCCCATCACGGGGGACGACCCCCCACTGTACAATTAACCGCGGCCACTGCGTTCAATGCAGATGGATACTCAAAAACTTAGTACTACAACTTCCCAATGGCTCCATACACAAACTGAACTACTATGTTAATTGTTCATCCTTTGTTATCATTTACCTCATTATGTGCTCCTGTGGTCGATTCTATGTGGGTAAAACTAAGAGACCCTTTAAAAAGGTATTTATGAGCACATTTACTTTAATAGTGACAGCAATAAGTTTCCAGGTTGGTACAGAGCATAAATGAGATACTAAATGCATACGATTTGCGGCTTTAGAAAAAGTTCCCCCTAATTTTAGATGGTGGGACTTTGACAAGAAATTGCTTCAATGTGAAACAAAGTGGATTTTTCCACTGAAAGCCAACCATTTTCCAGGTTTAAATTAAATCTTCAGTTTTAAACCATTTCTATGATGTAACTAATTGCATTATTGTCAGTATATTTATATGGGACTATAACCTAGAATGTATATTTACTTCATTGCATATATGTAATTACAATTACTTAATTGTTCACATGTTACAAGTTAAAGATATGATGTGTTTATGTTGACATATTTGATTGTTTCAACTTACCTGTAATGTTGCCCATTCTAATACTGTATATCAATTTTATGTAAGATATTACAACATATTGTGCGCTACCATATATGTGATGTATGTCTGTCTCTATTGTCAGTCACTGTTTGCCAATAACGTTGTTTATTTATAATATTATTTTAACATTATGTAACACATTTAACAATGTGTAGGCCACTATACATACTGTACTTATTTCTTAACTTCCCTGGCGGTCTGAATAATGGGTATTTTTAAATGTCAAAGCAGTATATTTAAAACTATCTCTTATTTTAAATTTCCCGCCTAGTTCTACCTCCCAGAGGCACGGTCCCGCCAATAGCGGTCCCGCTATTTAAAACTATCTATTATTTTAAATTTCCCGCCTAGTTCTACCTCCCCAGCCGCACACTCGCATGGTCTGGCCTGGCCGGCATCTGCGTCCCCTGGCTTTGTGTCCCTAACGTTCACACGCAGTATCTCCACGTCGGATTTATGCACGTGGTGGGGAGAGTTCAAAAGTTTGTCACCTCTCATATTTATAGGAGAGGTGTCTGGGGCCATCCCTGCCACACTGCCTTCTGTTTTTAAACAAGGACCACGACTGCGGTCCGCCTCCAGCTTTGACATCTCATCTTTTATTCGCCATATTCAAGTTCCTGATCACCACCAGGTAACCACAATTTACTTACCCTCCACCCTGTATGTATCCTTAGCTATTTCCTCTAAATATCTCCACCTACTTTTTGCAGATTACCTCCAGTCTTTGGAAGTATATAACCCCCTCTATACCATACGGGGGTTGTGTATCCTTTTAGGGTCCTTACCCCCTCTTCCATTTAGGACCACTTTAATCAAGGGACAATGTAAGTCAACCATCTTAATTTACTAGCAATTTCAAAATTTCACATCTACCCTTTTCTTATATATAACCCTTTTCTTATATATTCTCAAACACCATTTTTTCTATACAATGTGGATATGTCCTACCAATAATAACTAAATATTCATTTCAAATTCATTACTCATTATGTGTCATACCTATGTAAGTTTTTGTTGTTTATCTATTATTAATCCACTTGCATGCAGTATGTGATTATATATTTATATACAAACATGATCCACATTTGGCTACATTAGGATTTTTGTGTATTGTTGTAACAATTTTGTTAAACCTAATAACCTATGTTTGCAATATATGTAGACTATATCAAGCATTGGACCAACGCCTGGCCTATGTACCGCTACCCCTGAGGAAGCCTGCACGGGTGAAATGCGTTGGATAGTTCTGTTATAATGCAAGTGACTACTTACTGTACTACAATATACTGGTGGTATTGTAATATGCACATTAGATTGCTCTATAGTGCCTTTAGGGCCTAATTATGTCTTAACTACGACCTTAGTGTGTATAATATCCCAAAATTGTTTGTATTGTATCATCCTATGAGCTAATTTTATTACAATACATATTTTGCCAAAAAACCCTTTTCTCTTTTTCCTTTTTTTCTACTTATGTATGTTATCCAGGGTTGGCATTAAGCCCATTTAGGGCATTAAGTATACCCACCAGGTACACATGTTTTATTGACTAACTGAATGTAATCATTATATAAATTGAATAATTTATGTTGATAAGCAGATAGTGGGTAAAAAGGATGCAGTACAGTTAGGTGTGGGGGTTTGTGTAAGCGAGTACATGAAAGATAAAAGCATCCAAATCGAGTTACAGTGTGTGGGGTATAGCTGTATAGAAATATAAGAATCTTACACGTAACTAATGAAAGGTAGTGTGACTTACGTTGATTTTTTTTAATTTTTAAGTGACCCAGGGTTGGTGATAGGTGACGAAAAGGAAGTCTGAGTGGAAGAAGCAACATGTGCCAAGTAAAGAACACAAGTGAATATGTCCAGACACAAACACATTATCAGTGGCATTGCTGATTTGAAAGAGTCAGTGGGAGCTAGTGTGCAATTTGTTTTTACATGTCAGAAAAACAACAACTTGTCCTCTGGTATGACATGTCTCACTAATATGGGATAGATAAATTATAAGCACTGCCATGCCTTACATATACCATACCGAGGAGTGGAACAATTTTGCCATTTTAATGTCAGTGAAGACTGGTACTCTTGTGGACTCAGAAGAGGAGCTATCTGTGGAACTCATCCACTTGACCACTTTACTAGGTGAAAACAGCTCCAACCATTCACCCAATGGTCCTTGAAGGACAGCCCATAGCCACTGCTCCATGTATCTGCCATTGGGACCTCTTTCTCTATGCTGCCACTGGTTGTGTGCATAGTAGTGGTGCTTATAACCGGCCTCCTGCTAACCATAATCTGGTGAAATCTGAAACCAGATTCTAGAGGTTTAGTTTGAGTCAAGGATCCACTAATGGCTCTGTATGTGAAAACAGGAAAATGTTATTAGCAACAATGAGAACATTGCCTGTGTGCAATTGTAGCATTAAATGGTAAGCACTGTCTGTCCCTATTAGCTTCCCCAAGCCCTGTACTGTCCCTGACTAGTGGTAGCTAAAATGATAAGCACTATCATTCCCTTTTTAATTTAAACACCTATCCATCCCTGTTAGTTCCAAGTTCTTTACCTGATTAGCAGTAGCAAAATATGCACCTACATTGGACCTCTATAGAAGACAGTGACAAGGATGCAAATGTGGTCAACTATCACTGGATGACTGCAGACTGTTGGAAAAAAATGTATTTTAATCTTTTCACAGAACAGGATAGGGGTACTATTTAGCTCATAGCAATCACATCACAGGCATGTGTGTATTATAATTAAGCAGTGCCTGAGTGTTTTGTGTTCGTTAACCTTTCCTGACACTTATAGTTCCCCAAATACTTCCACCTTTTGGTATACCCTTACAATTTGCTTCATTGCTAAGGGCAACCGCCACAGATTCTCACCCCTTTGAGAGTTGCTGGACCACCTCTGACAGCAATTTGGCCTGGGCTTCTGTGGTCTTCCGCAAGGCCACAGCTTGCGCTGCTGTGGACTCTGAGGGCTGCCAGTTGTGCCTATGTGGCCTTCTGCTGAGACGCCCTACTTTGCAGAACTTAGATGCCAGCTGCCTCATCTATGCCAACTCCATAGCCTTGACATTTTATTGTCACTTTGCAGATCTAAAAACAGACTTTTCTCTGTTTAGCTGCTGCCCATTTCCAAATACTAGTTGTGAAATTAGGGGGATTAGCCCTTGCAGCAAGCACACAGAGCAGTTTGTGAAAAGTAAGTGTTTCTTTATTTGGCTTCCAAACAAAACGGCTTTCTTTAGCATAAAATGAAAACAAAACAAAAAGGCAGCTTGCATGAGCTGGATACAGGTGGATGCCAAGTCCTGAATGTCCATAAATCAAATTAGAATAGATGAACAGCCAGCTTTATTTTGCAAACCGCACAGACTCCACAGAGGCTTGGTTGCAGCCTACATGCTGCTATTTCAACTTCCTCCCCCTTGGAAGCACATCTGTGCTCTTAAAACAGAACCTGCATTCTGCTGCAGACAAACCATTAGGTGTACCCAGATTGGAATGGGAAGGCCCACCCCGTATCTTCCTTCTCATTCAAGAGTCCAGGGCCCTGAAACTTACTAAAACCCACCAACCCAGCGGAGTTGCCTCCACTCAGTGCACACCCTGGTTTTAAAGAGCCCATGCTCTACACCCTGGGGAAATATATCTCCCATGTAGGACCAATCCCTGCAGTCTTCTACAATATATATATATATATATATATATATATATATATATATTGCAGGATCGCAGGGTTAGATCCTGGATGGAAGGTACATTTCCCATATATATGGATGCTGGTCCCTCCTTTAAACTGGTGTGTTGGGACTTTAGTTGGTTAGGCAACTATGTTGCTGTATTACACTATTTGTCATGGGACCCAGACTCCGGACTGAAGGGGAAGGATTGGGTGGGCCTCTTCAGTCCATCCGGGTAAACACCAGGAGTTGCACCTTCCCAGCAGGAAGGTGGGAATCCCATAAGGGCTCAGGTGTGCAAGAGGGAGAGGAAGTAAATATGCAGGAAGTAGCCTGCAATCAAGCTTGTGGGGGAATCAACCTAAGAAGTGGAGTTGCTGTTACATGGGAAGCTGTTGATGCTGACTTAATTTTGTTGATTTATGGACTGTGGAAACCCCAGGCTGGGTAATGGAGCCTCATGAGAGACTTGTATTGGACTCATCCTTATCATAGGGACGTTCTGATGGACTATGGGCAATTACACCACTAGGCTTAAGTAAGCCATTTTCTGTTTTGTTTATACCGCCTGAGTTGCTGGAAAAAAGCTGTTTTTTAGTTATCCCAATAAATACTTGTGTTTGTTAGACCATTTTGGTGGAAAGTGAGCTGGCTGCTGCGGTCTCTATGCAGAAGGATTTTTTAGTTAGTTTTTTAGTAAAACTTGACCTATATAGAACATGCATGCTTCATACTGTATAGGGGGAAAACATTTAGGGGAGGTCAAAAATGGGAAAAGGATCTGGAGGTTCTGATAGATCATAGATTTAATAATAGCATGCAATGCCAAGCTGCAATAGCTAAAGCTAGCAAAGTATTTTCTTGTATTAAAAGAGGAATAGACTGCAGAGATCGAGACATAATCCTGCCCCTGTTCAAACCATTGGTTAGACCTCATCCGGAATATGCAGTCCAGTTTTTGGAACCACTTCACAAAAAGGATTTTGTGGAACTAGAGTGCAGAGAAGTCCACTAAACTATTAAAAGGAATGGAGGAGCTCAGCTATGTGGAGAGATTAGCTGAACTGAATCTATTCTCCCTTGAAAAGAGACGTTTAAGGGTGATATGATCACCCTATACAAATATATAAATGATCCATATAGAGAACTCTCTCTCCCTGATTTTTCACTTTAAGATCATTAAAAGAGGAAAAGGGGACACTCTTTGCTTTTGGAGGAAAATAAGTTTATTGTTCAGATAAGGGAGGGATTCTTCACAGTATGGTCTGTGAACAAGGTTTTATGTGAGATATTTTTTTATCCCTAGTGGTTGAACTTGATGGACTGTATTACACTTAACTGCATGAAGAGAACTTTGAGCATGTCTATGATATTCAAATATTCAGTGTCCTGGTTGAACCCATGTAATCTTGTTGACATTTACTCTGGTGAAGTCTTCCAAAAAGGCTCATCGGACCTGTCTACATCCCTACTTGACATGCGCCCAGTCATATCCCGTTAACCAATAATTGTACTGATCAAATACATAACTTTCTAAATTAGGGGTATGTCAGCTTTGATGAGTTTCACAGGCAAATGCAATTCAATACTCTTGTTTAGCATTTTTACGAGGACTGTTTCCTTTACATTTATAGTACTAGCAGCATTTTAACTCGGTCTTCCTGAGCTGCCCAATGCACGCTGGGAGTAACGACCATCTGGCTAGAATGATAAATACTGATTTAGTTCACTCATTTGTGTGAGCATATTATCAGCAGTCATGACTGGCTTCTGACTACCTGGAGGAAAAAATATGGCTATGTATGAAAAAATTAAAAAGTAAGAAAAACAATAGAAAAAAGGTAGCTCATGAAAAGAAAAAATGACACCACAAAAAAAAGATTGCTAAATATATTTATTAGCAGTGTTTAAGATTAAATACAAAATATGACAGTAGGGCTAGTTAGGTTTAAAAACCCAAGGGACAGTTCCTTTAGCAAAATAAAAAATCTGATTTATTGTAAAGGAATTTGAAAGTATAGTATTTGCAAATCATTGTGCAGAAGCCAAAAAAAGGAAGGACAGCAATTCAGGATTAACTCTAAAATCCTCCACTTTAAAGAGCTTAGTACAAATGTCTGATTCCTGTGTCAGGAGATCCTGGCAGCAAAGCTGTGGGATTAAAAGCAGTTGGTACCTGTCACATTGAATTAACAAGTCCTAGGAGAAATGAACTAGAAAAGGGCAACGCACCTTTCCTATCATGGGGGTGCATTATTTGTTTTAGGGGTCAGAAGGTACCGGAACGAATTTCCAGTTCTTTTGAAAAAAGAAAAAGGCTTAGAAGCAGTTATATTATTTAAATTAGTATAAATTCTTGTTCCTTTAGCACATGATACCTAATATAGCATATGACTTTACACTTACCCTTTAAAAACTTTCTATTGATTCAAAATAAAAAGGATGTACATCTATTCAAATAAATACCTGAATGCAAAGCACAGTTACTGCACTGTTTTAATTATGCCACTAAACATTCAGATATTTTTCCCAAGTGCCACATTTGTTTATACATAAAAATACATATATCAAAGAGCAGAATAAAGTGATTCTTCTTCAAACTTTCATTACAGACATATCAGCACCCTCCCCCTTTCGCGCTAAGCCTCAGGACCTTGTAATGGGATTTTCCAAGTCAGGTGATAATTAGAAATCTTTCATCCAAGGAACCTAATCTTAAAGGGAGCACAGAAAGGAGCTGGAAGGGTACTGAAAGAATTACATATAGCTAGTGGAAAGAATATCTCTAGGGGGAAAAAAAAGTTAACAAGAATAGGAGACAGGCGCTGAAGACATTTATACAGAGAAGTCCATCTAACAAGTCTAAAAAGGGAACAGGATGGTAGCAGTAATATAGGTCTGGAAATCAAATACACAAAAACTTATCAGACCACAGAGCACAATCAAGGTAATAAATAAAAATCACTGTGCACAGGAGCAACATCATCACTTAAGTATACTATTTCTAAAGTGGAGGACAAGGAAGAACAGATACCTGTAGTGTAGAGCTGGAGGAACCTGGGGTGCTTGATATAGAAGGTGGAGACTCAGAGATGGGAAGTGGAGCCAGTGCAGAAGACAAAGAACTAGCAAAAAGATCAAAGGAGCTTGAGAAAAAATTGCAGGAGGATGCTGCCAAGGATGCCAAGACAGTAAAACTATTACTGCTCGGTAAGAAACTCTTGTTTATCGGAATGTTTTTGTCTGAAAGTGACAGAGAGAAAAGATAACCATGAGTGTAAAGGAGAGATCACACATTTGTCAAAGTAGATGTATACTGTAAACTTAAACAGTGCAAAATCAATTAATGAAGAAATCTCATGTATGAGCTATTTAAGTATTGGTCCAGTCATTAACCTAGAGACCTGCCCTTAGTAAACAGACTAATACAAAAGAATTCACAACATATAGAATAAGTTAATGCAATACATATGCAATTTTGCAAGTCAGATACTTGCTAGATTAAATTAGTTGGATTACTGGGAAGGGTATAGAGAAGCATGAATTTAGGACAAGTGAATCTATATTTTAATTGGAGATTACAGCAGTAGTACAGAGTAATAACACATAATTATGTTTTTAATATTAGCATACTGTTTTAATGGCAAACTCTATTTGTATAGACTTCCAATATATGTCATTATAATTTGTATTGTTTTTAAAGACTGTTTGTAGGGTACACCTATGCATTTCGGTAATGTGCATGAATGTACTACACAGTATTTAGTGTAATGCAGCACCCCACATATAAATGTGTTTTATTTTATTTGTTGTGATATGTTGACAGCCCAATTAAAAATGATTGAGCTTTCTTGATGGACCACATTAGGCAACTTGATTTGAAAAGGGCACTCAGTTTATCTATTTAAGTATACATTTTTTTAATCACAATTTTTAAACTAAAATGTAATTTAGTCCCCAATGGGGAATTAATATTTATGATGCATGCCTTCACTGTGGATTTAACCATGAATGCTTCTAATCCCATGCTATAACACAAACTAAATCTGACAGCCATTAGCTTGATGTTTGCAGAGAGCAATTAGCAAATAAGTAATGCCAGTAAGTAGAATCAGAAGACCATGTTAGAGTGTGTTACCTCCTTTTATTTCGTCCATATGTGATATCTGAGTCTTCTTGTCTGGTGAGGTGTACTTGTTCTGCAAAACCCCTAGATTAACCCCAATGCCTACATCTAACCTTATCAATTTGAATATGTAATGCATGAACTAATACAAACCAGGTGATGTAATAAAACACATCATTTGAAAAATGTTTCCCATTGGTATTTGACTTCTCTTTTTATGCATAACACAGTAATATATTATGATTGTTGTTTAAATAATAATTGGAAATAAAATTAGGGAAGTGAGAAATTTTATTCTTGTGATATGAGTTACTGTTTGGAGTATATCTAAATAGCCCCAGTGGGTGTAATAATGTTTTACATTTTCAACCAGCTATGTGAATTTGCAGCTATCATAGATTATTAGTAGATTGTCACAAGGTGTGGGTCTGCCCGGATGCTGGAGGTCCACCTATAAACTAGATCTGTCAACTGCATAGTAACCTAGGAACTATGGATATTGATCTGCTGACAGCATGGCACAGGTTTAGCTCTAAGATTCTAAGCACCTGTCAGGTCTTCACCAGAGCTTGAGAGAGAAAATGTTGTACTACACGCAAGTCAGTCTTCACATAAGCAGGGTCAGCAGTGGTGGCTCGTGCAAGCAGGAACACAGTGGCATTAACTGCAGAGCCATAAGGACTCAAGCTGGGATTAACAGCCAGGGTAATGTCGAAAGCCAAAGCTGAGGGTCGGGAGGCAAACAAAATTGGTAGCCAAATGTCAGGAGCCGGAGTGAATGAAGAAAATCACAGGTCACACAACCATGCTGATTGAAGAGTAATATAGACACCTGATCACCAACACCTGTATGAGTCCACTAAGCAGAAGAGTCCCCTATGGTGGTAATTGGTAGTAATGCAGGTTCAGATAAACTGTTTCACATCCTTGTCCTACATCTAAAAGTCCACCTCCCGCACCAAAATAAGTGCAGTGCAAAGTGTGGCAAGACATACAGTGGCTTCAGAAAGTATTCAGACTCCCTTCATATTTTTCAATTTTGGAATGTTGCAGCTTAATTTTTAGGTTTATTTTTACATTTTTTCTCCTTAATCTACACTTGGTACTCCATAATAACAAAATAAAATTTTTTTTTTCATATTTATTAAAAAGAAAAAACTGGACGGGATGACTTTAGGGCACTTATATTCCTCCGCGTACATAAGTTGTATTTGGTTCAATACTTGTTATGATATATTACGGTTTATTCATGATCATTGTAATGCAAGCTGCTTTCATTTCTATTGGTTTATTGTACATGACAACATTGTTTACGAAGTATGTTTTGGACCACACTATTATTGTCCTGTGTGGATTGTTTGTAACTATCTTTTCAAAAAAATCAATACATTTTTGGTAACCAAAAAAAAATGAAAAAACTAAAATATACAAAAGTATTTATACCTTTTGCAACAACACTAGAAGTTTAGCTTAGGTGCCTCCCATTTCTCTTGATAACTGCTAAGATATTTCTGCATCTTGATTGCAGTCCAACTGGGGGTAAATTAAACCTATATGTTCTTTATATGTGAATTATTGTACCCTGTATAGGGATAGGCAGAGTGATTTTGGTAAGGAAAATTCCTGTAAAGTTACTGATGTTACCTTAAATCAACATTTGTTTAGTAGGCTGCTAAGCCAAATTATTTTCAAATTTCTTTTCATTATTTTTTTCTTTTTAATAGTGCAGTTGAAAGGAGCTTTCATAATCCTAAGGAGTCACTTAAACTAAAACTTGTACCATAAAATATCAACCAAAAAACACCTTTTTTTCATGACTCATTTCAATGGAAATGAAAATATTGATTGACTGATATAATCAGTCAGTGTAACACATTAATGCAATAAAGCTAAATATAGAAGAAACAGAAAGTTATTTTAGGACTTTTATGAACATTTGGAATTTTAGCTAGACTGCATTATAATTTTAAACTATGACCTGAATTTTTTCTCCCATTTCTAAAACGCAGACCAATGTGTAGAGCCTGTCATATGTCATGCATGCCTAAAGCACCAGGGAGAACTCCATGACTGGAAGAGAGGTCTGTAAAATGATTTGACATATCACATGACCAGTCTTTTCTCCTGGAATTTTTATTTGCTATCATTTTTATATTACTCTAGTTTCTTTGGCGCCTTGAAGCAAGCAAAGTTCAATGAACATTTGCAAAGCACACCACAGTGCTTTTATTAGTGTTATTATTATTACCTAGTATTTAAATACTTTATAGATGTACATGGTTCTTGTGATAGGTCCATAGTACTGCTTTAAGAATAGACCCCTAAATGTCTATAAAGATTCTGAGATTTCTAAACAATGTTACTGTGTTTCATTTAGGATAAGACTACACCGACTATTTCCACAGTGTTTAAATGCCCACGTTTGAATTTCGTATGCATTCCAATAGGCCAGTCCACACCAGAGTATTTGTTGAGAAGCACATTTTGAGCATTAAAGAGAATACAGTGGTACCTCAGTATTAGGTTGCTTTGGAATAAGTCCAACTTGGTGTAAGTCCTGTAAGGACATGAAACATTTTGCTTGGTATACAACCTTTGTTTGGAATAAGACTCGTATGCTAGAACTTGTATGGGTCAAAATGAGTCACAACACCATGTGCTACCTTTGTTTACCTCTCAAGACAAAGCCACTACCTCCCAGAGTGTCCGTACGCCAGTTGCTACCTCTCTGTACTAACTCCCTGTGAATAACATAACATCTCTTCCTTCTACTCCCTTCTCAGCACCATACTAGTAGGCACTCAACTCTTCTCAGCAAGGTAAAGTGAGGGTAAATTTTCATTAATTTCATCTAATTGCTTTTGTATTTTAGTATTAAGCAGTGTTTCAATTATTTTATACAACCCAATCAATGTATAATATGGCAATACCAATATGATTTTTTTTTTTATGGGAAAGGATTCGTCCTTTTCTTTTTAATTCTTATGGGAAAAATCTGTTTGGTAAAGGTCCTGTTTGGTGTAAGTCCAAGGATCTGGAATGGATTAAGGACTTATACCAAGGTACCACTGTACTTTGTGCTGCGTTTACCAATTTGTAACTGCTTGTAAATATTTATAAACACCTAAATCTACATATAACGTGTTAAAAAAGCTTCTATTGAAATCAACAGGGGTGTTTGCAAGCCTGTACAATAGATAAGAGTTTATAAATGCTTCCATTGAAAACAAGTGGAAGAGTTTACAAGTGTTTTTTTAATAAAATTTTTATTAAAAAATTTGTCCTAAAAAATTACAGTAACAAGAATGAGAGAAAAAAAACAACCAATATGATGATAACAAGAAACAGGAAATAGGTGTTTATATTTAACCCAGAATGAAACGGTAGAATTAAAATTTGAACCGTTGAAGTCTGAAGAGAAAAATTATTGTTGTCAACCTCTAGGATCACCAGGGAGTCACTAGCTATCATTCTTAGAATATATCATGATGTGTGTTCAAATGTTGGACTTATCTGTTGTTTAACCACCTGGGCGTTTCACTGATGTCTGGATTTCTGTACCAAAAGTGGTACACTGTTTTTCATGAATTTTTTTTTTTTTAATTTGTAGACTTGTAACTTACAGAAATATGTCCGAACAAGGGTCTAGTAGATATCCTGAATATAATAAAGTTTGAAACACACAATCTTGTAAAAAAAAAAATTAACTTTAATAAAATTAGATAAAAAACACAAAAATCAGCTTAAACAAGAATGCATAAATAAATAAAAAATACTGAAAATGCAATAATTCGGTATACTGTATAGTAATATATTTTTCTAAAACACCTCCCTAGTGTGGTAAATTTTAAAATAGAGTCCAACGTCACATACCTATAGACAAAACCACATAAATATATTTTGTATTATTTTGTATTGGATTAGACACAGGACTTTGTATTGAATCCAATACGACCCCCACCGATGGACGTATGCACTGACATCAGCAATCACAGGGGGACGCATACACGAACGCCGGGTGTTCTAATTCTTTCCATACTTCCATTCAAAAAGGAAAAAAAATAAACACATTTTTTGCATGGAAATTTATTTTAGATTGTAGGCTATAATTCTTGGACTCAATACAGCTTTTTTTGTATTGAGTTCAATACAAAGTTATTTGAATTTCCCGCCCCTCCTCCGGGGCGCCTCCGGCGCTTGCAGTGACGTCACCCGGAAACCCCGGAGATCATCACTGTACATGCCGGATAAAGACAGAAGAGGACAGACGTCTACGGAGGAGCTGCAGGGACAAGGTAAGTATTTTCTTTTTAGTTGTAATCCGATTGTCATACAATGTTGTATGACAATCGGATTGCACTGTAACCCGTGTTTATATTTTTAGCTACCCCGCGCCTGGTAGCAACTTTTCCTACCCCAAACCAGGCGCGGGCTAACCGCCCAGGTGGTTGATTGATTGGGATTGGGTTTCTATGAATGATTCCCACACTTCCCTCTTTATCCAAGGAGGCTTCTATCCATGCCATACAGAATACATGGGCCAGTTTTTCTTTGAAGAGCCCCAAAGTGGGTGGGTCTGAGTCTAACCATTTGTGCGAAATAGTTTTTTTTGGCCACTAAAGAAACTATAGATAGCAAGTTGCAGCTTTTTGTTGTGGTTTTTCGTGCACCATGTAAATTAAGTGCTCCTAGGATTGCCCAATTTGGGGTTAAGGGTACAAGTTTAATTTTAGGACAATCGCATAAAGCATGATATAAGTCTGCCTACTCCTGGGTGCATTTTAGACGGGGTGGTGCTATAGCCCATAAGATAGGCATTGTTTGGGATATATACACCATGAAATAGCTTAAACGTCATCTACCTGTACATGGCAGATGAGAGCACTGCCAAGCTTTGGAAAAATCAGTGAGGATATCGGCTTCTGATTTGTCAGGGAAATAGTCTGATCATCTAACAAGGCCTACTTTCCTCTTGGTGTAATCAATATGGAGCAAATTGGATAATGCTTTGTATACAATTTTTCGCTTTCCTGAAGCTCAACTGTACATACAAGTTTCTGACTGGATGGTGAAGATTTTTTAGTATATTTTTCTTTTCATCTTTTCTTTTTAGTTAAACTCAGTGGACTTTTGGTCTTTGACTCAATGGTGTTTTTTCAACCTGACATATAATGGAAAGATATTAAATGAGTTCCTCATCTCCAGTAGTTATATCAACGTAATAATCCTTATGCCACCCCTTCAGGTACATAAAAAGTAAAAAAATAGTTTAGGCTTACAGACTAAGACCATCATAAGTAAGAGGGTTTAGTGTTAAATTATGATGTGTATTTTTATGATTCCTTCTTATATAAAATCATAAATACATTATACACAAGGCTTTTGCCTCATACCAACAAAAGGACTATTACATCTACACACATTGCCCCAGGGGATCTTTGGGTTCAGGCTTGTGACCAATTGACCATTGTTCTATCAGATGTTCAAAGACTTTTCTCACTCTGCCTAATTTGCACCTTAACAGAAGTATCTATTACAGATATATCAAGAAATCTGCATTGTGGGGGGTTTGAACATCCTGTATCTTGTGTCCCTTTCATGTGTCCAAAATATTGAAGTAAGTATTGAAGATCAAAGGACAGTCATCTGGGGTATTGTGAAGATATCAGGGTCATAAATTATTTTACTCAGGATTCCTGAAAAGTCACGTATCACTTCTGTCCCTCCTACTTTACATTGTATAAATACCACCTTTTTTTTGGAATAAATTAGAAAAATAACCACCTTTGATTGTTCTCACACGTGTCTGTAAAAACTACATCTAAAGGAAGGAGTCTCTGTTCCTTCAAGAGGGAAATACGTTCATCCTCAACAATTATAACTAGAAAATTTTATTTATAAAAAAAAAATGTGCATGCTAGCATTCAGATAATCCTGTGTATCATACAGTAGATTGTAGTATTACAGGCTGGGCACTTGGTACAGGTATACATTCAACACACATAGTTCCCAAAGCTAGAAAGTATAATATGTATTTACATGTTGTTTTAAAAGTAAAATTTACTAGTCTTTAAGATCCTTGTAATATCTAGAATATACTATGTATAGCATTGTGTCTCTGTCTGCAAGAAGTATGCGTGAAGGAATCGGGGTCAGTAACTTTAGTAGTTAAATGGATGATACATTTATAATATACTGAATCAAGAAGAGAGCTCATAAACTGTAGGCAAGGAGTTGATGCATACATTGATTTTAATATGATTATTTGCATATTATTAGGTTAACAAAGATCCACTAACTTAGAATCCTTTTTTTATAATATATTGACAAGAAGTTTACAAAGAGTCCACAATTGAGGATGCTCTTTACCCGATGTGTTTTGCCAAGGAGGCTTCTTCAGGGGAGACATGAACATCAAACATGGTAACTAAAGTAAGATAGGTGTGTTTAACTGTTTTCTAAAGCTTATTTAATGCAAAAACACTCATCTCATAAGGGCATGCATTCACGTGTACAGGAAAATAATCAAGAATATTGTTAACTTACAGATTGCATTCAGAGTACAGAATTTACCAAAGAATGGTGTTTATGCGACATGCAATGGTTCACATGTGGGACAAGGAGATAGATGCAATAAATATTAAACATCATGTATTTTAAAAGACTTGCAGACTAGTGTCTAAGTGTGTGTGGACACTGACATCATAAATCAAATGTCTATGTCTAGATCAAGGTGTGAAGATATATAGAAATATATACCATATAAAGGGAATACATATATGAGTACCCAGGTATATATACACATAGTCAAATGTGTAAATGTGAGTATATAATCAATGTGAGTATATGTGATATAGGCATTTATTATATTGGGTATATCTGTATACGTGGCTGCTAAAGTTAGATACTAGTTAAACTGGAATTGCCTGCTGTTTAGAGGTGGCAAAGTAAAGGTTGTAGAGGTTAGGCTGTTGGAGCTGTGAAATGTTTAATGCTGCTTGCTGAGAGGTTGAGAGTTTCCCACATCTATTAATAACCTGATTTGCTTGGCTGCACAAATAGACATTAATTTTTAGGACCTTCTTTGGAGAGGTGGAGAGGCGGAGCTCATACAACTAGACTGCTTTTGGCTCTCCTAAGTGAAAAGGACCTATCTGCAGTTTCAGGGTCTCTGTATTTACTGTAGGAAAAAGAGATATTTTAATAAACTCTAACATCTAGTATACTTAGGATAGAGCATCAGTATTAGGAGTTGTAAGCATTGTCTTTTTTTTCTTTCTTTTTTGGCAAATATCATTTTAACTTCTGAACAATATCATCAGGATTCATTGACATGCTCTTATGTTTGGCCCCATGTATGAATTGCATTTACCATTTATTTTAACAGTTACCCTAAACCCACCGTCTTTCCTTTCACTAAGTTAACATACACAGATACGGTAAGTTTTTCCTAATAGTCTATTAAACAATGAGATGCAAAAATTACCACAAATGACATGCAGATTTATTGAAGCAAAGTTGGCTTAGTGGTTAGCACTCTGGTCTTTGTAGCACTAGGTCCCAGGTTCAAATCTCGGCCAGGACACTATCTGCATGGAGTTTGCAGGTACTCCTCATGTTTATGTGTGTTTTCTCTGGCTACTCCTACAAGTAGATAAGCGTACGTAAACAAATTTTAATTTTTGAAATACTTAATGTCAATATATTCTATATTCAGTATTTTTACAGAACTAATTACAAAGTCATTGAAAAACTCTGTATGATTTCCTTTTATGCTGATGATCAGGACAACCGCATTGAAGGCTCCTGCAGTAGTCTGCCATCATATATCTATCCCATCTGCCCTGATACATTTCTTCCATCACCTTTATGTCTTGATGGAACCTTTCCCCTTGTTCCTCACTGATTTTGCCAAGGTTTTCTGGAAATTTTTGCAAATGGCTATGGAGAATAGTGTACCTTTATGCTCAGAGTAGCAGCCAGCCACGTTTTTTAAAGTTTAAGAACAAGTTTTGTACCAGTTCTTCATAATTTTGCGCTTTATGGTTATCCAAGAAGTTCCTGACAACCATTACATAGCTGTGCCAGGCAGAAACTCAGTATCAGTCATGTAACTTGTGAAATTTAAATCATTTATTAGTTTCAGAAACTGGGGTCCATCAAAGATTCCTGCTTTTAATTTTTCAGTACTCAATCCAGGGAAGAATCTACAAATGTATTTGAAGCAACCACCGTCCTTGTTCAGAGCTCTAACAAATTACTTCAATAATCCCAACTTTGTGTAGTGGAGGGAGAATGATTTTTTCTTTGTCGACTATTGGCTCATTAATGATGTTTGAGGCACGTTTTTTCATATTTTCTCTTGGAGGCCATGTCATTTTTTTCTAGAGATCCTGCTTTGGTCTACTATCCCACAAGAAAACGAAATATGGGTACTTTGTGTATCCACTTTGCTGTCTAAGTAGGAAGTTCACCATTTTTAAATCAACACATATGGATCATTGGTGTTCATGATAGCAGAGCTTTTGTAAGACCATTGTGATATTTTCTATATCATCTAATTATGTCAGTATTTTTATGTCAATAGTGGTACATTGTTTTGCATGGAAATTTGTTGTTTATTATCGTAGGCCTGTAATTCCTAGTAATAACTCTGGGGATTGATAAACTTTGAAACAGAAATCACAAATTTAAATATACTAAATATCTATAAAAAATAATGAAATACGAGGGGGTGCTGAGAAGTTCCTGGCTTTGCCCAGAAAGAAGAGAGCCAGAGTTATGAAATAACGCATTTATTCAACATATTCACCCCTGACACTGATGTGTAGTTGCAGCCTTTCAAATAAAAGTTCTTTGGTTGGGCCGCAAACCAGCACCTTCAGGTGTTTCTTAAAATTCGGTAACAGATAAGAGTCCAAAGGGGCCAGGTCAGGTGAGTAGGGGGATGGTGGACCAATTGGAAACCCAGGGTGTTCAATTTGGCAGCCACAACGTTGGACGTGTGCGCAGGTGGTGCATTGTCCTGCAAAAAACCGAACCCTTTGGTCAACTTTCCACAGTGTTTCGTCCTAATTGCCTCCTTCAGCTGGTCCAGGAGGTTAGCATAATACTGTGCAGTGATACTAGAGCCCTGAGGTAGGTAGTCCACCAACAGAATACGGTCTTTGTCCCAGAAAACGGACGCCATGGCTTTTTTGGCCGATTTCTGGGTTTGGAACTTCTTCGGCCACAGGGACCCGCTTTGGCGCCCTTGCTTTGACTGTTCCTTGGTTTCTGGATCATAGATGTGGAGCCAGGTTTCATCCTCAGTCACTAACCTACCCAAAAAGTCCTGTGCAGCTTCAAAATGGGCCAAAACAACTTTGGATGCTTTAACTCATTTCTTCCTCAGATCACTTTTCAAACATTTTAGCACCCACTTTGCTAAAAGCTTGCACATGTCTAGGATAGTGGTGATAACAAACCCAACACGCTTCTGGTCCTCAATGATCCGCTCATGGACAGCATCCCAGGTTGTCGGGTCAGTTGAGGTTGGGGGGCGCCCACTGTGGGGCTCATTTCAACGGTGAAATGCCCAGTCTTGAAACGAGATATGCAGGTTTTGTTTGTGACATCTCAGTGTGAATGTCCTTTGCTGACTTTCCCTGGAGAAACAAAAACTTCATGATGGCCTCTATCTCCAACGTCGTAAAACATGCTTGTGCCTCTGCCATCACAGCTTCTCACTGAAAGAAAAAAATGTTTTAAGAATCACAAAGACCCGATATTTGCATAGTTACATACTAAGATATTAGGCTGTCATGTGCCCCCACACTCATTTTTCTATTTCATCTGGAAGGGGGCAAAGCCAGGAACTTCTCAGCACCCCCATATAATATAACAATACATTTAATTAAAAAAATTTAATCAAATCAAAAACACTGAAATTTGTACAAACAAGGATGCAATATTATTGATAAATTTAGATTAAATCTCCAGTAGAAATCCCAGGTATGGTAAATTTTAAAACATAGGACTGCACAAAGTCCAATGTCACAATCGGGACAGTAGAAGCTGGTTTCCTTTCAGACCTTCCATCCCACTGTCATCCCTCTTTGAGCAACAAACCACGCACATCCTTGTAGGTGCTGCCTTTTTCTCGGTTGGTGGGATGTACTCCATTATGATGTTGACAACGGCAACAGCATGACGTGCAGGTTTATTCACGGCCATTGATGGTGTTTGGTGGTTCATGACAATAGATTAGGAAACTTTACAAATGAGCATTGCTCAACAAGATGCCTTAACATCTTTTTGTAGTACTTCTTTTGCTGTTTCCTCATTGCTGGGTAGAAAGTAATTGCTTGATCAGCTTTGTCGACACCTCCCATGGTGTTATTGTAGTCAATCACTACTTCTGGCTTCATGATTTCTTTCCCACCTTTTGTGCATACCATAACAGTGGAGGCATTATGGACTATACTCATTAGGCACACATCTTTCTTGTCATGCCATTGAAGTGCCATCATTTTGCTTTTCTGCCAGACAACCATTTCTCCTGTCTTCAGCTTCCTTTTTGCAAACATTGATGGCATGGTGCGCCGGTTAGCCCTAACGGTTCCATACGCATATGTTTTGTGTTGCAGAAGAAATTCATAAAGTTCAGGAGAAGTATAAAAATTGTCAGTTGTGACAAAATAGCCCTGATTTAGCAATGGCACAATGAGTGAGAAAACAGAAGATGTTGCCATTCCATAGTTGCTGTATTTTTGGTTGATTGTGTCCCTTTTCCAGTGTATAAGACCGAATTCCAAATGTAGGCAGTTGACGATTTGCACAGCATGAAGGATTTCACACCAAAATTGTGCTTTCTTTAATGCAATATATTTCACCCAGCTGAGCCTCCCCTTGTAGACCATTAGACTTTCATCTATGCTGATGTCTTTTTCTGGCACATAGGTCTGTTGGAAATTTTTAAGAATCATTTGAGATACTTCCCAATTTTTTTTGAGTTTTGATGCAGGATGATTAGTTTCATCAAATTCTTCATTGTTGGCAAACTGTAGATATTTCATGATCAGGGTAAATCTGTACTCTGACATGACTGTGGCAAAGAATGGAGTGGCAAGTATTTTATTGGTAGACCACTTTAATACCACTTCTGCGGAGTTTGCACACCACTCCCTGAAGTATCACTAAGCTCAAAAATAGCCAAATGTCATCTTTGGTCACTGATTCCCACTTTCTGCCTCTTGCAAACCCTAGGTGTGGAGCAGCTTATTGTTGTGCAGCGTACCTGTTTGTCTCTATTTTTCAATAACCTCATTGGTCAGAAACAATTGCAGGTATGCCAAGGGGTTATTGCGATCAGCATCAATTTTCCCACCAGGTGCTCCAGTAAATAGGAAGGCACTAAGTGCATACATTACTGACCTTAAACTCCGATTCCTCGCTGTGTTCACTTTCACTGTCACTGTCTGATGACATGTTCCCTGGTGAATCACTATCGCTTGATTCCACAAGTGACTCCAAATCACTATTGCTGCTTTCTAGGTGTTCAAAAACAACTTTTGCACTTGGTCAAGTTTCGAGTAAGAAGTCAGGAATGTTCAAGGTCAGAGACAAGTGATCAAATGAGGAAAAGTTCAAGCAAAGGTCAGACCAAGGGCAGGGCTCATAGTGGACAAATTGTAAATTAGGGCACTGGACAAAGCTGTTAGATACACTAAAAGATGTACTTTTGCATTTATTTAATATATTTTACTGTGATACAACATAATCTGCTTTTAAACCTTCCCGCCAGTCCACGCCTACCTAGAGTACTGACGCTTCACGCATGACATTGAGGATGTGATGCAGAAGCTGGCCAGGGATCACTGGGGACGCGGCTAGATTGTGGGGAGCAGGTAGGATTTTTTTCTACCACTTTTGGTATATAAGATTCAACCCAAACCACACTCAGGAATACTGCCAGGGAGGGTTAAGTTTTGTTAAGTGACCAATTGGAATTGATGCAAAGCAATTGCCATTATGCAGTAAAACAAATTTCAAACTTTAGGCGTAACTATGAAAAGCCGCCAGTCTTCTGCTCAGAATTCAGGTACTCCCATATGGGCTATTAGTATAGGGATGTTACTACAGTACACAAAGTCTCCATTTTCACTGAAATATGGTAGGAGTGTGTCACCTCTCTTTTCCTATAAACCATTATTTTATCGTCCAGTCTCACAGTTCTTTTCTTTTAGCCAGGATGCTAAAAGTTCAGATGCTTGTTTTGACAGACTTAGGTCATGTATTAAATCTTTGAGCTCTTCTTGGGAGAACTGCTGGTTTGATGAAACACTTGCCTTATATATACTTCCACTGCTAACTCCTGGAAATTAATTACACTTCAAACCCTGTATAAACTCCATGTTGGATACAGGAATATCAAGGAGTGTACTGAACACTGGTATGGGAACAGTACCGTGCGGCACAGGTCATCTTGCTGATTCCAAATGAGGGTACTCCCACTTGTTTTTCTTGTAATGATTGAAACCCTTTACATTCTCAGCACAAAAATAACAATCATTATGATGATTTTGGGGCTTTAGCCATACCATAGGTATACCAAATTTCAAACTTTCAGTTTTCCATTTTACCACTGATATAGACACTCCACACAAGTTTTGCATACCATATGGGGAACCCAATACTTATCCTGGTCCCCCAAAATACATTAGGGTCATTTAAACAACTTTTTTTTGAAGAACTCATATTTCTGTAAAAAAATGTATGAATAAAAAGAAGGCAAATGAAAGTTTCATGAAAATATTGCTACATTTAAAATATAAAATGCAAAACATTGGTGTAAATAAATTTATAATATTATGCTGTTTTAACAATTGTTTGTTGGTACAATTCAATGAAACTGATGCCATTTGTGGATTCAGCAGATTAAAATACACTAAATATATTAAAAAATCCTTGGCAAGTACATTTTTTTTTTTTTTTTTTATTGAGCTTTGTAATAATTGTAGATTATGCTGCTTTTTAGTCAGTCATCCTCTGCCCAGCGGTTAGCACTCTGGCCTTTGCAGTGCTAGGTCCCAAGTTCGATTCTCAGCCAGGACACTATCAGCATGGAGTTTGCAGGTTCCCCCCGTGTTTGCGTGGGTTTCCTCCGGGTACTCTGGTTTCCTCCCACATCCCAAAAACATGCGGTTAGGTTAATTGGCTTCCCCCAAAAAACTGACCTTGGACTGTTCCAAGGACATGTGACTATGGTAGGGACATTAGATTGTGAGCCCCTTTGGGGGACAGCTAGTAACATGACTATGGACCTTGATTTCTATTGTTTGGTTATACTGCCTTTATAAGTAATGATCAACATTGAAGTTAAAGTTTTGTGGACTGTTTAGCCACTGCATCATATCCAAACAGGGCTGTTAATCCATTGACTTGTAATTACAAAGTGAAAATATCTATTCTAGAAATTCCTGATTTACGTACAATCCAACAAATACGTGGAGGCGTTAATCCATTTTGTGTATACTCTAGAACCTTCTTTATTATGTGGTCTGCAAAGGTTCAAATACGAATATGTTTTTTTTTTTTTTTTTTTTTATGCCCCAATATGCAAGTTTCCTAAGTTTTATGAAATTTCCCACAAATGTTTGTGGCAAGTTCAACTAGAATAGAATAGAAAAAGTAGCTTCACAAGGATAAACATTTTAAAGACTGCAATATTTATAGGAGGTCCCAGTGGTGACTTTTTCTATCTTTGAAATGTATTAATAGTGTTGTTTAGGAAAAACACCATAATTAAAAACATTTTAAAGTCAGCTGAAATTTTACCCCTACTTGTTAAAGAGCCTTCATACACCACCTCAAGGGAAGTGAATTGTTTATTCCTTCACTGTTTTTTAGGAGGAATAATCCTCACTCCTCATTCAAGAGTACCTGCAAAATAGGGGATGGTTCAAGAGACAGAATAACACTAATTTACGGCTCCCTTATGATCTAGAATGGTATTTTATTTTATATGAAACCATAGGAAAAGGACTTTTAATAGGAGCATTTAATAGGAAACACAAGATTAGCAGGAAATGGCATGTCTCCTACCAAAGATTTCTCTGAATACCTTATTAAAATCCAACTACAAAACTGTCCTTTGTTGTCATCCTGTTGGATCGAACAAGCAGAACCAAAGTGTCTCACCTCTGTTTCAGAGGATGTGGGCAAATTGGAATGGTTTTACATGCATAGTGGCAATGCCCACAGGGCTTCTGGTCCGGAATATTCAATCTCATTTATTCGGTTAGTCAATTTAATTTACCTATATGCAATGCACTGTTACCCACATTGAACCCATGCTCTCCCCCCAAAATGGGTGGGACTCATAATAGCATATGTTCTATAGCATCAACATTGCTTACTATTGGAAGGTTTCTATCATTTCTATTGACTTCACCAAAAACAAACCTAATTCGATCTTGTCAAACAAAAAAACTCACCTGCACCCTTGATAACAAGACTTCAAAATGTTATAATAACCGAGACTAGGTCTTTTGTAACTCTGAGGTAGGTCTTTCTGTGCAGACTTTTTAAACAGAGCACAGAGACTGGCTGTTAATTTTACTTCCTCACTGAATACAATCAGCAATGTAGAACAGGGCAGACAAGTCCCGCCTCAACATTCATTTTTACATAAAATCTACTCTTGTAGCCTTCAGTTATAACTTACTATTATGTGTTCGCCCCATATTGACTGTTAAGTTATTTCTAATTAGTTTATATTAACTACTTCATTCTTTACTTTTCTAGGCTTTTTTCACATTTTCTCCTTTTCTTTCTGTTGCATCTTTTAAATTCTGAATTAGATTGGACTTAGATTAGATTAGTTTTTTTAGTGTTGAATTTAGAAAAAAAATCTTACCTGAAGAATACTTTAGTTCAATTATAACTCAGGCCAGCAAAGGAAACATTTTTTCCAAAGTTTTCACTGATTCCTCCACTTTTGGGGTGCTTAAATTCAAAAATGACAGCTAAACTTTTCCCATTATGCAAGTTTGTTCCCAAATGGCCAAACTTGGACGTTTAGTAATATTTCTTGATGGTCTATACTGTATTCAGAACATTTCTAACCAAAATGTCTGAATATATTTTGTTTAACCAGCAGGAGCCATGAGAGAGCAATAAATATGAAGTATTTTTCATATATAATATGAAAAGTGAAATGTATTAATTGTAGTGGACAAAATTCACCTGACAGTTTTTTAAAACTATTTTGCAAAAAAAAAATGCCTTGTGGTCTTGGCCTTAAAATTCCCCTAAAAATTGGTGTTTTTCACCACTTTCTATGTTGATTCTGTCAGTGTTAAAATAAAAGGACCATGATTAGACAATATGAGGAGAGAGCACATGTGTGAGTGCGCCATGAAGATCACTTCATGGGCTGCTTTGTACTCCTCCGATTTGTGCTTTTTAACAGTCTTCACACCAGACGGACCAGGCACCTTATCCCCCAAGGGCATTAGATGAATTACAATATGCTTCTCAAATCCTCAAACAGACAAAGAGGCAGCAGGCCTGGCCAACAGGACAGTGGATCTGAATTCCAACACCCCCAGATGCAGCTTCAGTCTCCTCTCCCAGACAGCGGGCTCCTTGATTGTCTAACTATGGAGTCTTCACCTGCAACATCTGAAGGTATCTCTGCTCAATGTAACCCTGCGGCTCTGGGTAATATTCTACACTAAACATATTATATGCTTTCCCTTCAGGTTGTGCCAGGAATACATGAAACTTAGTGTCTTTTCACCCTTTCAGATACTGATAGCCTTTTTAGGGAACTGAGTCATCCACAGGATACTGAGAGAATTCCTGCTAGCTCTCCAAGTTCTAAGGGATCCCACGGGGAGACTACCTATTCAGGTGATGCAGATTTACTACAGATGGAACTATTCATACATTAACCACTGAACTAAAGCATGCTTTTCTATCCTCAGGCCAATGGCTTGATTGTTTTAGGGGCAAAGTAGAACAGAGTGTCAAGTTGCACAAAATACCTCTTCTGTGTCTATTCTTGATACCCAACTAGAGATGTGCAGAACAAAATCAAAGAACCTAAATACATTCCACAGGGGTAACTTTCAGATTCAAGGCTTACATTAAGAATTTTGTGGTGGTGAGCAAAAAATGTTTATTAGGCAGTTACTACCTGATTGTGATAATTAACACTTGGAACTGGACTGTATACACCATGCCTAATAGCTTCTAGGTCAGTTCAAGCTCCTGGGGATGATTGGAAAGCTTTAATTTTTCACACAAAAGAAGTGGTCATGAGCGCAGTTAGACCCTTTCTAAAGGTCACAGACTCTGGTCATATGGTGCAAATATTCTAGAATCTCTCCCTGATAATACAGAAAAGAAGATATAAACCTGAAAGAAAATTTTTTTTTTTCCAGTGGGCTATCCCTTTTTTGGGAGCTGTACCTTTACTTTGTCTCTACAACCTAAATATCCACACAGATCCCAAATAACAAGATATTTATTACCAGAGAAAATATTAAATATACAATAATTGTTGTTTAGCTAAAAGGGTTACAAAGACAAAGTAATAGGCTTTGCAAAGAGTTTTTTTTTCTCTATATCCTGTCACTTGGCTGGGTTCCAAATAAAGAGAAAGCAAGAGAGGGTAGGAGTATAGGAGTAAGGGTGTGAAAGTGTAAGAGCTAAACCATGTAAGAGAGAGATTGGCAGTCTATGCAGTCGCCTATAATATAGATAGGACCCCATATGCAATTCAACCACGCCCGTCCATCCACCCATCACTCCTCCCAAACCCACTTCTGGCATCTTCTGACATCCTCCAGCAAATGGCACTGTCGTATATGTCAATTGTATTACTAATAAGTGTTGATTTTATACAACTAATGTTGTGCACTCCAACAAATTCACTGCTTCAACATTTGCTGCCAAACAATATTAAATATCAATGGGCTCACCCCTTCAGGTTGTGTTTTCAATACCAGAAGAAATCCCACTTCATTTAGTCCTTTTCTGAGGGGGAGGCACTTCTTAAAAAATTGATCTATGAACTTAAAATAATATCTATGAACTGCTATTTTATCTCCAACAGAAGGCAAAAAAACAAATTTCTAGCTTCTAAATTTCAAGGAATCAGAGAGATTTTATGATATGTGTAAATCCAAGAGAAGAGGTAATAGAAAGCAGTTTGGCTGAGAAAGGATGAAAAATGTCTTAGTTTATTGCTTTACCTGATTAACTTGAAGAATAATGTTTATGGTAATTGTCTAAATTAACTGCTATGGCTGCCCCTATTACTTTGTCAGGCAGTAGCTTACGCATTTTGTTTCACAATGTACAGGGCCTTAATTCTCCTCTGAAATGCCTAAAAACCTTTCAGTACTACCATTTCTTCGAGATCGATACATTGGCTTTGCAAGAAACACATTTTTCCACTAAATTGTTTACAAAATACCTTCATGATCATTTCCTCACTTTCCTCCTGGCATCTGCAGAGATAAGAGATCCATATAGAAGATATTTGATGATTTCTGGTTCCCTAGATGAATCCCAGTCAGTTTTATTGTTTATTATGCCTCTACCAAAGAACTAATATACTGTTTTTTATGTTTATGGCACAAATTTGATGAGGATTCTAAAATAACTCTTGATCTCCCATTAGATAAATCTCCTAAACCCTTATAGAGGTTCCCTGCTAAACAAAGTTTTTAATTGGTTTCAATTCTTCATCATTATGACCAATATAAGTCCATCAAGTTCAACCACTAGGGAAACAAACATATCCCAGATAAAAACTCCATACCCCAAACATAGTTGATTTAGAGATAGGGATTAGCAGGAAGGCCTGACAGTCTTGCGAAAATTTCCTCGAACTTCAGGTGGGTTCGCGAAATTTCGACGAACAGATTTCGCAAATTCCAATAAAGTCCATGAGCCAATTTTAATCGTTAATAGAAAAGCCCCTATACATGTTAGAAGGACCAAATGTGCTAGATAGGTGTAGGAGAAAAGTGGCAAAAAGGAAAAAATACAAAAGTTCCAAAAGACCTTGTGGTTTACCAGAAAATAGCAGGCAAATGGACAGCAGGCAAATAGGACTTTTGCGTGATTTACAGCGTCCAGAAGGCAGCATAAAAATTAGGACATTCAGAAAGCGTGAACTCAACCCACTAGCAACAGTCTCTGTCCTAAAACAGCAGGAAAACCCATTGCTATTTAATGTATGCATCCCTAATGAATTTACATAGGTGCAATATTTGTTTACGCTATATAAATCACGTTTATTAATAATTAAAATTTGCTAGCTGGTATCATGACCTGATTTTAATGTGTTAGGAATGACACCCATAAAGTTGTGGACAAGTAGTGCAGTGACATTAGGCTAAAGAATGAAGGACCAGAGACGTAGCGTGGGTAAGTGAGAGCAGTAGCAATGTGTGGCCTCTAGTCAGCTGTTGCCAGGGAGACTGCATTGGTAGGAGTCATGGAGAGCTGGGTGTAGTGCATCGTCAATGCCACCCAGAAGTGTAAAATTTTAGTAAATGGAGTACTGACAGGTGGCAGTAGCAACAACAGGAGGAGGAGGTGGTGGACCCTGAGACAGAGTGTGGACGGCATTGGTAACTGACATCTAGAGCTGGTTACTGGGCAGGCAGCAGCAGTAACGGCATGAGGAGGAGGCGGTAGGCCCTGACATGGAGCAAGAACAGTATTAGTAGCTGGCATCTAGAGCTTGGTACTGGGCAGGCAGCAGCAGTAACAGCAGGAGGAGGAGGC
Organism: Pyxicephalus adspersus; assembly: GCF_032062135.1. Classification (NCBI taxonomy): domain Eukaryota; kingdom Metazoa; phylum Chordata; class Amphibia; order Anura; family Pyxicephalidae; genus Pyxicephalus; species Pyxicephalus adspersus. Next base: position 110,520,003 of record NC_092858.1, read on the forward strand.
GGTAGGTCCTGACACAGAGATTGAACAGCATTAGTAACTGGCATCTAGAGCTGGGTGTAGTGCATTGTCAATGCCAACTCAAAGTGTGTAATGCAAATATTGCAAATTTGTGATTAAGGGCCAGACCAAGAGTTTTGTGCACCATCACTGTTGCTGTGGTCTGTGGTGCCGGAAGCGTTAGGAAGGTAGACGATATTGCTAGATTGCATCATGAAGTGGATGACATGAATGCCAACCCTCAATCTGACAACACTACAAAAATTAGGCAAAGGCAATGGTACCTATCACTGGTGTTGCAGTACTGGGGGTTTTCATCTGCAGTTTGTTGGCCTCCCAGAAGCAGGAGAAATGTAAAGTATATTGCTAGCTGGCACAATGGCAGGCAGCACACTGGCGAAGAATGCCACCCCTGGACGTTACGATAACTAGCAGAATCTGAGGCAGGCTCAGCTGACAGAATGTTTGGTGATAGGCAACCACAGACTCAGCACAGGAGCAGTGTGGGTGCACAGAGGCATCTTGGTTGGCCTAGTGTCAGTCAATCAGTGAAATCTGCAGTTGGGATATGTTAGTTGTTAGTAACCCACCTTTCGTTCATTTTCAAAAAGGTGAGGTGATTGGCATTTTCCGGCGGTCATGATCGGTTGTCCGTTACCACTCGGCCAGTGGCACTGAAGGTTCTTTCGGACAGAACATTGGATGCCGGGCACGAAAGAAGCTTTATGGCATACTGTGCCAACTGTGGGCAGATTTCAAGCCTGTTGACCCAAATTAATGGCGTCACTACTGTTATTTAAGTATATTTTATCTATATTTTATCTGCATAAATACGGAAATTATATTCCTATCAATGCATATAGATATTCAATTAAAGAAGGTTCATGCACAAATAATAGCTAGTCATTCAAACAGTTTAATTAAGAAAACAAGGTAAGATCAAGTACACAACAATATTGTCAGATATTTAAACATATAGGAACTTGAATCAATGTTACATATATATATATATATATATATATATATATATATATATATATATATAT
>NC_092858.1:110521905-110522500 GCF_032062135.1 Pyxicephalus adspersus
ACCTCTACATACATATACATATCTATTTACATATTCATAAACAATCTTGAGGTGCAACACTACTGTCAGGACTGGCATCATTCTCATAACTCCTGTCTTCAACACCACCACCAACAGCGTAATCGTGCACCATGCGCTTCATCTGTTCTCGATGGGTTTCGACAGGCATCCAGAAAATCCCCCGTCTTGGCCTACACTTTTGGATGTGTGCGGCCTGCTGCCACTACTCCCGATGCTGCTGCCGCCACTACAGGTTCATACGGTGGAGGCGGTCCGCCTAAGGTCCCTGTGTGGAATGTGGTGCGCGGAACTCCTCACACAGCTGGTCGCATAGTATTCTGCTCAGGCGGGTCACTTTTTCTTTCTCTTGCGCCGGGTTGGGTAGAAACTATGACATTTTGTCTTTGTAGCAGTGATCCAGAAGGGTGGCCAGCCAGTAATCATCCAGGTTTTTGATGCTGCAAATGCGGGGGTCCCTCCGTAGGGGCTCATCCTCCTCCTATAGAAATTCACTTGCAATTTACACTTGCGCAGTCTATTAAAATTGGCTGTTTGTTTTTTTTTTGCACTTGGACATGTCATTATCATTGATTAA
>NC_092858.1:110523123-110550354 GCF_032062135.1 Pyxicephalus adspersus
TATGGGTAATGTGTGTGCCATTAGAAAGAATGATTTTTTAGGGGAACAGTAACTTTTAATACAAGCTCGCCAGTGTAAAGCTGCCGGAGATGCGCTGCTCCGGCCGCGATATTTTTCAGTTGCTGAATAGCGCGATCGCGTACGATTTTGGATCGCTAATACGAATGCGCGACCGATAATCCGATTCTGCTTGATGAATCAGGGGCATTATGCAGGACTGAGGGAGACAAGTCAGAGGTGAACAGATAGATTTGAGTGTAATCAGCATACAGATGGTACTGTAAGCCAAAGGGGGATATGAGACTACGGAGAGAGAAGGTGTACAGAGAAAAGAGAACCGGTCCAAGGACTGACCCTTGGGGAACACCAATAGGGAGGAGAGTAGGAGAAGAGGAATTACCATTGAAAGAAACTTGAAAAGAGCTGCCAGACAGATAGGAAGCAAACCAAGAGAGAGCAGTGTCATGGATACCAATTGAGTGCATGATTTGTATTAGAATGGGGTGATCAACAGTGTCAAAAGCAAAGGAAAGATCAAGGAGAAGGAGAATAGAAAAGTTGCCTTGAGACATAGCTCTGAAAAGGTCATTGGCCACTTTAGTTTAGTTTCGGTGGAATGGGCAGCTTGAAAGCCAGATTGGAGAGGGTCAAGAGAGAGTTGGTGCTCAGGTAATCAGTGAGTGTTTTGTAGACAAGGAATCTTCAGGATAGGGAGAAAAATGGCATGTTTGAAAACGGAGGGGTAGATACTAGTAGAAAGGGAGAGGTTGAATAGTTTAGTTAGGGCGGGGGCAAGGTAATCCCAGGCTATATCATATAAAGATTTTAAACAGTTATGGTATACAATACTGAACCCTGGGGTACACAGCTAATAACGTTAGACCATTCAGAGTAAGAATCATTAATCACTACTCTCTGGATGCGGCCCTTAATCCAGTTATTTATCCGTTTACAGAATACATTTTCTAAACCTATAGACCCTAACTTGCATAATAATCAACTGTGGGGTATTGTGTCAAATGCTTTTGCAAAGTCTAAGTAAATTATATCAACTGCTACTCTACAGTCTACCTGTTTACTTCCTAAAAAAAGAGAGTAAATTTGTTTGACAACTTTGGCCTTTCTTAAATCCATGCTGTCTATCAGTTATATTATTATTTTCTAGAAGAAACTCTTCTATGAGGTTCTTTATCAAACTCTCTAGGATCTTTCCAACTATAGAAGGTAAACTTACTGGTCTGTAGTTATTGTGCAATGTCTTTGCTCCCTTTTTAAAGATGGGTACTTTAAAGATAGGTACCACATTGGCCTTACGCCAGTCCATTGTTACCATGCCAGTAAATAGAGCCTTTAAAAATGGAAACAATGGCTTTGAAATAACTGTCAGCTGTTAGGGTTCCCCTTCTGGCAGGTAACGCAGGATCACCCAGGGTGCAGAGCCTAAGTGGCACCTGGTCTTCACCAGAGCAGCTCGCAAGGGGTGATAGGCCAATAATTCTGGTGACTACTGGGCTCTTTGCTGTCATCAGGGTACGCCCCCCAGGGTCACCCCACCAAAAGATGGATTAGCAAGACTAGACACGTTTTTTCTAATAAATATGGTCAGTAAGTGAACCAGTAAAAATCCCAATCGACACAAATATCAGCAAAAGGATGTTAATTAATAAAAAACGCATGTGTGATTGTATTACCAGACGTGTTTTGCCCGGTATAGGCTTCCTCAGGGGTAATCGCATGTTAACCGAACATTGTCATGTGCTGAAAATGATACAAACATTTGCAAGCACAAGTCAGTAACATAAAATCCTATCCATAGTAATCAAAAAATCAGAACCTATGGTCTAGACCAAGGGTCAGCAAACATTTTTGGCTACTAGGCCATTTTAAGAAGTCAAGAAAGCACACTAGGCCGGACTCTCTCTCGAGTAGCGCGCTGATTGCTCCGCCCCCCACCAGGAACGCCCGAAGGGAAATCCCTCTCCCCTGCAATGCATACGAAGGAGAGGGAATGTCCCCTTACCACGGCGGTGGAAATGTTAATGCCGGCTGCGGTAAATACGGAAGGGAGGCATAACAAAGAGGCTCATGAGCCGCAGGTTGCCGACCCCTGCCAGCCAGGATTAGGCCGGATCAACCAGGGGGGCATTGGGCCGGAACAGACTACTGGCTAGGCCATATCTGGCCTACCCCTTGTCTAGATTATTGAGACCATGTGTAGTCCTGAGATGTAGAATATGCATGAAAAATAATAACAGTAAAATAAGTCAAATGTAACAAGTCCAATACCAAAAATATTGGTCATATTAAGTATTGAACTTACATGGTCTATGGTTTGGTTATTCATATGTGTGCTGGTGAATCTCACCAAATATGTAACAAGAGGGATGTCTGATAAGCAAGTAGCTGCCTATATACATGATAAGTGAATATAATGAGTAATAAAGTAGTATTGTTAATATAGGAGTAAATAACAAAAGAGTTAAATTATGGTGAAATATGGATGGGAAGATAGTGATAAAAGTTTTTATAATGGCATTGCCAAAGCTGAAATATAAGAACAAAGATGGTAAATGGCACCTGATGGTAAATTGGTAGGAAAAAGTATAAATTAGGGGGGCGTATCAGGTAAGTGATGGCAGTGTGAGGAGCACACTACAGGAGCTCAATGTCTCACCAGGCTTTTTCTACAGCACACATAGGCTACTGACCAGCCGATACTGGCAAATTTTAAGTCTAAAAACACCAAGGTACCAAGCAAAAGAGTGAGTCTCCTGTAGGATTTCCCTCCTGACATGCCAGGCTTTGTGATGCAGGGAACACCTAAGATGGCGTCCCTGCCCCCCTCAGCAGAGACAAGCTGTGCCTGACCCAGAGGGAGACGCAATAACATTAGATTGAGAGGGAACATTAGATTGTTCTGAAGACGTCTAACAGCTATTTTAAATATGGTATTGGACCATTCGGTTACCGAGTATATAAAGCTGGATAGGGTGCATAGAGTGAGCCCCTTGAGAAGTACATCTAGCACAACTCCAAGAGATGCAGGATACTATGACCGCTTCTAGATCTCATCTCTTCCAATGCTGCTACATACTGATGGGGCCACCCTTTTCATCTTGTGATTAGCAAAAATAATTCCACTTTTAATCGCCAATTACCAGCATTGTTTTCCTTCCTGGACATGGATCCCATCCTGGTTCCAAATTGGTTGAAAGAATTGGAGGAACTTCAAGCGTCCACAGTGAGTCCCAGTGTGCATTTCCCTCACAGATGACATCCGAGACACATACCACCGAGACCACCACTGAATCGTCAGTCTCTGGAACCACATGAGTCTTAAATATCTTTAGGATATGTTGAAGTTGTACAAATATCTAGATATCCTAGAAGTTGTACAAATAAATTGATAAAATTACTAATTTCCTACTACAAAAAAGAATGGGAAGCTCTTGGGCAGGAAACCACTCACAGTCATTCCCAAAACCTAACCATAGTTAATTCGGAAAAATTTACAGAACATTATATAATGCTCAAGAAACATTTGGAGAAGTTTATTATTGATACCTACAACAAAAAAAGACAACAAATTCCAGAAAAACAAGTGGGCATTCACTAGAAGGAGAGCTTAGACATGGAATACTCAGAAGTCCATACAACTTTCTCTGGGCCTCATCCAACCTCAACAACCTCATCTGTTCCAATACTATCCCCATCCCAGATTCCAGTACCTACACCTCCCCTTTCCCCTGTCAACGTCACTCAAGGCAAAAAACATCCGAAGATTGACCATAGCAATACTACACCACACAACCAGAAAGGAAAACCTTCCATCACCACTCACCACTCACTACTTTACCTCTGAGCCCTTCACAGACAGCACCACCTCCAATTGTAAACCCATATTCACCTGCTGACATCACCTTTACTACCCATCACACACCTGACCCAGAGTCCACCCCGAACCCAGTTACTTCCACCCAAGTTACCACCACTTGGGTACCCACCGGTCGCCCCACCAGATTATCTATGGATCAAACATCCAGTTAGACCTATATTCTACAGATTACCCAAAGTACATAAAGGTATTCAAAACCCCTCAGGCCTCCCTATTGTGGCAGGAATCAACTCTATATCTAACGGAAGTGATTTGGTTGACATATACCTTACACCCCATTGGTGATTCACCCCATGTAGTTAATCTACCATCCTATCTCAAGGACACGGATTCAACTACTCCAAGTCCTTCAAGACACCACTGTCCCCTCTAATAACCTACTTGTTATTGTAGATGTGGAGGTACTCTACAGTAGTATACCCTTGACACCAGCAACCCTTTATCACACTCTTACAGTATATCCTCACCCAATATTTCTTTACATTCAATAATGATTTCTATTTACAAATCCAGGGAGTGAGGATGTGGACAACGTGTGTGCCCTCATATGCCAATATCCACTTGGGGTATTGGGAAAGACAACTTTTCTCCAATCTAAAATTAGCACCCTATGAGATCCACATATTACTATGGTGTTGCTACATCGATGATATTTTGATTATTTGGACAGGTCCCCCTGACATCCTAGAGGAGATGTTTACTTTCATCCAAACTAATAATTACAATCTCAAATTCACCATGAACTCTCATCACCTTCCCAGATGTCTATATCAATACTTCCACAGATCACCACAACTACACATGCCTCTACAGAAAAGAGATGACAGGGAACACAATTCTACATGCCCATTGCGCACATCTTAAACCTCTCATTAATAACATCTCATATAGCGAGATGCTTAGATTGAAAAGGAATTGTACTACTGAGAAGGACTTCCAAGTAGAAGCTAGTACATTGAGTGATAAACTCTGATTGAGAGGTTATAGCAAGAAACTTCTCAAGAGAACCTACCATAGAGTATGTACTCTCAGAAGGAAAGATCTGATCCACAAAACCCACCCATCCTCTAAGGACGACCAACTACACATCATCACATGGTTTAATCAGCACCACCAGAACACACAGCATTTTAGCCAAGCACTGGAATATCCTTACCATGGATCCCAACAATAATACCTACATCTCAAACCCCATATTACTTACAGGAAATCAGGTTCCCTTGGAGATTCACTGATTTAAAGCCATTACACTCCTCATCGGGTCTACACGGATACCATGCCCAAAGGGAGATTTAAATGTGGCAATTGTACACAATAAGGGTGGATTCATGAGAATCAGGCATTGAACCTCCCCAATGGCTCCATACACAAACTTAGGTACCACGGTAATTGCCTCTCCATAGCCATCATTTATTTGATCATGTGTACCTGTGGTAGATTTTATGTAGGGAAAACAAGGAGAGCCCTGAGAACACGAATTTAAAAACATACATATGCTACAAACAATGGGAAAATCACCCATCAGCTTCCATGTTGGTACTGAACATAAATTCAATGTAAATTGCATCAATTTTGCGACTCCTGAGAAAATCCTCCTTAACCCCAGAGGGGGTGATTTTAATAAAAAAAATTACTGCAGCGCGAAACCAAATGGATATTTATCCTGAAAGCAAATCAATTCCCTGGGTTGAACAAGGTGTTTAGTTTCAAACCCTTTTTGTAAACACTCAATTATTCTTTCTATGTTGAAAATAATACATACATGTTTTAAAGACATTTCTTATTACCTTATAAGTTACTTTAAGATGCATCTATTTATTGCATCTATTCTGTTATGAGTAACACCACCATGTATATTGTCATACGGACAATCTGTTTTTCATGTTTTGTATTTAGGATACATGATGTGTTAGTAGTATTTATGGAGTTACTGATGGGGGTTATGATTCTGTATATTGTCATTTATGTAAACCAATTTTTCTCTATGTTTTGCACTATGATATACTGTGTACTCATTTGTCTATTATGTATACCATTGCTCCTGTTTTTTATACATTCTTCACACTGAATATCATCAGTTACAATCATACACATACATTTATTATCCCTGTATATCTTCTTCACATTCTATATTTTAACCTCATGGCTACTTCTCATTCATTTATTTCTCTCATTCCTTCCCTTACATCCATCTCCTCTCCCCTCAGGTTCCCCTCCTCCCCGCCGACTTGCAGGGGACGAGAGCATCGGTATTAGTTGCCTGATGCTAGTCTCACGTTGAGCGGTGACTGATTTCAAACCCCCGCTCCTTTGTCCCTCATATGAATGCCTCCTTCAGTGCATCCACAATACCGCAATAGGCATTCCACCCTGGGATCTTTATATTCTGTAGTTTGTTCGTTTGTTCCACCCGAAAGAATAGCCCCAATGGATAATCAAAGAGGAGTGGACTCCTATTTGCCCAGCCTGTGATTACATATAGTGTATCTGTGGGAGGAAGAAAAAGGGAGGGAGGGAAAGCCAGGCTTTTGAAGGGCAACCAGAGTTATATTTAAAAACACAAAATGTTATTGTTCCAACAACATAATTTAAAAGATTAAGAGCTGTGTCTCTATAAATGAATCCTAGGCTAACATATAACCACTATTTTCACAAAAAATAGCAATATGGTTTAGTATACTGGGTTAGCGATGGTGGAATTTATAACAATATACAGTATTACCAATCCATATATATGCATTGGGTAACATTAGACTGATGTTTACAATAAATTAAAGAAAAAAGGAAAAAAGAAACCAAACAAGACTCAGTATTATTGCTGAGGCTTTTTACCGCATTTAGAGCCTTGTGATACCGAATTGCTACTTGTAAGTGATTTGATAGTAAGACTGTTATCAGTTTGGATGCACTGTGGTTTGGAGAAAGTAGAATGCAAAGCATGGGTAAGTATGAATGACTATTTTATTATAGGAATAAAAGTGTGTAAGCACAACTGATATTTATAGTGTGGTTTCGCTTATGTACTATATACCTAGCTAGTAGGGATACTGTAACTTGAAAAAAAGATAGTGTTAATAAAGATAATAAAGCAAGTATTATTAGGACATTGATTTACTAAAGATATTTTTTGGTGTTACTTCTAGCTAGAAAAAATATATCTTGAGGATGTTATGATGTATTTATCAAATCTGGGCACAAGATGGCGCCAAAATGGCATTACTTGGTGGTGTTTCCTGCTAATGTGACTTCTAGATAGACGATATATATTCAAGATGTTGTAATGTAAATATAAGTTAGGCCACAGGATGGCGCCAAAATAGCGTTACCTGCTGGCGTTTCCAGTGAACAGTGTGATAGAAGCTTGAAATGTTTATTCCAGGACTTTCATATGCACAATGGTTATGACATCTCTGTCTGTCTTTAACCTCCCAACCGTTAAGCCCTTACTTTTTCGTACTAAAAAAAGTTGCAATTATCGTTAACCCCGTACTTTTCTCACTATATTAAAAACTCACTTACCTGGTCCCGCTGTGCTCATCCAGCGTCGTGTCCGTGTTCCAGCGTCGTCCTCCAGCGTCGATCTCCCTCTCCAGCGTCGGGTGCCTTCTCCTATACCAGCGGGACCGGTAAGATGCCGGCCGGCATCTTACCTGGTCCCGCTGATCATCCAGCGTCGTTCTTGTTCCAGCGCCGGGTGATCTCTGAAACAAGAAGCCGGCCGGCGGAGAAAAAAAAAGCCGGCCGGCTTCTTGTGCGTGCGCGATGACGTTGGCGCGTGTGCGGGAAATTCAAATTGAAACTCATTCATTCATTTGTATTGGATTGAATACAAACTCCTGTATCCAATCCAATACAAAATAATTAAAAATAAATACAAAGTATGTATTTCACTTGTTTGCTTATGAAGCAGTGTTTTTTTTCATTACTCATTCATGTCAATTCTTATAACACAGAGGTATCTTTCTATAGTAATATTGGTTGCAGGTTTTGGTAAATACAGATTTTTGTACATGAATAAATATAGATTTTTTGTGAGGAAAATAAGACTTCCCCTGAAAATAAGCCCTAATGAGATTTTCAGAGGTAAAATAAATATAAGACACTGTCTTATTTTCGGGGAAACACAGTACTATTTTCAATGTGGTATGTGGGTGAGCTGCGGGCGGCCGTCCAAAAGGGGGCAGTGCTGTCTGCTGCTCATGCTTAAATGGGTTACCCATTTGTGTGAGGTAAGAGTGCTTCTGCCCTTACTGTTTGTGTGTGTCCCTATTTCCGCCCTGACTCTTTGTGTGTGTCCCTAGTTCCGCCCTGATTCTTTGTGTGTTTCCTGTTTTGGTGCTTCCGCCCTTACTATTGTTGTGTATCCCAGATTATGGGATATAGTGGCTTCCGCCCTTACTTGTGTTTAATTAAGTGGAGTGATGTTTGTGTTAACTGTTTGCTAAAATTTAACTGGTAATTTACTGAAATGTAGTCTAGCTATTCACAGGGGTAATATTTAGTTTACTGATATATACAAAAAAATCTTTGGTTCAGTGAGGTAGAAAGTTTTCTTTCTATATGTTTTAAGCAAATGGGGGTACTAAGCAGCAGCAAAAAAACCCATATATTTTAGAGATGTACCATATCATTATTATTATCATGTGTTGTATCAAAGAGATAACAAATCATTATCATATCAAAGAGATAACATGTCATTATCATGTCAAGGAGATAACATATCATTAAAGTGGTTGTAGGGAAGATAGTCATATATATTGTAACAAGCGTTATCAAACAGGACTTATTAAAATATATAAGGTCCAACATATTACAACAGATGTGTCTAAGTATACATGAATTTAGATAACATGGGATGATAGCTAGTCATGCAGGGAGTAGAAATCATAGATCAACATTGTTTCCTATGAAGTACAGGTATATGTATCTAGTTTGGTCCTAATCAAGAGGACCTGTGTACAGTATTACAGGGTAAATGATTTTTAACAATCATAAAAATTGACAATAGATATATGTGCATGCAAAATAAAAAGTAATGATCTATTTCTATAATAATAAGTGTATTATTCGTAAATATTATACAGTATGTAACTGGTGTGTGATAGGTATGCGATGAATTCATTGCCATAAAGTACAGTAAGAAAAGGTTAGGATAGTTAGGGATGTGGGCTATGGGCTAGCTGAAAGAAGTTTTTAATGTTTGGAAGGGTCATTTAGGATGGCAAAAAGGGTTTGAAGGAAAGTACATTGTTTAACCCAGGTGGTGTTATGGCATTAAATGAAAAAATCCATTTAGCTTCCAGGCGGAGTAGGATTTTGTCTATATCCCCCGCTATGGGGTTGAGTGGTAACCCTTCTAAGGCTGAAAACGATATGCAGTCAGTGTTGAAGTTGTGGCAAATTCCTACATGATGACTGATTGGAGTCATAATTTTTCTGTTTTTTTATTGTGTAGATGTGTTCGTAGATCCTTTTTCTGAAGGCTCTCTTGGTCTTGCCTAAATAGAAACAAGCACAGACACATGAAATGTGTCTATATATTAGAAAATACCCGTAGATGAACAGTCTATATGTTGTTTTAGCCCATATCTGGTGTTGTTCGGCAAGTTGATGATTCTTTGTTTTTTGATCCAGAGGCATTGGTGACATTTGCCACATTTAAACACCCCAGGTGGGCTTGGCTTGGGTTGGGATGTGTTCATGTGAGAGTGGCTGGAGACCATGAAGTCTTTCAGGGTTACTGACTTCCTGTATGTCAGGTTAGGTTGCTCGTTTAGAAATTTCGCTGTGCAGGGGTCACCTAAAAGGATATGCCAATGTTTCGTTAGTACTTTACCTATGATGTTATGTTGATTGTTGTAAGTAGTGGTAATTCTCACTGTCTCATCCAAAGGTGGGGGGTTCCTAATGGCGATGAGATTCCCCCCCCCCCCGTTTTTGGGATTTCGCTCTAAAGTAAGACCTCTTTAATCATTTTTGCTGTATCCTCTTAGGATCAGTCTGTCTCTCAGTGCTTTGGCTTCTACCTCAATGTCCTTGTCATCTGTACAATTCCTCCTGAGTCCCAGATATTGACTAAGTGGTATGCTTCTTTTGAGAGGTGTGGGAGCACTGGAGGCATGCAAGAATGTATTTCCAGCTGTCTGTTTCCTATACAATGTTGTATTGATTGCCTCTGCTTCTGTTTTCCTTATCATTGTGTCTAAGAATGGTACTTCTTGCTTATGGTATTACATTGTGAAGTAAAGATTGTAATTATTTTGTTGAACTTCTGAAAAGAATTCCTTGAGTGATATTTCTCTCTGCCTGTCCAGATGCTGAAGATATCATCAATGTACCTCTTCCAGCAATATATGAATTTCTTGTATTTGAAATGTTTGGGGTTAGTGAAGAGGTTCGCTTCCCAATTTCCCAGATAGAGATTTGCATATGTCAGGGCACATATTGTGCCCATAGCAATGCCTTGGACTTGTAGAAAATGTTGATTATGGAAGGTGAAGATGTTTCTAGTTAATATAAAAGGGATCCAATGAAGGTGTTGAAGGCTTGGTTTGATGGGAAATTTAGATTTAATTCTTCTTGTATTATTGTTATGCCTCTTGAGTGCGGAATGCTGCAGTAGAGTGCCTCCACCTCAATGGTGACTAGGAGGGACTCATGCTGTAGTGTTATTCTCGATGTAAATCTAAAGAGTTCCAAAGTATCTTTAAGGAATGATGGTAGACTTGTTACTAAGGGTCTCAGTCAGGCATCTACTAGTTCACTTGCGTTTGAGGCTATTGATCCAATTCCTGAAATTGTGGGGCTTCCTGATGTATTGTGGAGGTTTTTGTGGACTTTTGGCAGCGAGTAGAATGTGGGAATTGTGGGGTTTTTGATCAAATTTTTCATGTTAATGTAATTTTTCATGTTAATGTCTACTGTTCCTGTTCCAAAAGCTTGGCTAATGATGTTCTCAAATTCTTTGTAGTATGTATCGCTAATATTCCCTGAGATGGTTGTATACAATCTTAATTGTGAAGGATCTTATGAGACATGTCGAGATATCGGGAGATGTCCATGAGTACAATGTTTCCTCCTTTGTCAGATGGTTCGATTGTGATAAGCTTGTTCTTCTTAAGATTTTGTAATGCTTTTTTCAGTGCTGGATTGAGGTAATCATTTGGTGTTTGGACCTCCGTTTGTAGGTTTCTGATTTCTTGGGTGACCAGGATAGTAAATGTATGAATGTGTGGAAAATTTGAAATAATTGGGAAAAATGTGGATTTCAGTCTTCTGGTTGGAATCCCCGTGTTTTCTGGGAAGCTTGGGTTGGTTATGATTGTTGATTGTTCGAGATTTTGTAGTACCTGTTTGTCATAGTTGTCTCTGATCTCCGTGTTTTCATAGGGTATTGAGTTTACTAGATTGTTTTCCTCCATTAGTTCATGTAATGTCTTCAAGTTCTTGAAATTCATGATATCAAAGGAACTGTATTGAAGCAGTATAGAAAATTCCTTTTCTGTTTATAATTTGTCAAACATAATTTTCAAAACCAGTTTTCTAGAAAAGAGTTGTACATCTTTAACAAATTTGAATTTGTCGAGATCCATGGTTGGGCAGAAAGATAGACCCAGTTTGAGTAATTGTAATTTATCCGTTGTGAGGGTGTATGAAGAGAGATTGATGATCTCTAATTCTTGTGTGTTGGTGGTGCTTTCAGAATGTAGTTGTCCATCGGGCCTGTGTAAAAAAGAGTTCTTTTTGGGAATCCCTCCAAGTGATAGGTTGGATAGGGGAGATGTAGGTAAAGGTAAGTAGTTGGGTGATAACAATTAAGGATCTGCAGAGAGAATTGTGGGGACCGAACTGTCCATTAGTGAGAGAATCTGGTCCTGTATGGTTTCATCAGTGTTTGGTTTAGGCATGGTGTGAGTGGAAGAGGTCGAAATAGTGGCGGTAGCCCTGGAAAGGTGATGGTTTTCTTTTGAGGTTGATGATTCCCGAGGGAATGGGGTCTTCCTTTTGACGTTTGGTGCCCTTTGATATTCTAGGAGTGTTTGGTTTTCTTTTCTGAAGATTCATGTTTTCAGCTGGTGGTCCAGGGGGTTGTGTTGAATATGCTTCTGTGAATGGGTTTGTGGGTGAATAGGTTTTGGTAGATGATTTGGTAGAGGTGGGGTCTGGTTTTGGTTTCTTTGATTTGTTTGGTGGGTTTGTATCCTGTGGATTTTCTGTGGTTTCCCATTTGTAAGCTTTATGCTTTATAAAGGCGCATTTATCCTTCTGGAATTTGATTTCTTTCTTATTATAGATATTAATGTTTAATTTTTCAAGGTACATTTTGAGTCATTGCCTAAGATATCCATTTTGTTATTTGCAGTTTTTAACCAATGCTTTAGGTGGGGTTCTTATTAGGTGCAGAAGAAAAAGGAGAATGGGGTGTTAATCCCTCTGAAACAGTAGTTTGTTAGTTTGTTCCACCTGAAAGAATAGCCCCAATAGATAATCAAAGAGGAGTGGACTCATATTTGCGCTGCCTGTGATTACATATAGTGTTTCTGTGCGAAGAAGAGAAAAAGAGAGGGAGGGAAAGCAGGGCTACCAGAGTTAAATTTAAAAACACAAAATTTTATTTTTCCAACAACATACGTTAAAAGATTAAGAGCTGTGTCTCTATAAATGAATTCTAGGCTAACATATAACCACTAGTTTCTCAAAAAATAGCAATATGGTTTAGTATCATACTGGGTTAGCGATGGCGGTAAGGTGTCCCACCTGAGGCATTTTACCCAGGGGTAAGGGGAGACCTTAGAAAATTTTAACAATATACAGTATTACCAATCCATATATATGCATTGGCTAACATTAGACTGATGTTTGCAATAAATCAATAAAGAAAAAAGGAAAAAAACAAACAAGACTTACTTAGTATTATTGCTGGGGCTTTTTACCGCATTAAGAGCCTTGTGATACTGAATTGCTACTTGTAAGTGATTTGATAGTAAGACCAATATCAGTTTGGACATACTGTGGTTTGGAGAAACACCAGAAACACTCGGACATCTGGAAACACCAGCAGGTAATGCTATTTTGGCGCCATCCTGTGGCCTAACTTATATTTACATTACAACATCTTAAATATTTATCGTCTATCTAGAAGTCCCATTAGTAGGAAACACCACCAAGTAATGCCATTTTGGCGCCATCTAGTTATTATTATAATTATTATTATTAAACAGGATTTATATAGCGCCAACATATTACGCAGCGCTGTACATTAAATAGGGATTGCAAATGACAGACTAATACAGACAGTGATACAGGAGGAGAGGACCCTGCCCCGAAGAACTTACAATCTAGTAGGTGGGGGAATTTCACACACAAAAGGATGGGAGATATGTAGTGTGGGAAGTAGTGATGGTTTTAAATGACAGAAGAAGCCGGGTAGGCATCTAGTGGCTGAATTTGATAATTACATCATATTGTCAATATATATTTTCTACCTAGAAGTAACACCAAATCTTTAGTAAATCAATGTCCTACTAATACTTGCTACATTATCTTTATTAAAACTATCTTTTTTTTCAAGTTACAGTATCCCTACTAGCTGGCTTTATAATACATAAGTGAAACTCTTTATCTTTTAAATTATGTTGTTGGAACAATAAAATGTTGTGTTTTTAAATTTACCTCTGGTTGTCCTTCAAAAGCCTGGCTTTCCCTCCCTCCCTTTTTCTCTTACTCCCACAGATACACTATCTTTATATTCACTTATCATGTACGAGGGGATGCTGAGAAGTTCCTGGCTTTGTCCAGAAAGAAGAGAGCCAGTTATGAAATAACACATTTATTCAACATATTCCCCCCTGAGACTGATGCACTTGGTACAGCGTAGTTGCAGCTTTTCTAGACTGTTCAAATAAAAGTCTGTGAGTTGGGCCGCAAACCAGTCCTCAGCGGCATCTTTGACGTCAGAAATGTCCTCAAAACGTTGCCCCTTCAGATGTTTCTTGAAATTTGAGAACAGATATTAGTCGCAAAGATATTAGTCCGAACAGGCCAGGTCAGGTGAGTTGGGGGGATGGTGGACCAATTGGAAACCCAGGGTGTTTAATTTGGCAGCCACAATGTTGGACGTGTGCGCAGGTACATTGTACTGCAAAAAATGGATCCCTTTGGTCAACTTTTCACAACGTTCCGTCTTAAGTGTCTCCTTCAGCTGGTCCAGGAGGTTAGCATAATACAGCCAAAAAGTCCATGACGGCCCATAATTCCAAGAAAAAACAGTTTTAGGGATCGTAAAGATCTGATAATTGCACAGTTACATACTAAGATTCTAGGCTGTCATATGCTCCCACATTAATTTTTCTATTTCATATGGAAGGGGGCAAAGCTAGGAACTTCTCAGCACCTCCTCATATATAGGCAGCTACTTGCTTATCAGACTTCCATCTGGTTACATTTTTGGTGAGGTTCACCTGCACACAAATGAATAACCAAACCATGATCCAAGTTCAATACCTACTCTTACCAATGTTTTTTGTATTACACTTGATTACATTTCACTTATTTTACTGTATCCTTGTTTTGATATTTGTATTGATGGGACTTTTTGCTGGCTCACTTTCTGGCCATATTTATTAGATGAAATTTGTCTAGTGCCAGTTCGCTGGCTATTAACCCACTTAGCGTTCTAATTCTGTCCGTATTTCCATGCAAAAAGCGTTACATTTTTTTACATAGAAATTTATTTTACAATGTAGGCCTATAATTCTTAAGTATAACTCTCCGAAATATGTCCAATATTTAATACATTTAATTATAAACTTTAAATAAAAAAACACAAACATCTGTTAAAAAAAATAAAAAATAGTTAAACATGTAATTTAACTGTACAGTAGCTTGTATAATATATATCCATTATATATATATTTATATATATAAAGGTTGTGGACTCAATACAGCTATTTTGTATTGAATCCAATACAAAATATTTTGTTTCCCGACGATCCTCCAGCCCACCCCGACATCACCGGGAAACCCTGGGGATCGTCTCTGCACATGCCGATGAAGATTGAAGAGGGAAGATGTGTCCTGAGGAGCTGCAGGGACCAGCAGGATGCCAGGGGACTACAACAGAATAAGGTAAGTGGGTTTTTTTATGTTTTAAGCGACTGCAAGTGTGACTTGAGATTACCACTTTTTGCATGGTAAATCCACCCCGAGTCACACTCGGGATTACCGCTAGGGGGGTTAAATCCAATGACAAACTGTCAGTTACACTGACAAAGGAAATCAGAGACCTGGGCTCAAGAATCAATGATTTAGAACACAAGATGGATGACACCATTACACTGTTAGACTCTCATGAACAAGATATGTCTACCTTCAGTCTGAATTTCAAGCTACCTTACTGGACCTGGAAGATTTATAGAAGAGGAATAGGAGAAATCTTATTTACTAAACGAAGGATGTAATTATGCACGGCCCCAACCTGCGCGCGCGCACCACAACAGCCGTCCAAATTGCACACGCCACTGCCGCTGAAACAGTTGTCATAGTGACATGTAAACGTGCCAAAACAAAACAGCAGGTGACACTTTCAGTCAGTGTGCTCTACTCCACTCCACAGTGCCAGCAGTCAGTGTTCTCCATTCCTCAGTGCCAGCAGTCAGTGTGCTCTACTCCACAGTGCCAGAAGCTACTCCACAGTGCCAGCAGTCAGTGTGCTCTACTCCACAGTGCCAGAAGCTACTCCTCTCCACAGTGACAGTTCCAAAACAAAACATTGTTCTCCATTCCATAGAGCATCACATTAGGGTTATTTAGCATTAAAAGTACGTTCAAACATGATTCCTACCAGCAAACGACTTGGACCTAATGACACAGCAACAAAAAAACAAAAAACAAGCCACATGGATAAAAAAAAAATTAAACGAAGGCGCCTACAACGGCGTGATTGAAAGTAATTGCCATTCTTGGATTTACGATTCTTTTGAGAATCGGGTGTTTACTGGTAATTTCAGAATCAGAGGGCTGCCAGAATCTATAGTGGATTTACCAGGGTTTGTCACAGCTTTACTACAGGAGATGCTCCCACAAATCCCTATAGATAGATTAGAGTTTGACAGCATACACTGAGCCGAAGGTCCAAATAAGCCAGGGGGGCCTCCAAGAGATATCACAGTGCGACCCACTTTTTAAAAATGAAAAAAGCAGTACTACAAGCAACATGGAATAAAATAGATCTTTACATTCAATCTCATGCCTACCAAATCTACGGTGACCTTGCACCGCAAACCATCCAAAAAAGAAGAGCCCTTAAGCCGTATCCCACGATTCTTCAACAACAAGATATCAAGTATCAGTGGGGATTCCCATTTAAATTAATGATCACTCACCTTGGCCATCAATATTCAATTGCGATGGTCGAAGAAGCACAGGATCTGTTCCACCACTCTCTCGACATTATGGGAGAGACATTCTTACAGGAAATGCCAGATGCCTTGTTTCCAGAGCGTCTACATATCTTTTTGGAGGGATGAGAATACTATTTCAGGCAAGTGGATTGTGGATTGACAGGAACTGTTAGTCCTGATCATGGCATCTTTGCCTTACCTATTCCATATTTAATATAGATACTGTTCTGCGGGAGACCCCCTTTCTAATTGAAGGACTATTCTGATTGACAAAGGTGTTTACACTGGTATCGTATGCACTATTATTTTTTTTTTATGAAACATAAGCTCAGAATTTTTTTCTATGATTCTAAATGTATGCCCTGAATGCTTCAATTTTCTCAATAGCCAGCATGCTAAATGTTTACTATGATTGCTAGGGCTGTTTTCGTTAATCTGTATTCACCCAGTGAGTTCCTGTGGGTCAGGTTTTTGAATTTGCTGTATTTAATTTGTTATTCCAAAGCCAAACCTTGAGCAGCACATACCTGGGTACACATGGTACCCCTCACCCCCCCCCCCCCCCCCCCCGGTTATGGTCCTGCCATCTGGCATGACTACACACTGCTTAGGCAGTTTTCTTCCTATTTTAGTTCAATTATTGGTTCATTGTATTTGGACTTTTTTTAGGTGACCCAGTTTATGGTTATGCCTTTCCCCATGTGTTATCCCTATCTATCCAGGTCCAATTATTGGTACGGTACTCCTCCATGCTTCCAGAGATGATTTACCTATTGTTGCAATTTTTAAAAACTTGGAAATATGGCTAAAACCTGTTATACTTTTGTGACGCAGAATGTCCAGGGTCTAAATTCCCAGCATAAACACAGGAAAATTTTTAACTATTTTGCTGACCAGAAAGCACATATGATCTGTTTGCAGGAAACAATATTTTCCACTAAATCACGTCCAAAGTATTTCCATAAAAGTTATCCCCAGGTGTTTCAATCCACTTTTCAGGAGAAAAAGCGGGGTGTTCTGGATGCTTTTCATAAGGAAACCCCCTTCAATAGACTGAAGAGAATATTGATCCAACTAGAAGGTATTTAATATTAGAGGGTCAAACTTATGATACTGAGATGTCTTATGCGCCCAACACCTTTTAAGATCTGGTTCTTGAAGCATTTTTTCTTGTTAGTTTCCAAACATGCTAAAGGGATTCTGTTTGTCCTACGGGATTCTAATCTTTTTTTAGATCCCAAACTGGATACCTCTGATTCTCGCAAAAAAGGAAGTCCTGACTCACTATAATACTCAGATATACTATCAAACCTCAATTTAACTGATGTATGGAGAGAACTTCATCCAACCACTAAGGATTTTTTTTATTCTGCAGTCCACGATAGCTCTACAGGAATCAACCAAATATTTGTACCACAGAACTTTCTCCCACAAATTCTCAAATCAAAAATTCTTTTCACACCATGGTCAGACCACTCCCCCATAATCATGCACTGTAAGTCTTTAGCTCCGGGCTCCATGCAGTTTCACTGGCTGAATGATGTGCTTTTGTCATCTCTGGAAGTGAAAGGAGAAATTGGGCAGGCCCTATAACAGTACTTTGATTTAAATTCTCATTCTGTGGTTTCCCCTGTTACACTTTAGAACGCTCATAAAACCATGCTTAGAAGTACCCTAATTCAACTTGCCTCACACCATAAAAAAAGACTCCAACAAATTGCCACTTTTAAAACTAGACTGGAGGCTCTTGAGAAACAATGGAAGCAGAATCCCTCAAGGAGTATCAGGTAGAGAAACAGTTCAGATGGTCCAAGAGAAATTTCAGTGCCAGAGCACCTGGTCCACTGTTAGCGGGACTACCAAATAATACACCTACTAGATCATAACTGATCAAACTCCCTAACGGAGTGTTCACTGCTAACCCCTGCAGTATTGTGGACAACTTTAAACAAGTTCTCACCAAACTATATGCGGAGCTGCAACATTTTTATAAGCAGAAGGCTGATGAATCATTTGCAAACTTAACATTTCCCACTTTAACTGACACTATAGTAGAGAAAATGAAAGCTGATATTACTGCTACCGAAATCTTAACAGGTATAAGGACACTTAAACAAATCCCCGGGTCCAGATGGGTTCACGGCTAGGTATTATAAAAAAGTTTTCCCATATACTAGCCCCTCATCTGGCTAATCAATAATTTTCTTAGGAAACATCCGGATCATCCTGGTCACTATTGGTTCAGATTGCCATGATCCCCAACCGGGTAATGATTCATTGAACCCACTAAAATACAGACCCATATGGTTACTAAATATAGATATTAAACTTCTCACAAAAGTTTTGGCAACTAGACTCAATCTTGTACACAAAGACCAAGTGGGTTTTGTGCCGGGCCGACAAGCCCCAGATGGTACCCGCAAAGTTATCAGTTTAACAAATCTCGTCCAACAAAGAAAATTACAGAGTATGCTGCTAGCTTTAGATAATAATAAAGCTTTTGACTCTCTTTCCTGGGAATACTTGTTTATTGTGCTTGCAAGATAGGGATTTAAATCGAAATTCTTATCATGGCTTAAGGCCCTATACTCTGCTCCGGTAGCCCAAGTTCGTTATTCAATATACTACACCTCACCTTTTCTGTTTAATCGAGGTACAAGACAGGGGTGCCCCCTCTCCCCCTTACTGTTTGTACTAGCCTTGGAACTCCTAGCTCACATGATACAGTCCAGCAATACATGGTATTGAAGCAATTGGTACTTCTCATAAACTTACTATGTTCACAGATGATATATTACTAACACTCACAGTGTGAACCTCCCTAAAAATGAGTTTGAACCTCCCTAAAAATGAGACTTTTATTGCAGTCATCTTTAAAATCTTAATGGGCACAAAGGTATTTAGATTATTTGGTATTTTGTGTGACTCTGACACCTGATTCATTGTTCCATTCTAATTATACACCACTATTCCAACAAATTAAGTCAATGTTGAGATCCTGGAATGTCCATCCAATATCGTGGATAGGAAGAGTGAACTCAATTAAAATGACTGTTTTGCCCAAGCTTTTGTACTACTTCCGCATCCTTTCTGTACTGATTCCAGCAATGTTTATACGTTATTTCTAGAAACAATTATCTCTGTTTATTAGGGCTAATAAAAAGCCACAAAACTCTATTTGCACACAAGAAACAAGGTGGACTGGGAGTCCCTAACATACTCAAATATTACCAAGCTGCCCAAATAGCTCCCATTGTCAGTTTGTATGCAGGTACCGCAACCCTACTTTGGGTCTACATTGAATCGTATTACTGTAATCCTTTGGATCCTAGGATAGTCCCATGGCTTCCTCCCAAGTCTTTTCTTTCAATGAGTTTTCATTTTCAACAGATTTTAAGAGTTTGAGATAGAAACAAATATTCAAACGGTCTGTTATCCCAACATTTATAACACTACTTTCAATACAATACAATCCCCTTTTTCTACCAGGCCTGGAATCACCCAGAGCCTTTCAATGGTGGGTAGATAATGGTTTCAGTACAGTTCATTCCCCACTTGGAAAACAGGTGTCTTGCTTTGGGAAACCATTAATGGTATCCATCCTGCCTCCAGCTGAAGCATTTGATCTTGTCCCTAATAAATAATGGAATTTGTAAACTGTCGGTTCTGGAAAATATCTGTCTTAAAACACCACTTTACCCCGAAATTGATTTCCATTTTATACACCCAACTATACACAGTCACACACGCTCATATCCATTCAAACAAGGTGCATTGGGAAAAACATTTAAAGGGTAGCAAAACGGATACTGAATGGTTCAATTTGTGGGCTAAATTAATGACCACAATGGAGTCACTATTTAAAGTAATGATGAGATAGTACATGTTCCCAGTCAGGTTGAAACATTTTTCTCAGCATCATACCAGTCTCTGTTTCAGAGGTTGTGGGGAACTAGGCACCGAACTGCATGTATGGCAGACATGTCCATTTAAAAATTTGATTTTGCGGAAAAGTATTCAAACTCCTAAGTTCAGTATTTCAGAAAACTATTAGAGATCCCTGGCTAGCACTGCTCCACTTTAAACCTCCAACCTTAACAAATGTCCAGTTTAAATTGTGTTCTTTTATACTTTTAGCGGCAAAACAAACTATAGCCCAACACTGGAAAAAACAACTAGTACCATATCATGAGGTGGTATTACGGGTCGACAATACATTTATACATGAAAAATTATCAAGTACACTAACAGATTCATATGACAAGTTTAATAAATAATGGCAACCTGGGCACCAGTTTTCTTTATCGAATATGATCATGTCTTCCTTAGTAAATCCATGGTAAAGGACATTTAGATAGACCATTGCTGAAAAAAGTTTCACTGGACCCAACTCATTTTTTTCCTATTATCCCCTTTTCCCTCTTTTCCCTCTGTTATTGTTTCCCCCTTCTTTTCCCATTGCTGTGAACAATACATTTGTCTTTATTGTGGTTGACAATACCAGCTGCTATTTCTACATTTACCTAGTTTTGAGCCTTGAATATCTGTTTTGTATTAGTTGTTTTCAGTTGTTAAACAACCAGGTATTACAGAGATTAATGCTGTTACTTAAGATTATAGTGTTGCTATACTACTAACTGTACTGTTATTTATATTTTCTGTAAAATGGACATGTTCCTATTTTTCTGTTGTTTATTATGTATTTTGTTCATGCTTCTACTTTAAAACTTTAATAAAAATGTTTAAACCAAAACTAATGAATGTCCACAGTTTGGGACGAAAATGGAGAACAGGAAAAAACAGCGTGGCTTTGTTTTAAAGAAGTGGTCACCAAATTTCATGGTAGCCTTATGGACCCAAGCGCCCATTAAAAATATAATGGTAAAGTTAAAAGAACTGGGTGGTTCAATGAGCTTCAAGCTGCATGTCATCAACTCTCATTTGGACTACTTCCTAGAGAATTTGGGTGCGATGAGCAAAGAGCAAGGCCAGCAGTTCCATCAAGATATCAAAGAAATGGAAAGGAGTTACCAGGGGCAGTGGGACATTAACATGATTGCTGACTATTGCTGGGGGCTGAAGCTAGAAACTGTGGGCAAAAACATAAAAGGAGAAACCTTTAGAGAAGGACAGCGAAAATGCAATTGAGTGCTTGTATAGAAAACCCGTTTATAATACTGTTTTATTCTATTTTTTAATTTTTACTGGTTTATTTTGGATGTTTGTCTTGAAGGTAAGCTAAAACAGAGATTATTCAATAAATTTGAAAGGAATAGGTTATATAAATGAAGAATAAATGACCACAGTGATCGGTGTAGTAGTAAAGTAGTGTAGAAGTAAAGGTTTTGTAACAGAGCACAAACATGTGGATGTTTTAAAGTTGGCCTATGCATTTACCTAAATAAAGAATATATGCAGTCAAAATTATCTCAGTAAAATGGAACCCAATCAGATAGTAGGTTCCCCCAGTACCTAAATGAAGTTCAATATTTCTTTCATTGTACACATGAAACCCTAAAATTGTTGGGGCTTTGTTATACAGATTGCTTTAACTCGAATGGTACCATACTAGCCATCCCTTCTGATAAACTATTGGGTTCTATTTGTGTTAAAAAAATTAAACCCCAGTTGCATATGAAAAAATCAAACTAGTTACTGGTGTCTTTGCAGGTGCTGGAGAGTCTGGCAAAAGTACAATTGTTAAGCAAATGAAGTAAGTAATCTTAATTTAAACTTTATCGGACCTTCATTGTTTTATTATATTATATTGATAGTTTTCTTTTTTTGTCCCTTTTGTTTTGTAAGGATTATCCATCAAGATGGATACACAGAGGAAGAATGCTTGGAGTTCAAATCTGTTATCTATGGCAATGTACTTCAGTCAATTCTAGCCATAATTCGTGCAATGTCCACCCTTGGCATTGACTACGCTGATTCAAGTAGAGGGGTTAGTCTGATCTATAAAATACTTTAGTGCAACCAAATGAACAATAAAGTTTATCTTGACATCAGGTCCTATAAAACATGTATTTAAAATCAACACTGACACACAACGTGACTAAAGTTGTTTGCTTTCTGTTACTGCTTAATGGGATTCTCCATTTATATGTTGTACTTTCAGTCCATTGCTCTACGTAGCTGTGCTACATCTGTTGGTCTTCAGGTAATTTCACAATAGGGTCAAAATGCACAAGATTAGGTTTACTTGCATTTTTTTTTTATTTTATGTCATAATTCTTTATCACAGTTTAAATTTTCTAAAATAAATATTGCATTTGTAAAAAAAGTGATTTTATTTATTTACCTATTGAAAGCTTCTGTTTCTTATAAAAACCCCCTGGTAATGCCAGACAGAAGCTAGTAGTTGTAGAAGAAAAATCTGTGTTAATTTTCATTTTCCCTGTTAGAAATAGAACATAATGCACAGGTGTAGCCGTGTACTGGGGGCTTTCTAGGATACAGCGAAGTCACAAACAGGAAAGGCGGCACTGACACCAGTTTATGTAAAACAGAACGTACTTTACTGAGTAATATAACAATAAACAAAATTCCAAACAATAAGACAAAGAAAATACATTACATACACTCATCCCAGAGGACAGCACAGCGCCCTTTTTCAAAATTGGTTCTTATGACCTGCCACTTACATAGACCCTAACTTACTAACTACTGCAGGTCTAATCTCAGTCTCTGGTATTTCAGGTGCCAATCCTATAATGCGGTGCATGCACGATTTTACTGACCCGGGTCTTGTTCTGGATCCATTAATGTCTTTAAACTGAACAACAGCAACAAGTCTCTTCAGCAAACATAAGGTCCTGCAAGACAGACAGCGCTCCATTCCTCAGCTCCTTTCAGCCTTTCTGGAAAACAAACCTCTTTCCTCTGGACAGGATCTGCCTTGGACGGTGGTCAGCCTCACTCAGCCACAGCTCCTGAGACTCTAGGATGCACTGAAACTTGGATGCGAGCGGATTCTGTTTCACACACAGTCCTTGCAAGATGTCTGCTCTCCTGCTTCCTCTCTCTTTTTCAGAACAACCACACTTCCTATGAATATAAAAAAAACTGGCAACCTGTTTAGCTGTGTTAAACAGCGGCATCTTATGGCTGAAATGCAGAACGACAGTAGTCCTATATTTAATTACAAACATTGAACAGTGAGTGCTGTTTTCTCAATCTCACATGCCACCCCACTAGAGGTTGTCGTCCTTGGCAACCCTCCCCATACAAACTCGTCCTGTGCATAGCGCTGTGGGGGTACACCAGCGTTGGTCCTGGTTGACCTACGCAGAGTGGGAGGTTCAGAAGCACTGGAGATGTCAGCCACGTCTGACGTGGAAAGAACTGCTGACCCTTCAGCACTTGCCCTGGGTGGCATACTTGTCACTGCTGGAGGAATAGGGGCAACCCACCATTCGTCCTCTTCTTCATCTAAAGCGCTTTCCTCTGTACCCTGGACGTGAGGAGAAATCTCCCCCACACATACTGGCTCATCAAAATTACAAAGCCTTAACATGTTACGGTGTAGGTTCCGTGTGGGTCCCCCAGTCCCTACTGGCACTACCTCATAGACCAGGATGGCTGGGTCTACTTCCCTTTTCACTGTGTATGGGACCGCCTCCCACCGCCCATCCAACTTCCCAGATGGCCGTTTGGCTTTGACCATCACTCTATCACCCGGGGCATACCCATCCCTCTGCACTGGTCTTGGATTGGGGTGTACCACTTGTCCCAGACGATCTCCCACAACCTTGTGTATCGCTCTCAGTCGGTGATGGTGCTCCTGCACCCATGCGGTAGTACTTCTCAGTGGTGGCTCTATTGGGTCAGGCATGTGGAGGTCTTCAATCTCCCGTCCGACTCTCCCAAACATGAGCATATGTGGGGAGTATCCAGTGGTACTGTGTATCCTGTTGTTATAAGCCCACATCAATTCAGGTAGATACTCAGGCCACCGAGCCTTTTGGCTATGTTCAAGAGTCCGCAGCATTTGAAGCAAGGTGCGGTTGAATCGTTCACACACCCCGTTTCCTTGGGGGTGATATGGGGTGGTGCAGGAGCGTTCGATCCCATACAGCTGGTACAATTCTTTCATAAGAGCACCCTGAAAACATGCTCCCTGGTCCGAATGTATCCTCCGTGGACACCCCAACACCTGTATAAAGTGTTTACAGACCGCTTCAGCGGCAGACTCTGCTGTCTGGTCTCTGGTGGGTACAGCCACCGCATACTTTGTGAAATGATCTGTCATAACTAGACAGTACGAGTGTCCTGAGGTGGAGTATCCAATCTGCACATAATCAATCATAAGAAGTTCTAGGGGTGCTGAGGTCCGGATGGGCTGGACAGGCGCCCGCTGTTCAGTACTCTTATTCAATCCACATGATCGACACTTAAGGCATGCCTTAGCCACCATGTCTGCCAGATCTGGGCAGTACACCAGCCGTTGGAGCCACTTGAACGTTTTGTCACTTCCGAAATGGGCCCCCTTTTCATGGGCTTCTCTGGCGACCTCGGATCCCAATGACATAGGGATGACAATCTGTTGTCTGTACTGTAGTTCTGACTGTAAGTATATGTTTCGGCACAGGAGGTCCTGGGTAACGGTCAGCTTATCCCACTGCCTCAACAACTTTTGGCCCTCTGGGGTCAGACGGGCTCTCTCTCCTGGCTGTGGCCAAATCTTGGTCCGAACCCATTCTTTCATTTTCCACAAGTCAGGGCTGCCATTTTGTACTCTCTCCCAATCGGTCAATGTCTTTCCCAGGACCAGGGACATTCCGGACGCCACCCCGCTTGAATGTGCCGCGTCCCGGAACATGGGTAATCGACCAAGGTCAGGAGTTTCAGTGTCCTCTAACTCCTCATCGGCTCTCTGAGTCAACAGTCCTACAGGAACTCGGGATAGTGCATCGGCGTTGCCGTTCTCCCTACCTGACCGGAACTTGATGTGGTACTGATACTTTGACAGACGAGCCAACCACCTCTGCTCAAGTGCACCCAGTTTGGCATTCTCCAGATGTGCTAACGGGTTATTGTCTGTCATCACGGTCACTTCTGCACCTGTCAAGTACTCCGCAAACTTTTCGGTCATGGCCCACACCAGCGCCAGTAACTCCAATTTAAAGGAACTGTAGTTGTCAGGATTGCGCTTGGATTCCCTCAGAGACCGGCTGCCATAGGCAATGACTCTCTCACGTCCATCCTAGACTTGGGATAACACGGCCCCCAGACCGTGTAGACTTCCGTCAGTGTACAGCAGGAATGGGATGTCGAACCGGGCATAAGCCAGAATCGGGGCACTAGTCAGCGCCTTCTTCACTGCTTCAAAGGCCTCTTGTTGCCAGGGTCCCCAGTCAATGGGATGTGTCTTCGGGCCTCCCGCAGTACCTCTTAGTAGCTCGTTTAATGGGCCCACCAAATGAGCAAATTTGGGTATAAACCTCCTGTAGTAGCCGGCCAGTCCCACAAATGCCCGCACTTCACGTAGTGTACTTGGTTGAGGCCACTTCTGGACGGCCTCCACCTTGCTGGGAGACGGCTTTACCCCCTCTTGGGTGACCATATGTCCCAAATACTCTATCTGCAGTTGAAACAGTTGGCACTTTTTGGGCTTAATCTTGAGTCCATGGTCTCGTAGCCGTCCTAGGACATGTCGCTGCTTCTGGAGGTGATCTTCAAAGGATGCCCCAAACACTACTATATCGTCCAGGTATATCAATACTGACTCGAAGTTTAAATTCCCCAAACAGTACTCCATCAACCGCTGGAATGTTCCCGGGGCATTGGAAAGTCCGAATGGCATCCGGTTGAACTCATAGAGTCCCATAGGTAGAATGAAAGCCATCTTCACTCTGTCCTTCTTGGCCCCGGCTCCTGCCAGTACCCACTCGCCAAGTCCAGAGTTGAGAAGAACTTTGCTTGGCTCAGGGCGGACGACTCCTCAATCCTTGGAAGGGGGTAAGCATCCCGGACGGTCTGAGCATTCAGTTTCTGATAATCCATGCAGAACCAGAGACTCCCATCTTTCTTCCGCACCAAGACTACTGGAGCAGCCCAAGGACTTTGACTCTCTCGGATCACCCGGTTTTCCAACATGCTCGCCACCATATCCTTCACCTCTTGGTACATCTTAGGTGGAATTTGGCGATAACATTCCCTGATCGGTGCAGCATCGCCGGTAGGGATTTCGTGTTCAATGGCTGAAGCACACCCAAAGTCCTCATCATGTCTCGAGAATGCCTCTTGAAATTCCCAGAGGGTGTCTTCCAGCAACTTCTGTTGCCCTGGGGTCAGGGTTCTGCAGTACACCCCCATCCGGGCCATGATCACTCGACCGTTCCATTCTGCAGTCGGGGCTTCCGTCTGATGGATTTCTATCGCATAGGTCCAGGCTGATCTCTTATCCGGTTGTAGCGTGAAGCTCCTTCGTCGAGTGACATCCCCTTCAGAGACATAAACTTTGGCCAGCAAGGTATTCCCAGGAATGGTTAACTCACAGTCCTCAACATTAAGGCAGCGTACTGGCACACATCCATCCTTCACAATGGCAAGAGCCCGGGCTACTAGTGGACGAGTCTGCACTTCTTCCTGGTAAGTGGGCTCGATCAGGACCTCCAGTCCATTCAGTCATCGTCCAGCCCTCACTGGCAACATCAGGATCTGTTCCTGTCGCGGTGGGATCTTCACCGGGGTCCTCTGCAGCACGTTCACGTCTCCAAGGGGCAGACCTGATATGTTGCTCTTTTGCAGACTGCAGCTACTCACCATCTGTTGTAGAACCTTCTGAGTTGACCGGTGTGTGGTGGCCCGTTGCCAATACTTCGGCCCTTCTTTGGCATAGAGTTGATGGTCTAGGTCTCTCAGCACATTCATGCCCAGGGTCACGTCCATTCCTTTCCGGGACGAGTGGTCCACCAGCACGATCCCCTT
>NC_092858.1:110551812-110738907 GCF_032062135.1 Pyxicephalus adspersus
TTCCAAACAATAAGACAAAGAAAATACATTACATACACTCATCCCAGAGGACAGCACAGCGCCCTTTTTCAAAATTGGTTCTTATGACCTGCCACACACATAGACCCTAACTTACTAACTACTGCAGGTCTAATCTCAGTCTCTGGTATTTCAGGCGCCAATCCTATAATGCTGTGCGTGCACGATTTTACTGACCCGGGTCTTGTTCTGGATCCATTAATGTCTTTAAACTGAACAACAGCAACAAGTCTCTTCAGCAAACATGAGGTCCTGCAAGACAGACAGCGCTTCGTTCCTCAGCTCCTTTCAGCCTTTCTGGAAAACAATCCTCTTTTCTCTGGACAGGATCTGCCTTGGACGGTGGTCAGCCTCACTCAGCCACAGCTCCTGAGACTCTAGGATGCGCTGACACTTGGATGCGAGCGGATTCTGTTTCACACAGTCCTTGCAAGATGTCTGCTCTCCTGCTTCCTGCTTCCTCTCTCTTTTTCAGAACAACCACACTTCCTATGAATATAAAAAAAACTGGCAACCTTTTTAGCTGTGTTAAGAAACAGCGGCATCTTGTGGCTGAAATGCAGAACGACAGTAGTCCTATATTTAATTACAAACATTGAACAGTGAGTGCTGTTTTCTCAATCTCACACAGGAATGTAAATATTATATAAATAATGCTTTTGTGAACTGACGTTCTTATCTCTTTTCACACTGAAGATATGACTTATTCAACCATTATTTACTTTTTATTCCTTTATCCAGCCATTTATGTGCTAATATGTTTAAAACCCTTGTGCTCCTGTCACAGGCTGCACATGCAGGGAAGCTTGTGACACTCTGGAGAACACTGCTCTGGATGATATAGGAAAAAAAAGTGTTTTAATATGGGGGTCTGGTAATCCATAAACAGGAGAACAGAGGCCATAAACAGCAGGGCTTAGGGAAACCAAAGTAAAAACAAA
Source organism: Pyxicephalus adspersus (assembly GCF_032062135.1). Taxonomy (NCBI): domain Eukaryota; kingdom Metazoa; phylum Chordata; class Amphibia; order Anura; family Pyxicephalidae; genus Pyxicephalus; species Pyxicephalus adspersus. The sequence continues at coordinate 110,552,772 of NC_092858.1, forward strand.
GATATTGGACAGGGCACAATCCTAAATAACCAATCCACAGATGTATACAGATTGTTCCTGCTGCAGACAGCCACCAGCTGGTAGACTGAGTAGATAAGGGTCTTATGAACCATCTAAAGAGCACAGAAGACACTAGGACATTATTAGACATGAGTGTGTGCAAGGTAGGAGGACCATTAATCCAGAAACCATATACAGGTATAAAAAAAAGACCTTCCAATGGATGATCATTAAAGTCTTTAAAATCAACAACTGTAAAAACATCAGAACAAATCTTTTATTATCATTAAGAAAAGATCCAACTTTCTCTTGAAGTCCTTTAGTAATGGATGGAGATACACTTGTATAAGCTTGCTTGATCTGTCCTGTAAGATCAGACTAATGCAAAAGAAGACTTTGCTTGCAGGTAACACGGTAATTTTTTGTCTTTTTGAAATTTTTTTTTATATATTTGTGATTCAGATAAACAAAAAATTGGTGGTTTCTTCAAGACAATAGCACCATTCTTGTAAAATGATTTGATATCAAGAAGTTCTTCATTAGATAGTTCTTTTCTCATGGTCTGTGTTTCTGCAAGAAAAAAGCAACAGGATGGACCAATGATGTAGAGTATTGATAATGGGACAGAATAACTTAAACAGCAGTTTCAGAGGCATCCACTTCAAAAAGTATGGTAGTGCTGGATCAGGATTCTTAAAAATTATAACTGAGGTAAATAAGCTCTCTGAAATGAAGCCTGTGCCTTTAGGAGTGCACTGGTAACATAGGTATTTTCTGTTAACTGAGCAGTATGAAAATTGTTCTACTTCTTTCTTGTTTAAAAGGGTGGGCGGATCAAATACTGCTAATACTTTCCAGGGATCCATGATTATCCCACCAATATAAATGGTATATTCCCAAAAGTGTTTTTAAAATTTCTCATATTCACACTTTCAGTTTTTGGAAGAGGTAATGTTGTCTTAGGCAATCCAGGGCTTTTTTAACATAGAACCATTGCGTTCAATGTTTTATTATTAGTAGTAGTAATAGCTAGTATTTATATTGAGCTGACATATTATGCAGCGCTTTTCAAAGTCATATGTCATTACCAAACAATTGTCTAGGGACAATTCTTTTTATTTTTGAGGGAAAGCTGATTAACCTAACTACATGGTTTTAGGGAAGTGGGAGGAAACCCACACAGACACACAGAGAGAACACACAAACTTCTGGCAGATAGAGTCCTGGCTGGGATTTGAACCTGGGACCCAGTGCAAAGGCAAGAGTGTTAACCAGTGAGCCAACCTTGCTGCCCCAATGTTTTGTTATCCAGGTAAACAATCACAAATATATAAAAAGCCAGTGAACCAAAGGAGGAGAATACCTGTTTCAATTATTATTTTCCACACTTAAAACATTTTGGAAATTCAACAACACACATAACAAGATAAATATAGTATGTAGCATACAGAAACAGAATAACTTAATCAAAGGTATATACCTTACACATTATACATTTACGGACTATACATGTTCATGACAACCTGCACTTAATAAACAGAATAGTCTAGTAACATGAAAAACCTCAAGAAGTAGGCATGCTTCCTGCCAAAAGTTCTGTATTACCAGACAGGTCCACCAAATGTGTAGCATTGTTCCCTTGTCCTTCCTACACCCCCAGCACAGGCCTGAGGCCTCAGGGTACCATTTGTGTAACCGATCAGGGGTAGTGTACTATTGAGTCAAGATTTCATAGGACATTTCTTTTGATTTTGTGTGTAATACAACATATATTTTGTCACTGAGGATCAGTAAATTAAATCTGAAGGTCCCTTTCCCAGGCCTTCTTGGTTCCAATGTGACCTAGAGAATGTTTTTCATTAAAAACCAAATAAAGGAAGGGAAACTGTGTTTGATGGGTTTGCCTTTTATGCATACTTTATATAAGGCCAAAGGGGGATTAAGTAAAGAACTCTCTCGTTCAATGTCTGTGATATAGTGCTTCATTTATAATTAGGTCCACGAGGAAGGGAGGTCCCCCTCAAATAAATTAGCCATCTCGCACCTGGAGATTACTCTGCCAACTGTTAGAGAATTATTATTTTTTTTTAATATTATTATTATTATTATTAATAATAATAAACTGGATTTATATAGAACCAACATCTTATGCAACAATGTACATTGATTAGGGATTGCAAATTACAGACAGATACAAACAGTGACACAGGAGGAGGAGAGGACCCTGCCCCAAAGAGCTTACAATCTAGGAGAATCTGCTACTTTTGGCAGTAACTTCACTTTCCAGTTATGCAAATTCAGGTATTTGAGATTCTTATGGTCCATAAGGACCAGGATTGGGTGAGTGGTCCCTTTCAGCATTTAACTTAGATCCTCAAAAGTGGTTTAAATTGTTAATAATTTAGGGTCACTGATATTGTAGTTTCTCTCAGCAGGGTTTAGCTTCTGTGAAAAGGGGATGGGTGCAGAGGGTCCTTAGACCCAAAGTGCTAAAAATAGAACTTCACCTACTACAATCTACCCTTGAGGTAGCTCTAAAAAGGTCCATATCTGGAGCTCATCTTGTGATGCCATTCTTTCATCTTGTAGCTCTAGTTACCATTTGCTTTATTTGTTGCTGCTGATCTGCTGACTGAGGTCACCTATAGTTCAGCTTCAGTTTTGGAATTGTCTGCATCAACTTTTATTTTTGTGTCACTTTGTCCTTGTTGTTTGTGTATTACAGGTATGGATTGTTGCTCAATTTGAACAGTTTGTGTCAGTTCTTTATTGATAAACACAGAACTTTCATCAATAATCATACTTCTGCTGACTGTAACCCTGTTTGTGTTTTGATATATAATTCTTGTATCCTTTTGAACTGTAACAGACAACTTAACCTTCTTTTGCACATGCATCACATTTTTTTTTTGAATTAGTACATAGTCTTCACTTCCAAATCAATTGATATGTCTCAAATCTGGCTTTTTGTTCCATTCTTGATATGGAGTTTTCTCTGTTGCTTTTCTTGGCAAGTGATTTTGGAAATAACAAAAAGCATGCTCCTTACACTCTCAAATTGTCTGATTCATTCTCTCTGTAACCCTGTTTTGTTCTGGGTTATAAGGTACAATGGTCTAGAACATAAATTCATGTTTTCTTAGAATAGCTTGTTTTGCACCCCCTAAATATTCAGTACCATTGCCTGTGCACAATACTCTGGGCATTCTACCAAATATATTTCAAACTTGAGCTAGATACTGTTCTAACTTGTCTGGTACTTCATCCTTATTGTGCAGCAATACCACAATGTGGTGTATCTGGAGTAATCACCAATAAAAGTAAAAAAATACATTTTCTTAGGTAATTATGGTTTACAGTAGACCACAAAGATCTGAATGATTTCAGTCAGAAGTTCTGTTGTTGCTCTGCTTAGGAAAAGGTTTTCTTGTCATTTTTCCCTAATGCAACTTGTATATGTAATTTTGCAAAAGGGGATTGTGCTCTGAGCTTCCTGATCTTTCTCTATCCACTCATCTGTGGGCTGTTCAGGTCTGGCTTCTTTTATACCTTTTCAATGTACCTTCTCTTTAGGGGCATCCTTATCTTGAATTTTCAAGACCAATACTTCTGGTTTGTTAGGTTTGCCATTGAAAGCTTTGCTGAGATATTGCTGGTGGCCATTTCTTGAATTTCCTTATCTTTATCCGTTGCTTTCTCTTGCACTTAACCCTATTTAAACCTCCCCAAGTTATCAGCCAGTAGCAGGACATGATTAAATTCAGAAAACAATCTGCTTATTTGGTGCAGCACAAACTCCAAAATCTCTTTCAGCTGTGCAGAGTCCCTGTGTCTGTGCAGGAGATGCAGAGAAAGATGGAAACTTCATGGCTAAAGAGAAGCAGGAAATACTGCTGGTTGCTAAACAGAGAATATGCGCGCGGAGTGGTAACAGGTAGGGAAAAACCTCCTCTTGGTCTTATGGTTGTGGGTTGGTTTGAGAAGTAAGGCAATCAAAATACTCCTATTGGAAGGGCTTAATTTACATAGATTGCGGAACAGTGAAACTTAGGCTGGTGAACATGCTGCTATTAAATGCTGTGAGCTCTGGGTTGAAAGGGAGAGGATTAGATGTGGGGGATTGTAAGTGGGAACAGGTGGAAGCATTTCTATGTTGTGTTAAAGACAGAGACTTCCTCATACCTTAAGTCCACACATTCCAATATAGACTCTGTAGCCTTTCCACAAAAACAATCCATATATTATTCAGGGTCATCCTCTAACAAACAGATTAAATATACAACTTGATCTGAATTTAAAGGTTTCAATATATTCCTAATATTACCAGATGCTGAATCCTGGCCATGAAAAATATACCTTGCTTCTTGAATCCTTGCACCAACCTAATTAATTAGCTCCAAACAAGATTCCCTAGAGTAAACCAGAAATTACTCCTGACAATGTAACTCATACTCCTTAGTAAAATTAGCAAAATTAGTAAGCTTACCAGTTTTAAATTTAGGTGGTCTGTGTATGGTCAGAACTTTATATCAGAAGCTGTGCATGAAGTTAAACTGGTGACTGCCTACCGTGGAGTTTGAAAGTTTGTGAACCATTTCATATTTTCCATATTTTATATGAATGTCAGGTATTTATTGAAAAAAAAGTATTAAAAAAATAATTAGGTGAAATTTTTGTATTTTTATAAAATTTGAAGGCAAGTTTAGAGTCTGGTGTTTCCATGTCATTCCATCAATGGGATGACAATCAGGTGTGAGAGAAAGGATCCAGCAAAGTCTGATTACACATGCAACACATTTGTGGATATGTACCATGGTTCAAAAAAAGGAGCTGTCTGAGGACCTCATAAAAAGAGTTGTTGATGTCAAAAAGCTGGAAAAGTTTACAAGACTACCTCTAAAGAATTTAGACTTCACCAACAAACAGTTAGACAAATTGTGTATAAATGTAAGAAATTCAAGGCCGTTGTTACTCTACCCAGAAACCATCAAAATAACTCCAACTGCAAAGCATGTAATAGTTTGTTACAAAGGAAGGGTCATTTGGAAGCAACTGAAGGCCTGTCTCACATTAGCAAATGTTGATGTTCATGAGTCCAACACAGAACCGCATGTATGGCAGGGTAGCAAGGAAAAAGACACGGGTCTTCCCCAAAAATGTTGCTAAGGATCTGTTTGCTAAAGATCCTGTGAATAAGTCAGAAGGATATTGTAAGAATATTTTGTGGACAGATTAAGCCAAAGCCAAGTTACATTTTGAAGAAAGAAAATACTGCATTCCAGCATTAGAACAACATAAACAGCAGTTAGATATGGATCAGAAACAGTGCATAAAGTTAAGCGGTCATCAGAACAGCACAAAGGCCAAAAGAACTGCAGCAGGGTCCACGAAAACCAAAGTTCTGGCAAAAAATATTGAACAGGATCTAGTCCTAAATTCCATGCCCCAAGTTATGTGCCTGTTGCAGACAGCCACCTGCTGGTGGACAGAAGAAGTTCCCAGAAGTCCGTACACAAATGTCACCCACCAGTGGGTAAAACAGATCATAGGAAAATGTCCAAAGTGTGCAGAAGACTATTTGCTGATGTCTGGTGAAAGCCCATAGCAACTCTGGAACATAACACCACCAGCAGGCATAACAAAATCATAGCATGTGTGTCAGAACAGAATTGTCTTTGTACATTGGGGTGCATGTAGTGTGTGTTAATGTGTTTTGTGTATTACCACAAAATTCTTCAACAGATAAATGCATTTCAGGCTTTCATATTTTGCAATATAAACAGAAATCTGTGATCCCTTCAGTAGAAGCAAGGGACACAGATCTCATCACATCTCTTCTGCTGACTAGTAGAAGTAGTAATGATAAAATTAGTCTACTCTTGTAATGTGTGTAGGTAATTTGAGCCAAACCAGCTGAGCAAAACCAGCCAGCTGTTTCTATTTGCCTTTTCAGTGACTATGACTGATCTCATTCTTGATAAGGTCAACTGTGCTCTGGGCCAACCATCTGGGTGCCCAAGAGGCCAAGTGATGTATCTGCTGCGTGTACTTTTTTTATAGTCAAGCATGACATTCTTTGTAAAGCCTAGGAATATCACACTAGACTTTTGCTGCTTATCTGGTAACTGTATGTGTCAGTGTTGACAACACCCTGTGTTATTATGTGTCCCATTTAAGTGAACTGTGGCATAACCCTTATTGCTGAACACTAATTTTTGTGGGGAGAAATATCATTATACTTACACTTCTTTACTTACCCATTTATTGTACACCTTGGGAATAATTTACCCCTAATCATATCCTTATGTAGTTCTCTGTGTGGACTGTGGCATAAACATTACTGCCCTCTCTCCATTGGACTCTTCATTGCTAGATGTGCTGAAAGGACAGTTTAGTATTTTATTTTCCCTTTGAAATAGTGCCTACTGTAACTTGACCATGCTCCTATTTTTCTCACTTTGTATGGAACTACTTTTAGTACCTGGCAGTGGTGTGTAAACAAATCTCTCTTTAAAGACATTGCCTTCTCATCTCAAATTAGGAACAATCTCAACCCTTGTGTTAACCTCAATGATTTCTTCTACATCCCACACATATCTTTACTTTAAAAATAGGGTACCAATCCTAAAAAACGTAGACTTCAGGGCATTTGAGATATACTGTCTCAGGCTGCTTTTTTTAAACTAGCACATAAGAGTTCTTGCAGTCCTCATGTAAGAGCTCAGCTGGACCATCTCTGGCAGATACTTCCTTTCTAAATGCCAAATCATTATTTGTCAAGAGTAGGCATAGCTTTCATGAGTATGGCAATCAATGAAATAGGTTGCTAGCAATTATGGTTTAAAACAAAATAAACTTTTGTCAATATTCTATCTGCACCTCCTATATTTTATCCATTCTAATTAGGTCGTCATATACACTTGGGCAGAAAAGACTTTTGACAGGGTGGACTGGACATTTTTGGCTCTCACTCTGGAATTCAGTGGTGTGGCCATACACTAACCTGAATTCAGTTTCTAAATTTCTCTTCCTCTGCAAAAGTCCTAGGGTTCAAGCTCAAACCTTCATTCTCATTTGTAGTCACAATGCACTTTTCATTAGACAGGTAGATGAAACCTGTTGAACAAAAAGATCTTTCCAAGGCTGCTTTTTTACCTATTCACACCCTCCAGGCTTTTTATTCCATTTTTTAAATTCATTTAATATAATATATTCTACATCCATTTAAAATATTTGTGTCTGAACTGGAAAACTAAAATAAAACACACTGTAATTTATTGATTAAAACTGATAGGGATATGTCCTTGCCTGACCTTACCATATTGCAGTCCATCCATTTAGATGTCTTGATTGCTGTTGGCATGCCCCTGTAAAGTTCTGGGCAGCTGCAGTCCATCTTTTCAGATTTTTGATTGTTGTTGATATGCGCCTGTAAATTTCGGGGTTGACTCAAGACAAGCCTAAACCCCCACTGCTCTTATGGTCTTAATCTAGTGTGAACCTATCACTTATGCCTGTCCTAAAGTATTTGGTTTAAAAATAATTATTGCAAACAGGTAGGTTGTATATTGAAGAAGGGACGTGCCAGTTCGCAGTTTTTTCTGTAATGTACACAGCTCAGTGTGCTACTGGGAATGAATTAACTCCTGTCCACATACATGGGAGTTGCATCATTCCAATCTGGCCAATCAAGATGGCCAAGAACCTGAACCAAAAAGAAGACTGGGAGTCCGAAAGGGACGGAAGAACCTTGTTTATTTTATTGGAACATGGCCTTTACCATCTGCATTAAGGTACCTACCTGCTTGCAATTTAAACCGCCTGCTTTAAATCTCAGCTGACTATTTGGTCTACTCTCAGTCTTTGTGTGTTTTTGTGGGTTGAACTATCTCTCCTTAACCTTTCTTTCTTATCCCAATACATGGTATCCCTTTATTCCCAATTGATAGGGTCTTTTCATTTTATTTACTTCATTTCTGGCCATCTATCTCAGACTTGTCAAATACCCCAAATTGTTGAAATGTGAACAACTCATTAACTTCCTTCCTCTTCCATCCTCTCGTCTTTTAACTACACCCCCTCATTCCGTACCGGGAGCAATTTGGTGCAGATTGCCTCACCTGTCACTTCCTCTCACTTTGTTTTAACTTTCTACTAAGATAAGATAGGGTAAGATAAGGCTTTCACTCTCCCATTTTTAGCCAAATAGGAGTGCGACCTATGGCCAAATAGGAGTGTGATGTATACAGTTACCCTGCAAGAACAATAACTTCTCTCCCTCTCTTTCTGGTCCTCCATTTTCAAAATATAGTCATTCTTTGGGTCATAACACACAATCTTAGGTAAGTGGTATCAGAGTTCACATGTTCTTCACTCTGTTTCTAGACTTCTCAGACTGATGTTAGTGACATGAATCCTCTCCGGGAGACCAGCTTCACATTTTATGGCAGTACCCCAAACTAGACCTCTTCTGAGATCAGGTACCTGACATCACCCAATAGTTCTCTGATTACTAAATCCAGTCTTCTTCCTACTCCACCATAACACTTTACCTCTCAAAGTTTACAAGGGATCTGTCCTGATTCACTTGGTTATAGCGTCTTGAGCTTGTTTATCCATAATTTGAAAGCAATCTTCCCCTCCAACTGTTATACTGGTTTAGGAAAATTAACAATATAAGGCATATAGAGACCTCACCATTTAACTGAAGGGTAGAAATTAAAAATTATAATACATGGATTAACTGGACAGCGTTGTACATTGCTCGTGATTTGTTTTTTGTTTTTTTATTTTCTTACAGGATGATGGCCGTATTCTTTTCCATCTTGCTGACTCTATAGAGGAAGGCACAATGCCTCCAGAACTTGTGGATGTGATCAAGAAGCTCTGGAAGGACGAGGGTGTACAGGCCTGCTTTGAAAGAGCAGCTGAATATCAGCTCAATGATTCTGCTGCATAGTAAGTTGTACATGAAGTTGTACATGTACATGAAGAAGAGGAAATAGGATTGTTTTGGGTTTACAAAGTTTGTTAAAGACACGTTCCTTAAAGTAGTAGAGAGACTATATATATGGAAAATAAGTACAAACATCAAATAGCATAGGGTATAGATTATTAAAATGACTGCAATGGCAAACTATGATATAAATGGACAGAAGAATAGTTACAATAGCAACAACATGAAGAACATTATGACTTAGAAAAGGTGGTGGTGTCTATCTGTCTGTATGTGAGAGGTGATCTGAAAGTGAATGTGAAAGAAGAAATTGTTGATGGAGCAAGTGGTGAGGTTGAGACAATATGGGTGGAGTTCAATATGGGGATTCATAATACACAGTTATTTATTGGAGTCTGCTATAGGAATAAAGGAAGGAAGAAAGAGAGTATCAACTACTAGCACAGATAGAAAAGGCTTCAAAATCTGGTTATGTTTTAATAATGGGAGATTTTAATTACCCTGACATTGAGTGGAGTAATGGCTCTAAAGTTACAGCAAAAGGGAGGAAATTTATGAATTTAATACAAGAAAATTTTTATGGTACAGTTTTTAGAAGCCTCAACTAGAAATGATACTCTGCTGGATCTAGTTCTTTCTAATAATGCAGAGCTTATAACCAATGTGCAAATAAAAGAGAATCTAGGTAGCAGTGACCATAATATGATTTCATTTAATGTAAGCTGTAAACTAAACAGGTAGGCAAAAACAGGAAAGATAAAAACATTCAATTTTAAGAGAGCAAATTTTCCATTATTAAGGGCAGCTCTCTGTGACTTGGATTGAGAGAGAATATGACCCTCAAAGAACACAGAACAAAATGTCTGTCCACAAAAACACACTGCAAAATGCATTGTCCCTGCCTTAAATGAGCCACTATGGCTCAAAATTGAAATGACTGAGAAACAGCTGAGCAAAATTAAGGTTGAGAAAGCACCAGGACCTGATGGATTACATCCATGTGTCCTCAAAGAGCTTAGCTCAGTTATTTCAAACCCTTTATTTCTTATTTTTAGAGACTCTTTATCACTATCTTGGTACGAATGGATTGGCGTAAGGCCAATGTGGTTCCTATCTTCAAAAAGGGAGCAAAGTCATTACCAAGTAACTACAGACAGTTAAGTTTAACGTCCATAGCTGGAAAAGTCCTAGAGAGTTTGATAAAAAAACACATAGAGGAGTTTCTGCTAGAAAATAATATAATAAGTGATAGTCCGCATTGATTCAAGAAAGAACTAAGCTGTCAAACAGATTTACTCTCTTTTTATGAGGAAGTAAGTAAACAGTGGAGTAGCAGTTGACATAGTGTACATTGACTTTGCAAAAACATTTGACACAGTCCCCCATCAACGGTTAATATATAAGTTAGGGTCAATAGGCTTAGAAAAGCCAATCTGTAAATGGATAGAGAACAGGCTTAAAGACCACATCCAGAGAGTCGTGCTTAATGATTCATACTTTAAATGGTCTAAGGTTATTAGTCGTGTACCCCAGGGTTCAGTGTTGGGACCTTTACTGTTTAACATCTTTATAAATGATATAGAGTTTGGGATTTAAAGTAACATTTCTGTGTTTGCAGGTGACATCAAGCTATGTAAGGAATTAAATCTATACAGGATGTTTATTATCTACAAGCAGACCTGGATGCATTGTTTGATTAGGCAACCAAGTGGCGAATGATATTGAACATTGAGAAATGTTCTTGGGGGCTAACAACATGCACGTTTCATACTGTCTAGGGGGAATACATTTTGGGGAGTCAGGAAAAGAAAAGGATCAAGGGGTTCTGGTAGATCATAGACTTAATAATAGCATGCAATACCGAGCTGCAATATCTAGGGCTAGTAGAGTACTTTCTTGTGTTAAAAGAAGAATAGATTGCAGAGATCGAGACATTATCCTGCCCCTGTAAAAAGCATTGGTCAGACCTCATCTGGAACATGCAGTCCAGTTTTGGGCACCAGTTCACAAAAAATATATTGTGGAATTGGAGAGAGTGCAGAGAAGGGCAACTAAACTAATACAAGGAATGGAGAGAGAAAAGAGTCTCATATGATCACCCTTTATAAGTATATAAACGGTCCATATAGAGAACTCTCTTCCCAACTATTCACTTTAAGATCGAAACTACTAAGGAAGTAGTTTCAGCAAGTTCTTTAGATTGCTTTAAGAAAAAGCTGGATGCAGAATAGACAGGTGATTATCCTTCTGCAAAAAAAAAAATATTTGTCTGTTTGCAATCCTTCCAAAAATCAGAAAAAATTACTCCTGTGTGCATGTGTGGTGGTTGCATAATTTTAGCCTGACCAATCAAGATGGTCATAAATCCGGAAACCAAAAAAGACCAGATGGATATAACAGCACCCGCAACTCGTTAGCAAGGAAAATTAATATCCGAAAAAAAAAGATCTGCTTCAACCATGACTGCTAACATACATTAAACATGCCACAATCTTTAAATGGTCAGGGCCTTTTTTTGGCACACATGTTAAAGTGCAAATTTTAGACCTCCAAAAAAACACATTTTCTTTTACAGCAGAAACAAAATGGTAGATGTTGCACATATTTATTATAGTATTTATCACATGCAACTATCAGTTAAAATACACTCAAATTAATTTTAGTTCACAAAAACACAATATTATCCCTTTACTTGCTAAACTATTAAAAATGTGCTCATGTTGATACCAAACATGTCCTTTTTTTTTGGATGTATAAACTTCTCTTATTTTTTTTTTTTTTTCACTCGTCTACAGGACATTACATTCTGTGTTCTGCAGATTTAATGGCCAAATCATCCACCTTCTTGAGATGTACCATGTAGTCTAAAGAGGGCAATTTGGTACTCTGCCACTCCCCGTGTAATTTTTTAGTTTTTGTTTACTGTGCTTACCAAAGACTGTACCTCTAATCTTCTAATCTTGACCTATATATTATCCACATGCCTGCACCACCAACTTAGTGATATGTCCCAGAAAGAGTTTAGGCTCCCTTTCAATCTTTCTCTATAAACAGGTCAGGTACACATCCAAATTTATGTCTGCAGCAATTCTTGATATATTTAAAAAAATTAAAATACCTCTTTTTTTAACTGATTTGTTGTATTGCAAAACCAGCATCCAGGGATTTGCAGAGGAGTCAGCGATGAGCCACTGACCTTAAATGGTATACTATTATTGTACTCGATTTTTGTGAAGCTATCATTCATCCATTACACGTTCTTTACTCAACTATTTACACTAACAATTGCATGATTTGCATATGAGTAACTATTAAATGGGAAGAATATGAGAAAATGATTAAACTGCTTCCATTTTGATGTTTAATGTCTTAGACTCAACATGCTGATTGTATAGTCAAGTTTTACAAGTAGTATTTTCTTTTCAAAAGAATGATAAAAACTGCTACATATTGAAAAAGTGTTTTAGTATCTTTCTCTTGAAAACAGAAGAAGAACCCTGTGTTTGCTATTCACAACACAATAATACCTCCACTGATGTTTTAATTTTTGTATATTTTGTTTTCATTGTTAGTTACTTGAATCAGCTGGATAGGATCACGGCCTCTAATTACATCCCTAACGAACAAGATGTCCTCCGATCTCGAGTGAAAACTACAGGAATCATTGAAACACAGTTTTCCTTTAAAGATCTTCATTTCAGGTTGTGTCTTCCTTTATTTGTCATTACTTTTCAGGACTCATTATGCAAAAAAATCACAGCTAAAATACACTAGGGCTTACCTTTAAAAAATAATTATGGTGGTGTTGGTTATAGAAACAAGCAAACATGCATGCTTTATTTTGCACTACAAAAATGTAAAACAAGCTCATCTAAATGTTTACAAATGTCATATATATTTAAAACATATCTTTCCTGTTCAGTGTTATTATAATTAATAAATTACTTGTTTCCTATATTTGAGATAAAATAATACAAAAAAAGTTTAGTCCTGGGTTGTCATGATTAGTGTTGATGTTCGAATTCGGGTTGTCCCTATATTCGACCCGAATATGGCTGTTCGAATTCGGGTAGACCCGAACCGAATTTTGCTGCATTCGACAGCAAAAATTCGGGTATTATCGTGCATAATCGTTGATCGGTCGTAATCGTTCATTTTCTAACAATAATTATTGGAAGTGTGTACCTAGCTTTAGCCTAATATTGATGTGAGAGGTGCTCTTTAATCTTCATATTGGAAGTGTGTACCTAGCTTTAGCCTAATATTGATGTGAGAGGTGCTCTTTAATCTTCATGTGAAGTACAGGGGTATGTAATAGTATTATGTATCTTTTTATAATGTATCTTTTTGTGTATCCTTTTACAATGTATCTCTTTACAATGTATCTTTTTATGTATCCTTTTATAATGTATCTTTTTACATCTATTTGGAGGCTGTAGAAGCTCTACACAGTGCTGAAACAAACCCGAATTTTTCTCCCATTGACTTTAATGGTGTTCGAATTCGATGTTCGACCACCCGAATTTTTTTGCTATATTCGGCCGAATAGCTGCCGAATCGAATAGTGAGCTATTCGACCAACACTAGTCATGATGACTCTCTGCCCTGACTACAATATACCTGTAAGTCACTGACCCAGAATAACACACAGAGTTTATTCAAGTATCTCTATAACTAGAGGGTCACCATCCGACCCTGGGTAACACTAACAGGACAGAGGCAGGAAGAAAAACCAAAAAACATTTCACCAAATAAACATTTTTTAGTACTTATGACAATAATTTTATTGTCATCTTTGCCTGCTGTCCTTCTGATATTCTTTCCTCCACCACTTTATTTATTAGCATCACAGGATCCCAATTAAGGAAAAATCTAATTACCTTGTAGAACCACTTTTAGCTGCAATAACGTCAAGTTATTGTTTTCTGTATGACATTATTAGTCACATCAATGTGGAGGAATTTTGTGAACTTTATGAACAGCTCTGTAAAGGTCCTGCCACTGCCTTTCAGTCAGTTAGAGGTCCAGACTTTAGACCATTGCAATACCTTAATTCTTTTCCTTTTCCAATCTATTGTAGGTTTGCTGATGTACGTGGGATTATTGCCCAGTTGCTTAACCCAATTAGAGGCCAATTTCAACTAAGTTTAGCTGTCGCACATATTGGCTCACATTTGGCTCCAAACTACTTTAGTTTGCTTGCTGATGATTGATTAATAAAGTGCATTTGACTAGCAACAACTAGATGATACTTACTATCTTGTGCTTAGATTTCAAAACAAAATTGAAGTGGCAAATAGAAAAGTCCTTGCAATCTTAGTAAGTGAACACCCCAGTAAGGCTGCAACTTTACACTTTTACCTTTGTATAAAAGTTTTGCTTCCTACGTCAAGATCTAGAAAACCAGCACAAAGGCACAGAAGACACTTTGTGTGGGGTGTGTAAGGTGCAACTGTGGGAAATTTATTGATCTTAGGTGTATCCCTGACTGACTTTATCCATACCACCACCAACTCTTTTCCTGCAGCTAAGATGAGGTGGATGCTTTATTGTCTCCCCCCTAGAAGCTTAAGCCTGCATTTGAATCCCACAAAGGTACATAAATCATGACCAAACCCTGGAACATCTTCTCTTTGGACTCTGAGGACACAGGTGAGGGAGGTGGCTAATTCCTACTTGACCTAAGGCTGACAAGAAGTCTCCTTTACCCATTAACCCAAAAAATAGACACCATGGATTTAAAGGATAAGGGTGGAAAGATGTCTCAAATACGCAGAGACAGACAGCCCTAAACTAAAATGATGGATGTAGCATCTTCTGCCCTGTCCCACCATTTATCAACGCAGAATCTTTTAAACAAAACTGGTTGTTAAGGTTAGTCTAGACAGCTGCTAAAACCACTGGATAAAAAAGTGTGCTGCCACCGAAGCCTCTTGGCCTACATGCTCAAGAGTAGGGATTCTGGAGGTATATAGCACGAAACATACCTCTAGGCAGAAGCCTGTTGGACATGGAGTCTGCTGGCTGGAACACCACTTTGGTCCCAATCCCCTATCTGGGGTATAACATACTTGCTTACCAATGTTGTCCTTAGACCATGTGTGAAACATCCCATACAGCCAGCTTGAGGTAAGTAAAGGGAGAAAGAAGTGAGACTTTCCTACTTACTAATCCAGTAGCTATGAAGTTGCCAATCAAAATAAGTACTGCACAGTGAGAATCAGATCACTTCCAACCCCTCTGCATCTGTGACAAGCTAGTGTGGAACTGAATTGTCATATGTGTACTCAAAAACAAAACTCTGGCAAGCTTGCTGCAAAATACCAAACTGATGCTGCTTAACACGTACATGACAAGGAAAATGCATGTTCTTACATAATAAAACAAAGATTACCAGGATCAATGTTAACTGGTCTGTCACCCTACCCAGGAACTTGCTTGAACCATAGGTAGCAAGGTTGAAGGTTTTTATCAGTGAACATTCTGCCATATGTATAAACAAATGGAGCAACAGCTCCAAGGGGAATACCTCTATGACAGATGTAAGAGAGATTCCTTCTGGAATCTCACATTAGAGATCTGGAGGAGCGCATTGCAACACTGAAATCACTGGATCACATTGAGAGGGGTCTCCTGCTGCTAGGTAAATCAGGATGAACAGATAGGGACCTGGGATACTGTAGTTAAGGAATGGTAGGGGCACCCATAAAAAGAAGACCAGCCCTGGGTTTGAGCACCCTAACAAATTTGCAAAGGTATGTGAAGATGTAAAAGTGGCAAATTTAGAGGTGGCAGCCCTAGACGTTACTGATACCCCTAACAGCCAGGAGAGCAGCCCATCTACTAGGGGTGGAGAAGTCAATGCAGGAAGGCGTAGAAAATTGGTTGTAATAAGAGATTCTATGATCAGGAGGACTGACAGAATAGTTTGTCGCCCAGATCTGTTTAACCAAATGGGTTGCGGTCTTCCTGGTGCCAGGGTTCGGCATGTGGTGGACCAAGTGGACAAACTATATAGATACATGGAAGATCCTTAAAAGTCAGTTTAAAGAATTAGGCTTCAACTTAAAGGAAAGGACCTCCAAGGATATATTCTCTGGAATGCCTGTGCCATGTCCAACATAGGAAAGGCAGCAGAAGCTTCGACAGCTAAACGCATAGCTTAGGCCTTAGTGTAAAAGAGAAGGGGTTGGGTTCTTAGAGCACTTGGCTGACTTTTCATTGGGGTACAAGCTACATGCCAGAGAAAGTTTGCACCTAAATGGAAGGGAGTCTGCTGTACTAGGAGAAAGATTTATGGGAATGATGGAGGAGTATTTAAACAAGGACAGAGGGGGATGGGACAGTCAAATAAGGTGGCAGAAAGGTCAGACAGGGTTCAGTCACCAGTGGAGGGTAGATTGAGGATAGCTGGGGGGAAGGTTATGGATAAATATAAAGAGTTTCCCATGTTACACACAAACATTGGAGTGTGCAGTGCTAGAAACAAATGGATTTGACAAACACTGCTGGTAAATGTAACAATGGTTTTTAAAGTCTGTTCACCAATGCTAGAAGTCTGGCAAACAAAATAGGGGAATTCAAAGCCTTAATAATTGAAGAGCATAATGACATGTTTGGTATTGCTGAATCCTGGCTTTTTTCCTGGCTTCACATGACTGGGCTG
Organism: Pyxicephalus adspersus; assembly: GCF_032062135.1. NCBI lineage: Eukaryota > Metazoa > Chordata > Amphibia > Anura > Pyxicephalidae > Pyxicephalus > Pyxicephalus adspersus. Next base: position 110,569,394 of record NC_092858.1, read on the forward strand.
TAAACATTCCTGGCTATACTCTCTTTTGGAAAGACAGAGATGAGAGAAAATGGAAAAGTCTATTTGTGTGAAAAGTGATCTGGGAGCTTATACCAAAAGTGCAAATAACAGAAAATCCGGATAGCAGTGACCATATTCTGATTTCATTTAATGGAAATTGTAAACAGGAAGCAAAAACAAGAAAGATAAAAACATTTAATTTCAGGAGAGCAATTTTTTTATTATTAAGAGCAGCTCTTCATGACTTGGACTGGGCAGGAATATTGTCCTCAAAAAACACAGAACAGAAATAGGAATGTCAAGTCTCTTCTACACAAACTCACTGCAAAATATATTCCAATGGGTAATAAGTTTAGGAGGCTAAAGTTTAAACCAGGGTTGGTAACTGGGGCTTAAGAAAGTGCAGATTTACTAAACCCTTTTTTAGCTCTGTGTACAGAAAAGAAAATGGCAGAGCTTAAATTTAAATTGCTAATAGCAATGTCACTGCCTTAAACGAGCCACCATGGTTCAAAATTGATATTAATGAGAAACAGTTGAATAAATTTAAGGATATAAAGCACCAGGATCCAATGGATCACATCCATGTGTCCTCAAATAGCTGAGCTCAGGTATATCAAAGCCATGGCTGCTAATTTTTAGAGTCCCTTTAATCACTGGCATGGTACCAATGAATTATCATAAGTAACTACAGACCGGCAACTTTAACGTCTGCTGAAAAATAATATTATAAGTGATAGTCTGCATGGATTTAAGAAAGATCAAAGTTGTCAAATAAATTTACACTCAGTTGATATACCACACAGACTGCTATTAAGCAAGTTAGGGTCTATAGGGAATATTGTTACGTGATTGATACTCTGAATGGGTTAAGGTTACTCTGAATGGTTTAAGGTTACTAGTGGTTTACCCCAGTTTTGGGACCTTTACTGTTTAACATCTTTATAAATGATATTAAAGTTAGGGATTAAAAGTACCATTTCTGTGTTTGCAGATGACACCAAACTATGTAATGGAATTAAGTCCATACAGGATGTTTATAATCTACAAGCAGACTTGGATGTACTGTTTGATTGGGCAGCCAAGTGGCAAATGATATTTATTATTGGTGAACTTAAAGTTATGCACTTGGGGGCTAACAACATGCAAGATTAGCTGAACTGAATCTTTTCTCCCTTGAGAAGAGAAGTTTAAGGGGGATATGATCACCCTATATATATATATATATATATATATATATATATATATATAGTCCATATAGAAAACCCTCTTCTAAATTGTTCACTTTAAGGTCATTACAAAGGAAAAGGAGGCACTCTTTGCATCTGGAAGAAATAAAATTTATTCTCCAAACAAGGAAGGGATTCTTCACAATAAGGTCTGTGAAAATGTTGAATAGGCTCCCTCAGGAAGTAGTTTCAGCAAGATTGCTTTAAGAAAAAGGGGGATGCTTTTCTAGAGGCACATTCAAACTTTAATGCCCAGTTCATTTAAGTAAAGACAACAGAGACTGATGATCCAGGGAACATACGAGTGCCTCGTGGGATCAGGAAGGAAATTTTTTAACCTGTTGGAGCAAACTGTACCATGTTTTTTTTGCCTTTTTCTGGATCAACTATGTCTCTAGGGTTTTTATCTGGGATATGTTTTTTCCCTGGTGGTTGAACATGATGGACTTTTCTTTTTTTCGGCCGAACTATGTAACTAGGCCAATAGTTGAAAATATTTTACAATGTGAGGAGAAAGGATGAGCGAGAATCCGTCTGGCAGTCTTGCGAAGATTTCTCGAAACCATGATTATGTCTGAAATACTACATTTGGAACTCACCCCCATTCCCTTTTTCCCTATCTCAAGCAAATTGCTATGGGTAAAGTCTCTGTCAGACTATTTAGCATTTATCAACCTGCATGCTAGATATGGTTTGCACCTAAATGAAGGAGGGTCTGGTGTGCTAGGGGAAAGACTTAGGGGAATGGTGGAGGGATATTTAAACTAGGACAGAAGGGGTTTGGAAAGTTAAATAAGGTGGCAGAAAGGTTAGTCAGGGGTCAGACACTAGTGGAGGGTGGATTAGGGATAGTTGGGGGGAGGATTATTGATAATTGTAAGGAGCTTCCTATGTTTCAAACAAAGATTGGATTGTGCAGTACTAGTGGTACTGAAAAACAAAAGGATTTGGCAAACACTGATGGTAAAAGCAGCATAGGTTTAAAGAGCCTGTTCACCAATGCTAGAAGTCTAGCAAACAAGATAGGGGAGTTGGAAGCATTAATGAGTGAGGAGGATTATGACTTAGTTGGCATTGTGGAATCCTGGCATTGTTCTTCGCATGACTGGGCTGTCAATATTCCAAGGTATACTCTCTTTCGTAAAGACATAGTCAAACGAAAGGGTGGCGGTGTCTGTCTGTATGTTAGAAGTGATCTAAAAGTCAATGTGAAAGAAGAAATTGCGGATGGAACAAGCGATGAGGTTGAGGCATTATGGGAGGAGTTGAATGTGGGATTGAATAACACACAATTAATCATTGGAGTCTGCAATAGGCCCCCCAGTGCTAAGGAAGAAATAGAAAATCAACTTCTAACACAGATAGAAAAAGCAGCAAAAAGTGGAAGTGTTTTAATTATGGGAGATTTCAACTACCCTGACATTGACTGGAGTAATGGCACTACAGGAACAGCAAAAGGGAGGAAATTTGTGAATTTAACACAAGATAATTTTATGATACAGTTTATTGAAGCCCCAATTAGAAATGATACTCTGCTGGACCTAGTTTTTTCTAACAATGCAGAAAAGAGAATATATATAACAATGCATAAAAGAGAATCTGGATAGTAGTGACCATAATATGATTTCATTTAATGTAAGTTGTAAACAGGAAGAAAAATCAGGAAAGATAAAAACCTTAAATTTTAAGAAAGCAAATTTTCCATTATTAAAGGCGGCTCTCTGTGACTTGGACTGGGAGACAATATTGTCCTCAAAGAACACAGAACAGAAATGGGAATGTTTCACGTCTGTTCTACAAAAGCACACTGAAAAATATATTCCAATGGGTAATAAGTTTAGGATGGTAAAATTAAAACCTATGTGGATCACAGCTGATGTTAAAAAAGCCATAAGGATCAAGAAAAGGGCATTCCAAAAATATAAAAATGAAGGATCACCTTTAACATTTGAAAACTTTAATGAATATAACAAAAGATGTAAAAAGGAGATAAAATGTGCAAAACTTCAAAATGAAAGACAGAATGCAAAGGAAAAAAAGGCAAACCCCCAACATTTTTTCAAATATATTAATAGCAAAAAGATCAGATTTGAGCATGTAGGCCCCTTAAAGGGTGTCACTGGGTTGGTAACTGGGGATAAAGACAAGGCAGATTTAATAAACACTTTTTTTTAGCTCAGTGTACACAGAAAAATGGCAGAGCTCAATTTCAAACTCATATTAGCAATGTCACTGCCTTAAATGAGTCACAATGGCTCAGAATTGATATGATTGAGAAACAGCTGGGAAAAATTAAGGTTGACAAAGCACCAGGACCTGATGGATTAGATCTACGTGTCCTCAAAGAGCTGAACTCGGGTATTTCAAAGCCATTATTTCTAATTTTTAGAGACTCTTTAGTTACTGGCAAGGTACCGATGGATTGGCAAAAGGCCAATGTGGTTCCTATCTTCAAAAAGGAAGTAAAGTCATTACCAGGTAACTACAGACCTGTTAGTTTAACCTCCGTAGTTGAAAAGGTCCTAGAGAGTTTGATAAAGGACCACATAGAGGAGTTTCTGGTAGAAAATAATATTAAAAGTGATAGTCAGTATGGCTTCAAGAAAGACATAAGTTGTCAAACAAATTTACTCTCTTTTTATGAGGAATTAAGTAAACAGGTAGACAGTGGAATAGCAGTTGATATAGTGTACTTGGAATTTGCTAAAGCATTTGACACTGTACCCCACAGATGGGTATTATGCACTGTAGGGTCAATAGGTTTAGAAAAGTCAATCTGTAAATGGATAGAGAACTGGCTTAAAGATCACACCCAGAGAGTTGTAATTAATGATTCATACTCTGAATGGTCTAAGGTTATTAGTGGTGTACCCCAGGGTTCAGTGTTGGAACCTTTACTGTTTAACATCTTTCTAAATGATATAGATTTTGTGATTAAAAGTACCATTTCTGTGTTTGCAGATGACACCAAACTATGTAATGGAATTAAGTTCATACAGGATGTCTATAATCTACAAGCAAACCTGGATGTACTGTTTGATTTGGCAACCAAGTGGCAAATGACATTTAATATAGATAAATGTAAAATTATGCACTTGGGCTCTAACAACAGTCATGCTTCATACTGTCTAGGGGGAATACATTTGGGGAAGTCAGAAATTGAAAAGGATCTGGGGGTTTTGGTAGATCATAGACCTAATAACAGCATGTAATGCCAAGCTGCAATATCTAAAGCTACTATATCTAAAGTACTTTCCTGTATTAAAAGAGGAATAGACTGCAGAGATGGAGACATAATCCTGCCCCTGTACAAAGCATTGGTTAGACCACATCTGGAATATGCAGTCCAGTTTTGGGCACCAGTTCACAAAAAGGACATTGTTGAATTGGAGAGAGTGCAGAGAAGGGCAACTAAATTAATAAAAAGAATAGAGGGGATCAGCTATGAGGAGAGATTAGCTGAACTGAATCTATTCTGCCATCAGAAGAGACATTGGGGGGGGGATATGATCACCCTGTATAAATAAATAACGGTCTTAATAGAAAACTCTCTTCCCCAATATTCACTTTGAGATCATTACAAAGAACAAGAAGGCACTCTCTGCATCTGGAGAAAAAGAAGTTTAAGCTCCAGATAAGGAAGGGATTCTTCACTGTAATGTGGAATTGGCTCCCTCAGGAAGTAGTTTCAGCAACTACTATAGATTGCTTTAAGAAAAAGCTGGATGCTTTTCTAGAAGCACAGAAAATAACTGGGTATTAGGGCTTTAAAGTAAAAAAAAACAGTAACTGTTGATCCAGGGAACATCCAATTGCCTCAGGAAGTCAGGAAGGATTTTTTTTCCCCTATTGAAGCAAATTGTACCAGGTTTTTTTTTTGCCTTCCTCTGGACCAACTATGTCTTATGGGGTTTTATATCTGGGATATGTTTATTTCCCTAGTGGTTGAACTTGATTGACTTATGTCTTCTTTTTTTTTTTCAAAATGTTTTTATTAATTTTCAAAAAATACAAAGACACTCAAACATCTGAAACCAATAGGGGGACAAAACACATGAGGGGAGGAGGGGGAAACACTCATAACACTTTGGTCAATAAAAAGAAAAACAACACAAAATCAGCCAGTGGAGTCTATAGATAAACCTGTGGATCATTAGCCAGATATATTAGTGATATACCATGTAGAATATTGGAACAGTTCAAGGATTGATGTGCGCTCTGAACTCGTAAATGCATAAAGCAGAAAGTGGTACCATTGTTGCCAAAAGCGAGTTATAAAGTCGTCTCCTTGTAGTTGAGCATCCAGCATCTCTCTGTGGAACAAAACTTTGAGGGATGAGAGGACTTGTTCCAGGGTGGATGGAAGAGGTTGTATCCAATTACACATAATCGCACGTCTTGCTGCCAACAGGCAAACATTTATCCATTTCTGCATAGAGCGTGGCATATTATCCATAGTTATACCATCCCAGGAACCAAACAGCAACAGAGAAGGTGTCTTTGAAATTGAATGGCCAGTAACATCAGAAATTAACATTAGTATATGATGCCAAAAGTTGGTAATATTGGGACAAAACCATAAGCGATGTGATAGAGAGGCATTAGTACAGTTGCACTTGGGGCATTAAAATGCCAATGTGTGGGTTGTGGAGTAGATATGGAGGGCCGGAACACCTTATAGGCCCTGTGTAATAACATAAATTGGGATTCACTCCATACCTCATTCACTATACTCTCTCCCCTGCCCTGAGGCTCCACCCCCAACTACTTTTTCACTGCTATAGTGACATAGGAGTTGAAGGATGAAAACAGAATACACAGCGAGAGACACAGGCATCTGATAATCCTGGATTTGGATTTTTTTGTATTTGAATTTTTTTTTGTAATGTACTTGTATTTGTACTGACTGTGTAACTTTAATAAGACTTTTAACCTCCCTAGCGGTATTCCCGAGTGTGACTCGGGGTGGGAAAAATTGCAAAAATCGGTAATCCCGACTCACACTCGGGGTACCTTTGGGGGACCCCCTTACCTTATCCCCGTGCTCCAGCGGCGATCTCAGGATCCCGCTGTGATGGCGGGGCGCTTCTCCGTCGGGGGGCGTGGCGGAGTAATCTGCTTTTAAATACCGCCCAGGTCCCCACCACCCCGATGCACGCATCTGCAGTTAGATGCGATGCACCATGCAGGATTTCTGCTTGGTGCATCGCATCTAACGGCAGATGCGATCACCAACAGTAAATCCAGAGGGTGATGCCAGCGGAGATTTTCCGCTGGCAGCACCCCCTGGATCTACTCCTGCTCGCATCTCCCGGAGGCTGATCTCTGGGTGATGTGAGCAGGAGAGTGAGCAGCGGGGACATCCCCTGCTCCCGGAGGCTGATCAGCCTCCGGGAGTAGGGGGTGTCCCCGCTGCTCACTCTCCTGCTCGCATCACCCGGAGGCTGATCTCCGGGTGATGTGAGCAGGAGGGTGAGCAGCGGGGACATCATCCCCTACTCCCGGAGGCTGATCTCAGCCTCTGGGAGTAGGGGATGATGTCCCCGCTGCTCACCCTCCTGCTCGCATCACCCGGAGATCAGCCTCCGGGAGACGCGAGCGGGGGAATGAGTAGGGCGGGGACATCCCCACCGCATCACCCGGCAAGATGTGTGACATCTTCCGGGAGATGCGGTGGAGTGATGGATTGTGGGGGCGGGAAATTTAAAAGCAGATTACAATGTGATCTGCTTTAAAATTTTTTTTTACAGTGAAAAACACACAAAACACATAATAAAAGTACAAATACATAATATAGTACACCAAGCATTATTGCCCAGTGCCCTGATTTTCATTTTGCCCACTATTAGCCCTGACCTTGACTGTCCTGACTGTGATGTTGGACTTTTTACAGCACCCTGCTTCAAAATCTACCACACCCGGGATGTTTACTAAAAATGTAAATAATTTTTTTTTTCTAAAATCTGCATTTAATTTATCTTCTTATTTATGAATAATATTGCACCCTTGTTTGGAAAATTTCAGTTAGAATTTTTTGATAAAAAATTTTTTTTTTGATAAATTACACTTTTGTGGTCTATTATTTCATAATTTTTTATAATTATGTATTATAATTGTGTATTATATTATAATTTATGATTATAATATAATAAATAAATATAATTATTATACCCGGGAGTTAATCCTAAGAATTACAGGCCCACAATATAAACAAAAATTTCTATGCAAAAAAAATAGGATCACTTTTTGCATCAAAAAATTACAGAATTAGAACGCTAGGGGGGTTAAAATTGCATTAACATGGTAAAAGGTTACATGGGAGTTTAGTGATTGGTTTTACAAAGATTTTAAATAATAGGTCTGCTATTGGTCTAATCAACATTGAATCAACAATTGAATCAAGAAGCTAATCAAGCTGTACTATACTGATTAAAATTACCACAAAGTGGTTTGCTTTTTCAGGATGTTTGATGTTGGAGGACAAAGGTCAGAGCGCAAGAAGTGGATTCACTGCTTTGAAGGAGTTACCTGCATTATATTTTGTGGTGCACTGAGTGCTTATGACATGGTTCTGGTAGAAGATGAAGAAGTGGTATGTCTGAATTGTTGCAATACATGCAATATGCATAAAAATATATTTTTAAAAAGTCTTAGTTACTGAAGGACACTATGGATTTCGACATAATTATATGTGGTAGGGGTTTTCCAGCTTTTCTTTCAACTTTTAATTGGTAGTTGCAATAATTTTTTTCCACTTGGTGATGTTGTTTAAAGCACTTGTACTAGGGAGAAAAGGTCACTCACTAAACTTTAGCTATGTGGAAGCAGTGGTAAACTTGAATATGACTGCAGAAACCTTGCCCTCTCAATTTTTTCATTACATAGACAGGGGATTTTTCTACAGATAACTGGGGTCAATGTAAATGATAAAATAATGGCACAAGCAGAGAGCACCTGATGCCATCACCTGACAAAATTTCTATCAGGAAATGCTTATGACACTGTTCCAAAGGAAGATAAAGATCTGTGGGCAACCTCTCATCAACTGTATGTGTTGCACAGTTTCTGGGAGCAAAATGTTGCTTTTTGTCCCCTGGAGAAAAAAAAAGCACCACCAACACAAAGGAAATGCATGCAAATGTGCTGACCCGGGGGGAACAGCTAACCATGCATTTATTGACCCCAAATATGAAAGGGTTCTAACTCATGTAATCTTGTCTCAGAATCGATCCTCTGTGTGTGAAGCTAATAAACAAAACTACTGTATTCTCTAGGAGACTGGGAAACATAGACGGGGATGGCCATTTAGTGGTCTCTGCTTGACCACTTAGCTACATCCTAGGAAGACATTTAAATGGATTTACTAAAGGAGCTTAGAATATTCATAACAAAATATGGGAATTCTCATTTCAATTATCCAATCTGAAAATCAAGTTTTTTTTACATTGATAACTTAGTCATGGGCAGGTGGTTACTTTATAGTAAATCATTTTTTTCTAGGAAAGACTTGTTAAGTAAATCAACCTTAATGCCAAAGCACAACTAATGATTAGCAGCAGATTCAATGTTAAACTAAAGAAGATAATAACAAATGTTAAGCTTGTCTTACATTCACTTAGGTAGCCATTATAAAAAGGCACAGTGTATTGCAATTTAGGATGCTTTCACCTACATCAGAGGGACTGACTGTAACACCTGACTGTAAACCCCTGGTTTATAAAAAAAAAATATATGTTTTTCTTTTCAGAACCGAATGCATGAATCACTTCATCTGTTTAACAGCATTTGCAATCACAAGTTCTTTGCTGCAACTTCAATAGTCCTTTTCCTGAACAAGAAGGATCTTTTTGAGCAAAAAATAAAAAAAGTTCATTTAAGCATCTGTTTTCCAGACTATGATGGTAGGTAAAAATAGCACACTTAACAAATAAATTCTAGACATTTGCGATATAAAAAGAAATACCAAGTAACTCCCCTTCTTTTTTATAGGTTCCAACACATATGAAGACGCAGGAAATTATATTAAATCACAGTTCCTTGATTTAAATATGCGGAAAGATGCCAAGGAAATCTATGCTCACATGACCTGTGCCACAGACACACAAAATGTCAAATTTGTGTTTGATGCAGTTACTGATATCATCATCAAAGAAACATTGAAAGACTGTGGACTGTTTTAAAGTACATGGCAGATCCTTGAGTCCCCTTTACAAGACCTAATTCTTTTACTTCCAGTTAATGTTTCTTACCTGTAGGGTCCGGATCAACAAAGTTAAAAAGGAGAGGGGGGTGTTTTTCATTAACAGTCTCTGGTGATTTTGGAGTAACTGCTGACAATTACATATTTTACATCCAATAGTTGAAAGATTTTCTTGTAGACAGGTAAGATGTTACTCCTAGCAACACTGCATCTGACTGGATGATTAATTACTGTATGTTTATTTCTGGTGTTTATAGGACAGCTTATGCATTACATTTTGCACACTACAGGCTTCTTCAGCATTCTAATTTTATTTTTTAAGTTTGGTGGAATTTAAGCTGTGGGGAAATAGTCAAAAAGTGGTGAGGCAACATGACAAATTGAGTGTTCCCAGTTGTTGTTGCCATAGGAATCCTGTAACCTATAATTCTGTCAACTTTCTACTATCCCTATACTTTTGTTCCAACTTTTACTGTCCACCCCCTTAGACTGTCTTTCTTTTCCAATGTCATTGCATTATACCCCAACAGTCCAATTATCCTGTATTGTGACTTAACCCTTCAGTAACCAAGCAAAAACAGCCAGGTAGTTACCTAAAAGTGCTGGGTACTACACCTGCCTAAAAGGTGCTGAAGAGAACACTGTACTTGCAACCACTTTTAGGGTTGTTATAGGGTAACTATTATAGGGTAGTTATCAGGGCCTAGTCTAGAGCCTACTTATACTAAAAACCATAAATGCACCAGGGCAACAGTTATTCTAATACCAACAAACCCACTAGCATATTTTGAAAGTTGAAAACACAGAGAAGAAATAAACTGTTATCTAGTTCAGTGAAGTATGATGATCAGATGATCCATAAATGTTGCAGTAATGGGTGCAGTACCATCTTGAAGCTTAAATAGTATAACCAGTATAGTGAACCAGCCTTTCTCTACTGGGGTCAACCAATACAGCACTTCTCCACCTCAGCCTACGTTTCCTTGAATGATAAAGAAGCAAAATGAAAAAGAGAACCATCATTACTAACAGGCTCTTTCCTGTTAGCACTTGTACAATAAAGTCGTGCATACTGACCCTCCCACAAAGTGTCCCATAAGGAGGATTTTTCAAAGTATGTTGTTTTTTTTATAGAGTTAGGTTCCAGATACTAGCTCTTCATGAGGAGAAAAGTTATTGTGCTTTGTAATCAATTCACACCTTTTTAGAATATTTTTTTTGATGAAGTAAAATGGTAACATAGAAGGGTCAAAATAAAAACCTAAAAACAATTTGTAAGGGTTGGGTGCATGTCAAGTAACCTAATTGTTGTAGAAAATTAATAAATAGCAAAATACAGATTGCATGTTTTATCAATTTAATACTGTATATTAAACAAGAATGCATGTGTCATACAAAACATCATACTGTAGTATACCAAAACTGTACAGTTTAAGTAGGGACTCTGGACTTGCTTCATGGCGCTTTATAAGACACCACTGGCCACATCACAGTAATGGGTGGCTTTACTAACAGTAATGTGCATGAATGAAAAGTAGGAAGTGATGAGTCAGTTACTGATTAGAACTGCACATCATACTAGGTTTTAATGTGCCGGGCAATTATTCTTAAAGAGAATGGAGCAAGAATGTAAGGAGCTGATGCAGCCTTTCATGAATAGTAATGCTTTTTTTTTGCCCATAAATAAATGAAAATGTAAAGAACAAAAAATATTTCACCTATGTCAAGTAGCTTATGGACAACATTATTAATTAGAATGAACCTGATCATCTTCTCTCTTTGCAATCAAATGTATTTATCTCTCTGGGGAAAAAAGATCTCAATTATATGAATCACTGATAGTATCAAATGTCATAAAACAAAAAAGGTATTTAAGACTTGCTGCAACAATATGGCATCCTGAGAGTAATTGTGATATAAACTGCTATTTCTTAAAATAGGGTAATTAAGAAAAGCCTTTTTGCAGACAATATGAACAGTCATATTTACATTGTATGGAATACAATTATCTGCAAAAATTACAATATGGAAGTTGAATCCAATCTGGTATTATTAGCATGGCAACATCCCTTAACCTCCCTGGCAGTATGAATATTAGGTATTTTTAAATGTAAAAGTGGTACATTCAAAAATACTTAGTATTTTAAATTTCCTGGTCTTGCATCCCAGCCAAATGCCCGGCCGGCATCTGCTTCCCACCTGTTTACCTGCCGGAAACATAGATGCCGGCTGGGCATTGCCAGGTTGCACAGATGCCCCACATCGCCGGGGGAAGAAGATGCGGGGCATGGCTGAAGGTTGCTGCGGGCACCGCTTACCAGGTAAGCTTTTCAAACTCCCTGGCAATTCCACCCTGAATGTGGCTCCGGGGTTACCGCTTTTTGTATGGATAATTCACCCACTCGGCATTACCGCTAAGGAGGTTAAACATAGAAAGTACAATTACAGTGAATAACCAGTTGGTGGAAATTTACAAGCCAACAAAATCAAAAAATTACCAAATTTTTTACAACATATAGTTAAAATTTACTTTAATAAATAGCATTAAAACTTACAAATAAAAAGTACATAAATAAAACCATTTTACACACATTAGATACTCCTTTGGGGCACCCCTCATTGGGTAAGCCCAACATTCTATGTGTTTCTCGGACAAAAAACCCGCTTCCTCAGGAAAAAGGAGATCTACAATCACAAATGTACATACTATAAATTCTCAGTTAACATCACATTACTCAAGTGGAGGAACTCGATAAAGAAGCAGCAGCAGCAAGAGATGTTTCCCAGAGGCAGCATTCAAAATAATTGCCTTTAATACAACAAAACAGCCACATAAAAACTCCTATTGTATTGTTATATCTATTGTGAGTTCCACCCTTAGTGATGAGTTTATCCATATATCTCATCATTATTTAAAAGGATATATAATTCCAGTGTTCCAAACACAAACAAAATCCACATACCATCACAAGTCTGTGTGTATATTTTAAATAATTCGCACATATTCATCTAATAAAATAATTTGTATGTCATACTGAAACCCTTTTTTCTCTACTGTGTACATGATTTAATAAACCAAGAGTGTATTGTCACAATATTTATTGCGTCCACTTATGGGGGGGGGGGGGCAGTTCGCATGACTTGCTGAAGGAGTCTTTTGGTTGTAACTCTTTAATGATCAAGACAAACTCTACATGTTGTTTCTTTTTGCATATCAAAGCACAGCTTGCTCCAGAAGTTAATGAATGTCTAGGCTGCATAACATTTTTTTTTTTTTGCTTTGGTTAACCTAAAAATAAGTTTGCTCTTTGCTGAGTAGTAAGTATCTGATTTTAAGAAATAGAATCTGAGAAGCCTTCCAGTGATGTTAGCAGCTTGTCTCAAGAAAAAGCTTCAGCATGGTAGTGCAATCGGCACCCTGCAGCAGTGTGCAGACACACAGACACACACCTGGCTGCAAGGAAATAACTGGACTAGGAATGTGGATGATCCTAAGAGCTGATCTGTTCTGCAACCTCTTGTAACTCTTTAACCTCCTGGGCGGTTCATTTCTGTTTGGATTTATATGTCTAAAAGCGGTACATTGTCTTTCATGAAAATGTATTTTACAGTATAATATAATAGTATGAGTATAATAAAGTTTAAAACAAAAAATCATGTCAAAATAATAAATTAAATAAATTTGAAAAAAATATATTTATTGATAAACTTTGACATGATTTTGTGTTTCAAACTTTATTATACTTATATTATTATATTATACTGTAAAATAAATTTTCATGAAAGACAATGTACCGCTTTTAGACATGAAAATTTTTTTTTACCCTGAGCCACACTCGGGCTTACCGCTCAGGAGGTTACATGACATGAGGTTAATGACCAAGACAAACTCTGCAGTTTTTTCTTTTTGCATATCAAAGCACAGCTTGCTCCAGAAAAAAGGAGAACTAAACTAAATAAAAAAAAAATTACTTTTACTCTGAAATCCCGCAGGGCAGTCCGATAACTCCGGGCGTGTCAAGCATCAGGTCCCACGTCGTCCCAGCATCTGTCCCAGAGCCGGCGCTCCGGGCGCCGCCATCTTCGTCTTCTCTTCCAATTTCCTCATCCTACATCACCCCACCCTGGTGCGAGATCAGGCAGTTCTGCTTATGTCTGAGATGCTTGGCCATTTTTTTTTAAAAAAAGTGTTGCACCTAAAAAAAAAAAAATAAAACAGAATTTTTACCTTATGTAAAAAAGGTTGTCTGAACCTTTTATGTAAAGTGAAGATTCTGAGTTTAGATATGCTTTAATGAATGTCTAGGCTCCATAATGTTTTTTTTTTTTGCTTTGTTTGTGATTAACTCAGTGAGGTTTTTATACAGTAACAGACACCACACTGCTTAATAATTTGTTGACACAAACATCTGTCATAATTGCATTTATTTAAATTATGTACATGTTCCGACTTACATACAAATTCAACTTAAAAACAAACCTACAGGCCCTGATTTATTAAAGATCTCCAAGGCTGGAGAGAATACACTTTCATCAGTGAAGCTGTGTGATCCAGCAAACCTGGAATGGATCTGGTCCAGGATTGAAATCATTTGCTAACAAATAGCTAATGACTTTTAGGATATCCATTCCGGGTTTGCTGGATTATCCAGCTTCACAGATGAAAGTGTATTCTCTTCAGCCTTGGAGAACTTATAATAAATCAGGGCCACAGTCTCTATCTCGCATGTAACCCAGGGACTACCTGTATATAGATGAACTCCAGTGCTCCTATTCCCAATTAGGGATTCTTCTATCCAAAGTGTCCTAAGTGTAAGGTTATCCCACCACCATATAGATGAATACACCAATTAATACCAGTGCTCCAAATCCTAATTGGTATTTCTTTTGTCTGAGTCGTGTATTGAGGCTCAGACGGTGTGGAAAAAACAAAGTAAACCTATAATACCTTATTCTCTTGATTTGACATATTTAGCAGGATGGATGTTCCAATTGAGAGCAATAATGTATTGAAGACCAGAAGTTTCCTAACAATATTTCTCCTATTTGCAAACAAACATTTTTTTACATAACAGGGTCAATAACCTTGAGACTTAACAAGAATATATTCATTCACAATCCAATAAGTATCTTTTGTTAATAGAAATGTTTATTAAACAAATAAAAATATAAACACATTTACATGCTCCAATAATCAATTTGTGGTTGTTACAAGTAGGCTTATAACAGTTCAACGCATTTCTCGGAATATAGTCCACTTCCTCAGGAACAAATTAGCCTAAAAATTACACAAATAATTTTTCAAAATTTAAAATGTCTAATACATAGTTGTGACTTGTCAATATCAGCTCATGCAGGTTACTCACTTCTGTTTCCACATTTAGTTCCTCGATTGGACAGATAGGTCAAGAGGCCAGTTCTTTATTGAATAAGTTGATATACACCACTGGCTAGGATACAAACTTTAATAATTTAAATAGGTTCCTTAGCAACAATTATCCATAATGGTTTCCAGAATTTTATAGCTATGTGTGCACCACTGTCCAACCTATTAGGAAGGTAACTATAACATGCATTAGCTACCCATCACCCATTTCATTGTGCTCAAATCGCCACTGTAATGTTGATGCCAGTAGCAACTGCATCCAAACCAGTTATGAACTGCAAGTATAAATCTCACCTAAGCTATATCCTGTTCCAGTGTAACCCTCTTAGAATAAGCATTAGGATAGTTTCATGCATCCAACCTTTTAAATATGAGGGGGTGCTGAGAAGTTCCTGACTTTGCCCCCTTCCAGATGAAATCGAAAAATGAGTATGGGGGCATATGACAGCCTAATAGCTTAGTATGTACCTGTGCAAATATCATGTCTTTGCCATTATAAAAACTGTTTTTTCTTTTAGTGAGAAGCTGTAATGACAGAGGCACAAGCAAGTTTCACGTTGTTGGAGCTAAATTGAACCAATTATCAACTACAAATAAAAATCTCACCTGAGCTCTATCCTGTTCCAATGTGACAATCTCAGAATGAGCCTTAGGATAATGTCATGCATCCAGCCATTTAAATAGTCCTATAAAAAAAATCAGGTTCTCATTAATTTTACAGCTATATGTGCACCACTGTCCAAGCTATTAGGAAGCAGCTGCATTTGAACTTATTATCAACTACAATTATAATTCTCACCTGAGCTCTATCTTGTTCCAGTGTAACACTCTTAGAGTAAGCTTTAGGATAGTTAGTTAGGATAGGAAAAAATCTCCTACTGTCCTCAGTCCCTGATCGGCTCATATTTGATAACACTTATAATCTAATCCCTGACGAAATAGTGGATTGCCTTTAATTGGTAGATACTTAGACAGGGAACATGGCAACTCCAATTTACATCTAAGTTCTCTCCAAGCAATAATGGTATCTTGAATGAGAATATTATGTTTAAGGTTTGGCTTGATCCAATTGAGTATTTGAGTGGTAAGATGTCCCTCCTATCAATCTATTACATGTCTAAGATTGCAAGCTAAATTATACAATCTAACATTGGGGAAATTTATACCACCTTCCAATACTGGAAGGTATAATTTGGTCAGTGAAATTCTAGGCCTCTTTCCCATCTATATAAATCTATAAAAAATGCTTTATTTATAGCTTGTACACCCATATGTTTCAACAAAAGCCGCATAGTTTGTAGTAGATAGAGAAGACGAGGGAAAGAAATCATTTTAATGAGACCACAACCTCCCATCAATGATACAGGCGGCTTTTTCCACAAATGTAATTCTCTATATATTTTATGAAACAACTGTGGATAGTTCAGTTTATAAAGGGACGTTGGTGTTTTTCCAATACATACACCCAAATAAGTAATATGGTCTTTAACGACAGTAAAAGGAGATGTGTGTATTTATTGTCTATCCCTTATTTTATTTTTATGTAAGAATCTCACTTTTTGAAAAATTAATTTTCAAATCTGCAACTTCCCCAAATAGTGTTAATATATGTTGTATTTTAATGATACCTCTTGCAAATAACGCCGCTCTGATTTCCTCATTATTCATTTTTATCCCATGTAAAAAATCCACTGTTTTTAGATATCTTAATAATGGTTCAATAGCAACATTAATTAGAAGTGGAGATAGAGGACACCCCTGTCTCATTACCCTTCCTAATGGTATATAACTTGATAGATTATAATAAGGCCATTGTATACCTATTTTTTCTAATACCTTAAACAACCAAGGCATATGCACATTATCGAACGCCTTCTATACTTATAATTGCCAAGTCTAAAGTAGGATGGCATTTAGCATATTCTAGGACTATGAGCACTCTACGAATATTTATTACTGCAGATCTACCTTTAACAAACTCTACTTGCATAGGAGATGGTATAGATGGTAAATATTTTGCTAACCTATCTGCTAATATTTTAGAGAGTATTTTGACATCTAGGTTTATCAACAATATTGGGCGATAGGATGAAGGTTGTCTAAGGTCTTTGCCTGGTTTTGAAAGAACTTTAATATATGTTTCTTTTCCCGAAGGAAGGTATGTTCCAGTCTGCCACATCAGTTTATAAACATTACCTAAATCCTCCATAACATCTTCTTTGAGAATTTTGTAATATCCTGCTGTCAGCCCATCCGGGCCAGGGGCTTTGCCATTTACCAAATTTACTATGGCTCCTTTTAATTCCTGTTCGGTAATATCAGCATTAAAAAATTCCCTTTGTTCCTGTGTTAAGCTAGGCATCTGCACTGTATCAAAACACTTTGCCTCTTTTGGTTTTTGCACTTGCTTCTTATATAATTGAGTGTAAAAACCTTTCCAATATATTATTAAAATCTTTAGGTTACGTAGCCAGTTCCCCCAATATATCATACAATGCTGGAATATATGTTTGATTTCTTTGGTGTTGTGTGAGTTTAGCCAAAAGTTTTCCAGCCTTATTAACATATTTATGGAATCGTAAATCATATATTTTTTTTAAATATTTCTGCTCATTTATCAAATTCTGTTTCAGATTTTAACCAAATTTGTTTATTTCTGGAGGTTGGTTTCTCTGTAAAATTACTATGTGCTTGACGCAACATTTGCAAAGCTGTAATGTAGGCCTTCTGACTCTGTTTTTTTTTTTTTACTAGTTGCTATATAAGATGTAATACGACCTCTCATATATGCTTTCCCTGCCTCCCAAAATAGGCATCAAAATTGCATCAAATTGCATAAAATTGGTAGCTGTATAGGTATACCAGGCTGATTTTAATTCTGCTTGGAATGCTATATCATTTCCTAAATATATTGGGAACCTCCATATCCATGATTCTCCTTTTGGCTGTATTTCTTTCAAAGACACTGTTATGGGGGCATGGTCAGATAATGCTATAGTCAAAATATCTGGCTTATCATCTAACGATAGCAATGATTCTGAACAAAATAAATAATCGATCCTGGATTGGGAGGCATGTACACACAAATAAAATGTATACTGTTTTTCATACGGAAAATGATAACGCCAACAATCATGTAAGTTGGTAGCTTGCACAAAATCACCTAACATAGTACCCGATTACAATGAAACTGCTTTTATTCTGTGAGAATGTCCCATAGTTCTGTCTTCATTGACATACATAACTGAATTAAAATCCCCTCCTACTTGTTTGTTAACATTAGGCCTACTGGTAACATCCTGAAAAAACGCTATGGTGGGAGAGTTTGGTGCATACACAAACATATAGAGTGATAACTCTACACCTGGAAATTTCAAGTTAAATTTTTTAACTCTTCCCACCTGATCCACTTCTGTATCAACTAGTTCACAATTAAGATTCTTATGGAGAAGGATAAGTACTCCTGATTTCCTATCGCTGGGGAACTAATTACCTCACCTACCCAAAGTTTTTTTTCATCCTATCGAATTCATCTATGTGCAAGTGGGTTTCTTGTTATAGTGCAATATCTGCCCCCTGCCTTTTTAAATGTCTTAAAACAGACATCCTCCTATTAGGAGACCTTAGTCCCTTAACATTCCATGATATTACCTTAACCATAACAATATTACATATTTTAACAATATTTTGTTAACAATTAACAAAAATATATATATATATATATATATATATATATATATATATTGTATAACCATACATCCCACCCCAATTGTTTTTTTCTTCAAAATAGACTCGCAATGTCCTTTTGTGGATATTCATCTTTATATTCCAGCTAGTAGATCTTCCAAGATATCTTTCTTTTAATCCTGTAAAGGGCAATACATAGAAGTAGAATGCCTAAAAGTGGCTGATGATCGAAAGTTAATAACAATTTTTCTCCAGGTAAAAGATAGAAAAAAAAAAATATTAAAAAAAAATTTATCTAAGAAAAAAACAAAATTCCAAAAAAAAACTTTAGTAGACCTCCTTTTTTCCTCATGGGTGACATTTTGGAATCAAAACTATTTATTCAGAAATCCACACCCGACAAATAACATCTATGAATATTTTCCATTTCAGGCCTTTATGTTATTATGATCATTTAGGTGCCCCTTCTCAAAGATAAAATTCTTCTATTTTTTATTCTATTCTCTTCTCGTGTTTTTGACTGCGTGTGTGATATTTTAATATTGCGTTCAGATCTGCGTATTGATTCTGTAAAAATTGTTGAATTAGGTGATCCCAGTTATTTATGTGATTCAACAATATCTGATATTTGGTTCAAAGATGTCAGTTCTTTTGTTTGCTCTGGAATAGAGAGCTGTTCTCCCAAAAAAAGATTTAACTTCCTTATAATTTGGTAATACATAATAAGCATTTTGAAAATTCATGATATGTAGCAGGGTAGGCCAAACAAAATTTTATTTGTCACTCATGCAGTGTTGAGCAAATTTTTTGTAACATCTTTCTTTTGTGGGAGACCTCCGCAGAGTAATCAGCAAAAAATAATGCATTGCCCCCGCCAGTGTTAGCTCTCTAAGGGAGCGAAAAAATTGCAAATTAGTTGATCTGTTCGCATACTCACTATATCGAGCAATGATGGGCTATATAGAGCTCGCTCTACTTGGCATAGCTTATTATTCCCCAGTTGCTGTGGGATAGTAATAGAGCAAAGCTACAAAAGCTGTTCCAGATAAAACTTTTCCTGTATTCCTACAATTCACAAATTATTTCTAAGGTTGTTATTTTCCAGTTCATCAATCTTATCAGACAAACTATCTAGACGTTTGTTCATTTTCATTATGGTGCTCTGTGCCTTTAAGAGATCATCTTCCACTGTGGTAATTTTATCTTCAGCACTATGTATACGCGGGGACTGCTCCTTTAACTCTTGCCTGATCATTAATGTTCCCTTGTAGTGTAGGTTTCAATAACACGGCTACCGCATCTGCAATTAATGCATGTTCTGGTACCATAGGACTTACTTGGTCAGAAGATAAAATTGTATCCTGCTGAGGTTGTATAAGAGGGGATTCCACCATTTTAGCAGGCTTTGTGCAAGTTTTTTTCTGTTGCTGCTTCAGTGATTGAGGGCACTCTGCCGATGCATTCCCCAGAAATTTCTCCATCTCTCCTGTTATTAGTTTGGCAGGTTTTTCTCTCCGATTACTGAGCAGTACAGCTGATATCGTCTAGAGAAGGCTCATACAAACAAAAAGTCTGTGCATTACACTGCCCCTTTAACAACAGTGTGCATACCAAACTAGCAGCTCTGATAAAAAGGCTGACTCACCAAGCAAAATTGGACGCCCGCTCGCGCATTCGTATTCGCGATCCAAAATTGGAAGCCTTCGATTAATTTATCAACCAAATCCGAGGTGCTGGTGTACTTGCATGGAAGTCATCAAGTGAAGCGATCTCTCCGATGGATATGCGCAGCCCCAGCAGTTTCACACCGGCGAGCTTGTATTAAACTCACTATTCCCCTAAAAAAGCATTCTTTCTATTGGCGCACATATACACACCATTAGCCCTAAAAAATGTTTGTGCTGTTCAAATGTTTAAAACATCTATATGAGCTAAGAAATAAGCATTTTTTAAAATGACTTATTTCTTTCCTGTTAGGCAAGAGTTAACTGAGTTCAGCTCCTCTACATAGGCGCCTATCTAAACGCTTACGATACCTGATCGGGGGAGCCACCTGGGGGTAAATATTGCGACTTTCCGCAGGCTAAACCTCGGCTTTGCCATCGGACTAGATTTTCCCACAAAAGTCATAAGCACATACACTTGTTGTTCTTGTTTGCTTCTATAGATATGTATATATATATATATATATATATATATATATATATATTTATATATAAATATAAATATATATATATATATATATATATATACATATATAGGGATATGTGTATAAAATTGTAATTACTATAGGTATTATAATAAACCCTTGATAGGTCAAAATTGCATATTGGTTTGGTAAGTAATTTTTTAATGCAAAATTTTTTGGGACATTTTTTAACTATTTTGGCTTTACATGGAAGTTTGGGTTTACATGTGTTTTGTTTGTACTTTTTAATTTTTTTGTCATCTAAATTTAGTAATGTGTGTGTTTTTTAATGTTTTAATGTGACCTTTTAGCAAATGTTTCTTGTTGTTTGTAAAATGTTGTCGGTTGTTTTTTGGGGGTTTGTAATGTGATCTCCAGGACATACAGTTTAAAAAGTCATTTGTGATTGTTTTTAAGCTGTTTCTTTCTCTGAATTGTTTGAAAGGCTAAAAACAGCACAATTGTCTTGTTAAAGCTCAGTTGTTTGATGCGCATAGTTGTGCACCAAACTGCAGGAGTGTGTAGCTCATAGTTGTGCGCCCAGGCGGACCCGCTAAGTGCGCTTTAACTGTTGAAAACTCATGAATCAGTTGAAAAATGCACCTCACTTTTGCAGTTCTCATTCAGTTATGTTTTTATTTTTCTTGTGTATATTAGAATGGTTAAAAGTATAATATTATGGTTAAAAGAAGGAATCCACCTTTATGTGCATCCACTACCAAGGTCAGGTGAGTTAATCAATATATATACATATATATTGTGAGGGGTTATGCTCAGGATCGCCTTTGCTGGGGTGAAAGGAAACTTGTCTGGTTCATCCAACTCAGATCACACACCGAGGTATCAGCCTTAAGCTGGCTTGCAGCAAAGTTTGTTGAAGGTTGCAGATAAAATAACAAAACAGCAAGAAAACCTTGCCTGTCCTGCACTCACTATACATCAGACGTCCCTGTCTATCAGCTGGAGGACTTCTCCCTGTCATCTAAAAACCAAGCTTCCAGCAACCTTCTACTCACTTTTGAGCTCACTCACACAGCCTAACTTGAGCTCACTCACCCAGACCGACTTTCTGAGTCTCTCAGCAGGGCTCCCTCACACAGACGGACTGTCTGTGTCTCCAAGCAGAGCTCCCTCACACAGAACCCCTGTCTGTGTCTCCAAACAGAGCTCCCTCACACAGAACCCCTGTCTGTGTTTCCAGCAGAGCTCCTCACACAGACCCCTGTCTGTGTCTCCAAACAGAACTGAACTACTGACTGAGCTTGTGGCTCTATGTTATTTCCCCACCCTCAGTTTTCTTCAATAATTACCTCATAGGTGAGAGTCTTCCACCTGCTACTTCACACAGAAGAGGAATCTTAGACAAATACTTCACATAAAAAAGGAATCCTGGGCAAATATATCTCCCTTCCACCTCCAATCCTGCCTTGGTGTCACAATATATATATATATATATATATTATTTATATATATATATATATATATATATATATATATATATATATGATCTTATAGTCACAGAGTGGCTTACAACAATGGTCGATTTACATTTACAATTATTACAAAAATTCATACTGTTACTATTTTCACAGTTTTTATAATACACAAAAATACAAAAACAAAAAAATATAAATATCAAGTATTCATCAACATCGAATATACATGCTATTAATGGAAGGGTTTGTAGCTTAATACCTCATTCAGACCTGGGAGATCTGTAGCCTTCAACTCAAATATCCAGTGAGCTTCTTTCTACAAAAGGATTTGATCAGTGTCACCCCCCCTTAAATTTGGGGGTACATGCTCAAGTACTAGGAATCCTAATGAATTTTCCTTGATTTATTTCTATTTCAAGGGGAGAATATTAATATCTATGTTCAATTCGAATATTCCCTCTTCATTATTTATGTTTCTTCATCTTCTCTATTTCCCTCTGTAAGGCCCGGGTCAATACCAGCATTCCCCAGACACCAATTCCCCAATCTTTCGCCACAGTCTTTGCCTATAGCAGCCTCCGCTCAGCCTTGGGAGACCGGTTGCATCTCCCAACACTCAGTTGACCCCAGAACTTGGTGCGCAAGGGATGGTGTCTAAAGATAGGCTGGCAGCCGACCCGGAGCCCACTAATACAGAGTACAGAGCCCACAAATACTGGGTACAGAATGTCAGGAAATCAAAAACAAGCCGAGGTCAAAATACAGGAAATCAGTCCACCAAGCGAAGTACAAAGTGAAAGGCACAAACAGAGTCGGGGTCACAAGCAGAGGTCGGTCCAGGCAGAGTTCAACGTATAGTTAGGAACAGGCACAGGTCAGTAACAGAACAGTCAAAAATCACTCCAAAACAGGTAAGCCCAGCAGACGCTATAACAGGCACAGAAACTGGAAGCAGAGTGGCTATAAAGCCCCAGCAGCCAATGACAATGCAGGACTGAGTCAGGAGCTGATCAGCCTCTAGAATTGCCTTCAGCTGTGCACAGCCTACCAATGGATGCTGGGGATGCCATAAATCCATCAGGCTGCATGGCTAAAGGGAAGCAGGGGCTGCTGCTATCTTAGTTCTCCTGGTTGTTGCAAATGACATCTCTGGACAGAACAAACAGCGTTTTATAGTGCAATGGCACACAGCACAGAGTTGTCGGCCAGATGAGCATTTCCCAACACCCTCCTCCCATAATTATTTAAGGATTTTAAGAGTTCTAAAATTCTCACTCCTAAATCTCTCAAGTATCCTCATATTTGAGATATTATCTGAATCTTCATTGTCATATAGTACCTTATAAAAAAAAGTTTTACGTGCAAAAAGTTTTAGATCTTTAGTAATTTCAAATTTGTTTAACTCTTCTGTGGGACACAAACTCAAATCTAGTTCTAATACTTCTATTTATTTAGGTGACAATGTTAAATCCGACAAATTATTCACACTTAAATGCCTGTCTTTGGTGGTGCTTTGTACACATAATTTTCCACTGTGCCCAATATTTGAGTGTTCAGTGATATGCGATTGAATGTTTGGCCAAAAAAGGGGCTTATAATGAATTGTGGGGGTTACACTGGAACAGGATATACCTAGGGTGAGATTTATACTTGCAGTTCATAACTGGTTTGGATGCAGTTGCTACTGGCAACAACACATTACAGCGGCAATTTGAATACAATGAAATGGGTGATGGGTAGCTAATGCATGTTATAGTTACCTTCATAATAACCATGTGTTATGTGTCCCCATAAATGTGTTTATATTTTTATTTGTGTAATAAACATTTGTATTAATATTAGATACATATTGGATTGTGAATGAATTAATGCCTGTAAAGTCCCAAGGTCATTGACCCTGTTATGTAAAAAAATGTTTGTTTGCAAATTGATATGAAAGGATGTGGCATAGGTTTTTAAATATTTCTCTTTTGTTAACCCCAGACATAAACACAAACACTACTGGTTAACCCTAATTAAAAGGAAACAAAAACATATATATCTTTACTCAAATGTCAGTTTCTTACACTGCCCCTGATTCATCAAGCAGAATCGGATGATCGCTCGCGCATTCGTATTCGCGATCCGAAATCATACGCCGTCGCGCTATTCAGCAACTGAAAAAGCTCGCGGCCGGGGCCGCGCATCTCCGGCAGCTTTACACTGGCGAGGTTGCATTAAAAGTCACTGTTCCCCTAAAAAATCTTTCTTTCTAATGGCACACATATTACCCATAGCCCTAAAAAAAAATGTTTGCGCTATTTAAATGGTTTAAACATTTATGTGCGCTAAGAGAAAAGCATATTTTTAAATCACTTATTTCTTTCCTGTTAGGCAAGAGTTAACCGAATTCAACTCCTCTCCATAGGCTGATCTCACCAGTGACAGCTTAACAGATCCTCCTTAATCGCGCAGCTGAAATCTAATGAAGCATTAAAGATCCTAATTGACCTGTAAAGGACTGTAAATAAGCACAGAACAGAGAGCAGGTGTGCGGTAATTAATTGCTATGATCTCACGATTGAGCTTAACAGATCCTCCTTAATCGCGCAGCTGAAATCTAATCGCCTTAATTGGCAGATTCACGCCCCCTATTGCTCATTATTATGAAGGCAGGAATCCGGCTGGCAGTGAGGAGGCGAGTGTACGAGCACACTCGAGTCCGGACCGCGGTAAACCGCGCTCGCTGGCCGCACGTACTTTCGCGCTTCCAGCGAGCGCGGATTTTATTGATGAATCAGGGGCACTGTCTCAATATCCCCAAATAATTATACAATTACTTTACCCGGTAACAGTTGTGGACCTCTGCTGACAATAGCCTAACATCTCCCGTCCTGATACTGTCTCTGCTACCAAAGAAAAATACCCCTTACTTCACCCTCGACTCACAATGTCTTATAGTGACAGCATCCCACGTGCAGAGGTCGTTCCCTTAACAGGAAGTGCACACCCTGCAGTCTGTCAGCTTGGATTCCTATAACAGAACCACGCTGTTCTAGAGTCGCTAGTGTCGCATAGAGCTCACGTCACTCGAGGGTGATGTGGGCATGTCTCCTCTCGGCTGCACACCCCCAGTCAAAGTATTTCCCCTATACCGCAACGATTCATAATGGGGCAGGGCACACTCCCTGGGGTCGGGGCGCCGATCACTCAGTCAGCACTGTGGGAGTTTCTCCTGAGGAGAGGCCGCCCTACATTTGTTCAGAGAGGTGAACTTCCTTTATAAGATATAATGAAAGCGTATCTAAACTCAGAATTTTCATATTACATAAAAAGTTAGACAACCCTTTTATGTAAAGTAAAAATTATTTTCGTTTTTTTTTAATACAACACACTTTAAAAAAAAAAAATGGTGCAGTACCACCCCCTAATTCTTGATTGCCTAGGCAATCGAGAATGAATAGGAGCACAAAGCCTCCCAGGATACCTACGCCAGGCATTCCAGATAACTCTAGGGTGCTCCTTGATGATGCTCAGGCATGCACAGAATGAGCCTTTCTGCATGCACGCATGCGCAGTGAGATCTGCAAATGTTTTTTTTCATCCTACATCACCCGATCTCGCGCCTAGGTCGGGTAACATAGGATAAAGAACTGGAAGAAAAAGAGAAGATGGCAGGACCCGAAGCGCCGGCTTTGGGACAAATGCTGGGACGACGCAGGCCCCGATGCAGGACAAAAGGTGTTTTTTTTTTTTTTTTTTGCTGTTTTGAGTTTATTTTCTCTTAAAGATCTTCCGTGGGGCTGGGTGCCCCATGCGGCACGAAAAGAAACTACCCATGAGGTATCTGCCTCCAAGGACATCCATTTATAATTGAGGGTTCTTTGTACAATTATAACATAACAGACATTAAGGCAAACTATATTCATAATTATTTTGATGTAAATTTTGTCCCCAAACAACATATTTTTTACTCCATGTGCTATTACAAATTATTAATACCAAATGTATGCATTTGTTGTAATAAATGATATCCATCATCAAGATTTTCTACATTGATTGTATTTTATTTATATTCAGAACAATCAAATCTATAATCCAGCATGAAAATTCATAACCCACTAAATAATTTTAGTACATGAATCGATAAAAAAAAAAATAGGTATATATATGTTTTTACATAGAAGAGGTAAAAAAACGAAACTAGGAGGCACTAGGGGGGTATTTTACTTTTTACTTTTCTTTTCCCCTTCTTTCACAAAAATGGCTTAAAACTAATAATTTTGTTTAAGCCAGGATATTATAGTGTGGTAAATCCATTTCTTTTCTTTCTGTAAAATAAGCCTAGTCCCCTCCCCTTGGGTCACAATATATTTGTTCTACAGCTATAAATCTCACTTTTTTTGAAATCGTGGCATGTTCCCATGTGTAAACTCAATTGTGTTATAATTTTTCTGTTTTTTATCACATATATGTGCTCATATATCTGTTTCTTGAATTCCAGTTTAGTTTGTCCCACATAAAAACAGCCACAACTGTAGAAGGCTAGGTAGATTATGCCTTTTGGTTTTACAGTTTACCCTTTTTTTTTAATTTAGTGACAATACTTATTGGCAGCTGCATATTATTTTTACTACTATAGATCCATTCACACTGTTCACAGGTTGCACATGGGTATGTACCCATAACCCATTCTCGTTTTAATTTTGTTTTTGTTATTCACCATAATAGTACTTTCTGTGCATAAATAACAAGATAGGGAAGGTGGGTCCTTTAGAAGGTCCTGCATTACTTGTGCTTATGGCTACCACCCCCCCCCCCCTTCCCCTTCCCTCTATCAAGAAAGCTTCCAAATCAATTCTTCTACTCAAATTGGGAACACTGCACACTCTAACTTTAAATTGAAATATGAAGAAAAAAATGATCAAATTTGTATTATTACTTTAAAGAAAGTAAATAAATGGGAATATTAGGCTGTTTTTACTGTTTTTTTGTCTAGGTTCTAGAGCAGTTTTCAAGGGAGTGCAGGGAATTACACAACATTAGGGTGTAATATGTATATCTTTACTAAATCAAAAGTGTAAAATGTATACAGAAAGACTACCAGGCAAGCAAGCAAGCAAGCACTGATGAAAAAACAATGGAGAAAATAAGAATACAGGCCAACAAATCTCAACTATTTCCCTCCTTGGACAGCAGCATTTTTTCAGGACCCAGATATCAGTTCTTGGATAAATTATACATGGTAACTGTATGGACATTTTTGCTGCTTTTTTCTTACCTTTACGGATTGCATGAGAACCTAATTCTCCTGGACACCAGACGTATAGTGCCTATTTTGCCTATATTTATGACCTGTACAATTTGTTGCACGGTTTCAGAAGCACAATACCTAAACTCACAACAGTATCCAGATATTTTGCATGGTAACAATATGCTTGAGGAAGCCTGTTTAGCCAAAATGCATCAGGAAATACTGAAATAACATCAACCAGCTACTGGACACCCTAAGGCTAAAAAATCATGCTAGTAGCAGTATCTGTATAGAGCCTATGGGCAAAGAACCAAGTTCTGTTTTATTTCAGCTTTTCTTGCTTTTTTGCTATATGTAAACTTTATTGAGAAGTAAACAATTTTTGTGTGCCAAAAAAACCCTCTCTCCTTATGTTAATTTGATATACTGATCTAGGGCTGGCACACTGTACCTAGATAAGAGAAAGGAAAGAACGTCTTAACCCACTACTTTACGCTATCACCAGGAACTCATCTGCAGCTTCCTCACCTTTCATTTCTCTGCATCTCATCTGGTCTCGCCATCAGTACTGCTTGCTCCACCTCTCAAAGCTTTTCACCTTAATATGTAAAACAAAGCAGACTATATGTTCTTTCCAACTAGGCTAAATATACTACTTTGTTTTTCTATGCTCAATTCTGTGGTTAAATCATTGTAGGGTGAGCACTTTTCTTGTGTGATACTTTTACACCACGGTCTGCTATTCCAACTATAGGAACACATTTGCTTCTCTGGAAAGACATTGTGTTCTCCTGGAAACACTGACCTGCTGCTGACCATTCTTCACAATATGGCACTCTACTTTTGTGTCTCAGTCTATGACAACAAAAATATCTGATGCAACCGAATTTACCTTTCCCAAGAACTTGCTTACACCTCTTGAGCAAAGCTGGTGTGGGGATCATATTTCTCTCCTCTCTAGGAACTTTCATCCTAGGTAAATCAATCCACATTTGCCTTCTAGAGATCACAGACCTGGCATTTCTATTATGTGATTCAACTTACTTACTATTACAGTTCATTACACTCACAGCTTCCCACTCATGGGGCGTAATAGTGGGACACATCCTACCTCTACACACAGGCTTGCAGCCTTTGTTAGGACATTGTTAGATTTGGTTTTAAGGGATGCACACCCGATTCAAATCTTCAGTTTTGTCCACAGAAGTCTATACAAACTGCCTATATTTTACTGTAAAACCCTACTTTCTGTTTTTTCCTATGATATCCTGGTACAATAAATGTTTTAATATGGGCACTTCACAATAAGTTATTAAGAATTGTGTTACCCATGGTCTACTTTAAACATTTATTACCACTAGGTGGTACCTATTTGTGGTGTTACAAAAACCAGCCAAGACGGGTGACAATAACATAATGTTTACTTGCATTTTAGAGGTTAAATATGTATATTGTACAATATTTATGTTTTTTCTGAACACTACCTCAACTTTCTATAGCCCCTACAATGCCATGTGACGTTCCATGTTTTCCATTCACACACCCCACTTTTTTTAATCATACAAAAAAGGAAGCATCAACATTTATTGAACTTTAGATTAGATGTCACATTCTGACAATTCAATATACAAAAGACTGATGGGTTTCTCGGGACAGCCTGCTTTTTCAGGGTTTAACATTACAATAATTGCCCTTGAAATTCTGTCTACAATGGAATCAATCTCTGCCTAGGGCTTTAATCACAACAAGGTACAGGCATCAGGCTGAAACAAACCGCAGGTGGAACAGAAAAGGGGGTGAGTTTAAAAGAGCAGAACAAAAATTCCCCAACCCTTGATTTAATCAAATGCAGTCCTCCAATGTAGCTGTTAGATACTCAAGAAAGAATATGTAATAATATGATCTTTAATACTACAAGGGTCCTCCAGACTCGGCCAACCCTCCAAACTGGATTGAAAAGAGAGGGGGAAACTTGTCAGACTACCAATAGATCCATGGGAACTTTGAAGCAGCTGCAGAAATTTATGGCAAAGAGTGGTCGTCGTATGTCACTAGCTGTAATAGAATTTGAATGAATGGAATTTTGGCAGAGTCTGAATTATCTCTGCATTTTTTATATTTGTGGATCTCCAAATACTTTTTTTATTCTTTATTCTTATAAATGAAAGACCTTCATCAGTACTATTACTTGGCTTCTCTGTTTTCATCTTGAGGAACCTTACTGAACTTCATGATAGCAAACAATTCCCCTTTGTTCATTAACCACACTGTTATCCAAAGGTGTTTTGAATGCCTTCTGTTTCTACCAATCCTTTTATTTCATCCTATTTTGGTGGTACACCACACAGCTGGAAAAATTATTATTTAAATGTGACTATTTTGTCTAAGGTGATTCTTTTCTTTACCTTCTGTGGTATGCTTTGAAGATGGTCAGGTATGGCAGTCATATTT
The DNA here is from genome assembly GCF_032062135.1 of Pyxicephalus adspersus. Lineage (NCBI taxonomy): Eukaryota > Metazoa > Chordata > Amphibia > Anura > Pyxicephalidae > Pyxicephalus > Pyxicephalus adspersus. The sequence continues at coordinate 110,599,204 of NC_092858.1, forward strand.
CTCACTACAGGTGACATGATGCTTTCAAAAGGACCATACAAATGTAAAATGTTGTATTAAACAGAAACGTTACTAAATTTTTAAAAATATAATTATCCTCTTTATATATACTTGATGTTCAAGAGTTGTGGAATATGGCAGGGTTTAGTTCTGAAGAAAACAATACATTATTCCCCTGTCCAACAGCTACTTTGGATACTCTTAGTTAAATCTGTGTTAACTTTATGAGTATTAAATACCACAACAAAAAATTACTTTTGATAATCATCAGAAACCACAGCAAACTTTTCTAAATCGGTTTTTCGTGCAGATCTGGTTTTAGTTTTTCCCTAACAGGTAGTTCCTGGGTAATGAGTACCCTTATAGTTAACATTATATGTCCATGTATTTTGTTCTAAAATGTAAGCACCTTTGAAGTGAGGGGGTAATACATCTTCAGTGAGAGCTGCACGCAATTCTCGCCTAAAATGTATCCAACGATATTTAGGGGGGCTTAACCTACCCTGTTTATCCCAATCGACTTGATTGGATTTGGAGGCCCCGAGTTTCAGAGAGCTCTCAAACCAAATCAGGGAAAGCTCCGGGCCCAGATGGATTCTTGCTCTCCTATTATAAGAAGTTCCCAGAGAATTTGTCCCCTCATTTTTTAAACGCCTTTAATTCACTGACCGGAGAGGGTTCTTTACCAATCGACACTCTAAGGGCTTTAATTACAGTGATCCCCAAGGCTGATAAAGATCCCCAGGCCTGCAGTAGCTACAAACCTATTTCACTTTTAAATCAGGATCTTAAACGCTTCACAAAAATCTTAGCTAACAGATTTCAAAGACATATCCATGATCTCGTACATTTTGATCAGGTGGGGTTCATGCCTTCTAGGGAAGCATGTGATAACACTACCAGGGCCATAAACTGGATCCATTAGGCTGTATGTTGTTCACTTGGGTCAATGGGTTTCAATGGAGATGCTGATGGCTGAATCTGGTGGCTTTGGAGATTTGGAGGTAACTGCAACTAATGCATTATCTCAGGTCTTCTTCTGAGTACGGAAGTATTCGATCAAAAACATTGTTTAAAATGGTTTGTTCAGGTAGTGGATCGTCCATGCATACTCTGTCTTTGCTGTATGCTGAACTGAATTCGCTCTCTGCAAACTTCACACCCACCTATCTACAGGCATGGGAGGCAGAACTTGGGTACACACTAGAGGCTGAGCAGAGATCTAAGATTCTTACACCAGTGCACAGATCCTCCATCAGCAGTAGATATCCGAGAGTTTAAAGTTAGAGTTTTAAAATCCTTTGTAGGTGGTACAGGACCCCGGAGTGGTTACATAGGGTCTGATTTATTAAAGCTCTTCAAGGCTGGAGAGCATACACTTTCATCAGTGAAGCTGGGTGATCCAGCAAACCTAGAATGGATCTGGCCCAGGATTGAAAACATTTGCTAACAAAAAGCTTGATTTTAGAAAATCCATTCCAGGTTTGCTCAATTACTCAGCTTCATTGGTGAAAGTGTATTACTTCCAGCCTTGGAGAACTTTAATAAATCAGGGCCATAGTTTTTTCCCCAAAGTTTCCAACAGATGTTAGAAAGGATAAAAGTACTATGCTCCATGTTTTCTAGTCCTGCCCACTGCTGCTTCCCGACTGGGAACAGATGAGGGCCCTGGTGCAGCAAGTCACTACTTTCAACATACCGTGGGATCAAGGGTTTCTCCTGCTGCACCATAATGTAATTTTAGAAAAGGCATATAAAGGCTCTATTCTTAGACATCTTATTGTGGCAGCTAATTCATGGATCCCTCTGTTCTGAAAGTCAAAGATTATTCCAACTGTGGGTATGTGGCTTCTTAGGGTAAACAAAATAAAGCTGATGGAGGATCTTACGGTCAGTTTAACCGGTACCCAGGACAAATTAAATGCTATGTGGGGTAGTTGGACTTACTACTGAGAAACTCAGAAGTTTTAGCACCACCTGGACCCGACTCCTTAACTTTTAAGTTGCTAGGATCAGAACCAGTCTTTGCAGTATGTATCCATAGGGCAGACCAGTCCCTTTTTTTCAGGCATTTTTATGTTTGTACAATCTATTGCTAATTTGATGCTATATGTCTAACCTCACCACAATTTTTCTTTATGTTCTGTAAACTGTGCAATGCACTGTTTTTGTATGTTAAAACTGTTCCTCTTTTTCACAGTTTTTGTTAGTGTAATTCATATATTTTAAACTTTTCTAAAATAAAGACTGTTATAAAAAAATACATCTTCAGTGTGAAGTAAAATAAGGGCACTGTGGTTATAGAGCTTACTAAACAGTGTCAGTCAGGTTTCTTCAGAAATGCTTAGAGTATGATTTTCTTGTGTACTCTTTCTCTGGATTGTCGTGGTACAGCATCCAGCAGTACTCAGCCATCATTCTTTTATTTCAGAAACCTTGGTAGCGGTGCACCATAACTGAATGTCCTTGTGAAAATGTTCTCCTTGTTCGTCACTCACCATACCAAGATTTTACGGGAAGAATTCTAGATGTCAGTGCAAGAAATGTATTTTAAATGAAGTTCCATCTTCGCTTTCCTCTGAAACCTGGACCTCGGCGGATGGGGAGGTAATGTGACACTGACCTCTTCCTCACTAAAGCGCACATGCCTCTCTCTCCTGTACATGCGGGCCGTTCTGACACTGGGTGTGCCTGTGCTCCCAAGCTTTTTCAGTTTCCCCCATCCTGCCAGAAAATCAGGAAATAGCCTCTTAATCATCCCTGGCTATTTAGCTAGCTCAAACACAGCACGCAACATTCATGCAATGTTTCTCCACTAGTGCTGAACTTTTTGGCAAGAAGAGGAGCAGACACATCTGCAGCTGGAACCCACAATCTCTTCTCTGTAGCAAAACCTTTCCAGTCAATCAGGTACATAAGATTCTTGTGAGAAATTTAGGAATCCAAAATTTGATGGACTTCATAATCCTGAGAAATCAGGTGCAGGAGTAGCCAGCGGAGAGGGACAAGAAAAACATATCAGGACCAACAGTTAAGGCAGAGACATATGGAAAGCAATAGACAGCTTGAGACATAACTTGTAACAAACTGGGTTACCTTTGGCAAAAATGGCATAAGATGCGATGAAACGTGGAGCAAACTTCAGAGAAGGCACCTTGAAACGAAAATTCCTTTTTTTAGGTTGGAAATGAGGCTCCTTATGGCGACACTGATCAGCAAACTTTTTGTAACAGGAAGCTGACTGCTTTAGGTGCTCTGAGATTGAAGCCTAAATATAGTTGAATTCCCTTTCCAGGCCACTGAGTGTGGGTACATCAGCAGAGCAGGGTATAGGAGACGGAAGGCGAAGACGTTTCCTGTAGACAATGAGGAATGGGGAATCCTTGGTGTAGACATGAATATTGTGGGAAACCTCTGCCCAAGGTAGAGCCATCCATAGGCTGAAGAGAACTCTGCAGAGATGTCCAGGGATTTGCAGAAGAGGGCAGTAAACTGCACCCCATGATCTGACACAATATTGTATTGCCAGGTGTCAGTGACGCTCACTGGGACTTGGCCCAGGGACCCCAAACTGACAACACTGTATCTGATTTATCCATCTGGGTTCAGTGAGCATCACTGGCACCTGGCATTACAAATTTGGTGTAGTCGACAGGATTCCGAACCGAAAAGGTGGTTGGGAGGTAGGAACCCCTGGTCACGTTTTGGTAAGCTGCTCTGAGTGCGTGCCCAGAGCACTGTGACCACTGTGTTAGAGGAATACCTTGTAAAAAACCTGTGTAAACATGTTTAAGCAATAAGAGTAAACAGAAAAACCTAATACTGTAATTCTTAGGTGCGAGGATTCCCCTATAACATTTTAGCGCAACTAAACTGAAACTGCCCAATGGACAATATAGAAGAGGCTAGGTGTTGCTAACTGCCTATGCTAAAACACATCAGCAGTTACAGAAAATTAAACAGAAATATGGCTCTCTACAGCCTCAGTATGTGGCAGGATATAAAAACAGTAGTAGAGTAGAAAAGAAACGAAAGATAACAGCAAGAAGGTACTTTCAGTAATCACAGAAGCGGGGAAAGATTGGGACCCTGACAAGTGGAGTGTAGAGTTTTGTACACCCATGAGCGAGAATGGCCAGGTGGAGGTAGACCATTGTATACCCTGAGGGACGCTTGCCATCGTCTCAAGAAGGAAGCCATAAGAACCTCTGTTCTAATGGAGAGACCGGGAAATTATTGGAGGAGTCCCTAATGCCATTAGAACAGTGTTGAAAAAAAAAACCGCCACCCACTTACAAGGGGGTGATGATGACATTGCTGCTGGGTAATGTTGGTCGAATAGGTCACTATTCGATTTTACCGCTATTCGGTCGAATACTGCATAATTATTCGGGTGATCGAACATCGAATTCGAACTCCATTAAAGTCAATGGGGGAAAAATTCGGGTTGTTATTCGGGTAAGTAGAGAGCTTCTGCAGCCTATAAATACATTTAAAAAGACATGTCAAGACTCTCCCATCTCTGCACAACACTGTACAAGTAAAAATAAAATAAGGAAGTCTTTTTTCTGTTGCTGGCAAGGCCAATTTATGGGGCGGCCAAGGGAACATACCCGATTTTACACGGTCTCCGAGTACAGCCAGAGAGGGACATATGGGGGTTCCTCTGGTCCAAAAATTAACCACCAGGTTTCACCGCTCCGTTAAAAGCCATACACAGGCTTCAGAGTACAGGCAGAGGTCTCTGAGGGTAGTCTTTCAGTCCAAAAATTAGCCAGCTAGACAGCTCTGGTATACGTTACAAGTGACAGGTGGCAGCAGCAGCAGCAGTAGGAGGAGGCGGTGGGCACTGAGACGGAGCGAAGACCGCATTGGTAACTGGCATCCAGAGTTGGGAACTGGGCAGACGGCATCAGTTACAGCATGAGGAGGAGGCGTAGGGCCCTGAGAAGGAGCAAGGACGGCATTAGAGGTTGAGGCCATCACCCATATGGACAGTGTCGAAGCTGTAGCTATTGGAGACATGAATGGATCAACGAGATTCCAATCCGTACCAACTATGTAGCGAAACCACATGAAACATGTTTCCTGAATGATTGGACGAAAAAAAACATGTTCCGTATCTTCATCCTCGATTTCAGGAATAGGAATGAGGGAGATTACAATCTGTACTTACCTACTATATAGCGAAACCACATGAAAGGGATTGTGCTTGGAGGAATCAGCAGGGAAAGAAGACCCTGTGTTAGCACTGCAGGCCGTGCCGGCGCCGCTGCTCCCAATCGCAAAGCCTTATTCATTTTAATAAAAGTGATTTGGTCGACATTTTCTGCGGAAAGCCGAATCCGTTTGTCACTCACTATGCCCCCAGCTGCACTGAACGCTCTTTCAGATAACACACTTGCTGCTGGGCAGGCAAGGATCTGAATGGCATGTTCTGACAGCTCCAGCCACTGCTCAAGCTTAGATACCCAGTACCTCAGTGAGTCCTGGCTTTGCAGGTTGCAGATGTCCCATGCAGAGCTCATGTATTCCTTCACCATGACTGAGTACCGCTGCTCAGTGTCATTGGCAATTGCTGCACGACTGGCAGCTTGCTTCCGCTGAAAAAAAGCCTGCATAGTTAGGCTTAGATGACCTCTACTGCTGCTGCCACCCATGCCGCCTAAAGCAGTTGTTTGGCTCCGTTGGCTGGTGGAACTGCCAGGGGGATCCCTGCTGCTGCTGCTGCTGCCAGCTGGAAAGGCTGAGCACAAGTCCCTTACAAGCACTTCTTGGTAGTGCTGCATTTTAGGTCCCCTGTATTGGGGCAAGATGAGTTGTTGTATCCCAGGCTTTTAACGTGGATCCAGTAATGTAGCAATCCAATAGTCGTCAGTCTTTGTTTTTATGTGTTTTATGCGTGAATCTTTGGCTAGGCACTCCTGCATGAAGGATGTCATGTGGCTCAAACTACCCACAGCTGAGGTAATTCTGGACCCACACTCCTGTGGGTCGAACAGAAGCACAGGGTCATCCTCCTCCTCCTCCGCCTGGTCTTGCCATCCACGGAACATGCCGCCTTGTGTTTGGATGGATGGATGCCATATACCCTCAATATCCTTCTCTGCCCCTTCCTCCTCTTCTCCCATGCCTGCAATGTCCTCCTCATCCTCTTCCACCTCCTCCTCTTCCTGGGTTGGTGGTGCTCTATTCATACTAGGCACGCATGTCTGAGATGATATTTGCAGCGTCCGCTCTGTGTCGTATCTGAGATCCATTATCATCTGTTCCAGCAGGCATATGATGGGGTGACACGGACACAGGCCTGATCTCTGCTGATCATCCTGGTCGCCTCTTCAAAAGGTGACAATACAGTGCACAAGTCTTCAATTTGCAGCCACTCCGCAGGGCTGAAAAAAATCTGGCACTGGCTGTGTACGACCGGCGGAAATGCGCTGACAACTTTCTGGTCTTCAGTAACAGTGGCTGGAGACCTGGGTAATTCTGAAGGAAGCGCTGTACTATGAGGTTCATGACGTGAGCCAGGAAAGGTACGTGTGTGAGTTTCCCACAACGCAGGACTGCAAGCAGATTGGCCCCATTGTCACACACGACCTTGCCTGGCTGAAGTCTGTTCGGAGTTAGCCATTTCTCCTCCTGCTCCCGCAAGGCACTTAGAATGGCTGCGCCCGTGTGGCTGAGGGAACCCAGGCTTCGCAACTTCAGGACTGCGTGGCAACATTGGAATTGTGCACCGAAATAGCACAATTTGCAGGTTGGTGCTGGCGCTGAACAGATGCTGCTGAATGGGAGGTGCTGGTGCTGGGTCTCCACGGCAAAGTGTCCCTGGAGGAAGAGGTTGAGGCACAAGATTCAAAGGAGGAGGTGGAAGTGGAGGTTGAGGAGGAAATTACATGGCGATACGCTCTGGGCGGAGGTAGGTATGCAGGCCTTGCTGCAGCTGCATCTTCCCCTGCTGCCACCAAAGTTACCCAGTGAGCTGTAAAGGAAATATATCTTCCCACTCCATGCTTGCTCGACCAACTGTCGGTTGTCAGGTGCACCTTGCCAGAAACTGAGTGCTGCAGGGTCATAGACACATTGCTCTGCACGTGTTCATGTAAAGCAGGAACACATTTTTGTGAAAAGTACTGTCGCTTAGGCATAACGTACTGTGGGTTTGCGCAGAGGAATGCGTAACGGAACGCATTGGAGTCCACCAGCCGGTAAGGGAGGAGCTTACATACTGTGGGTTTGCGCAGAGGAATGCGTAATGGAACGCATTGGAGTCCACCATCTGGTAAGGGAGGAGCTCAAATGCAATCAGCTGTGCAATTGCTGCATTGATCAGCTTTGTTTTGGGGTCAAATTTCCTCTTGCGCTCCAGCATCTGGGGGATGGAAAGTTGGATGCTGCAAATGCTAACCACAGAAACATTGGATGATGGGGTAGAAGTTGTGGGGGATGGCAATGATGCCTGGTCCTGACTGCCAGCAACGCCACAGACAGCATCCAATCTGCGTTGGAGCTCCTGCTCACCGCTGGTGGAGCCTGAAAAAGGTAATGATCAGCTACATGCCACACTCAAATTGCTTGCAGCAGCACTGGAAACTTAGTGGCAGAAGGAGGAAAGCCAGCGGAGGAAGATCGAGCAGTTGGAGCTTGCTTCTTGGGCGGAGGTGGTTGCACAGAGCTCTGTGCTTTCACCAGGTGTTCAGGCCAGGTTACTGGATGGTGGCTTTTTAAATGGATGCTCATGCAACTTGTTCCAAGTTTGTTTGGGTTTTTGCCTCGTTTCAAGTATTGAGCACACAGTTTACAGATGACCATAGTGTTATCATCACTATGGACATTAAAAAATGCCCACACTGGCGAACATTTAACTGGGCCGAAAGGTGCTCTGGAGCTGATGCTTGTGGTGGCGGTCCGCGGTTGTTGAGGCACAGCTGTGGGGACAGCTTCCGACGATTTACGTCTATGACTTGCCTCACTGGTATGTGAAGACTGCAGAGTGTGGGCAGCTTTTACCCTCTTCCTCCCTCTCCCCCTTTGAGGGCGCTCTGCAACCTCCTCCTCTTCTTCTTCTTCCTCCTCCTCCTCCTCCTCTTCTTCCTGCCTATGAGGATCTCCTTGTTCGCCCCATGTCTGATCAAGGACAACATCATCATCATCATCATCAGAAGAGACAGTTCCCCTATATGTACCGAAAGGAAGCTGCGGCCTTTTGGAGCCAGTTTGAATTGGCTCGTCTGGCTCAGAGTGTTCTGGTGAAAAGTAACTGGGGGGAAAGCCTGTAAACTGACTCTCCTCGTCAGATGACTCAAACAACTGAGCATCTTCAATGAATGATTGTAGCTCAGCCTCTCCAACCCCTCGGTGGGACTCCTCTACATACTGCCATACACGTGACTTTCCAGCTGCTGATGAGGAACTAGGAGGAACAGGTGTATCATGGACTGTTTGGGACACCTGTAAGGCCTGTGTATGGGACTGGGATGAAGAGGGGGTACAATCACTAGACCCAGGCTGGGTCATGTACTCCACTACGTCTTCTGCCTGGTGTGGCAATAATGGATGCCCACCACCAACAGCAGCGCTTCTTGTTCTTGGGTCTACAGCTAAAAACAAACTCATACTGGTTTGCTTGCCAGCACCCCTGCCAAAGCTGCCCTTTCCTTTTTGCCCAGACATTGTACAAATGTTTTTATTTATGTAGCTTGACACCCTGCAAAATACTTTGTAGCTACTAATAATATATTTGTATATATAAATGTGTATATATGTATATATATATATTTGTGTATATATGTGTATATGTGTATATATATATATATATATATATATTACAATCCAACAATCTATCTGACTAATAGTGTGAGTGTGACACAGTCTAACAAAGTAAAGCACTTTTTTTTCACTTGACAAAGAAAGCAAGCCAAGCAGCACAGAAAGGTTGTGTTGCTATCAGCAAATCTCTGTCAGGAGTGGGAAATGCAGGCACACCTTGGCCAATGTCTGCCTGTGTGGCATGCAGTGACAGACAGCCAATCGGCGGTCTGCCACAACAAAGATCGAGGGGGCATCCCTGCTCTAATTGGAGGGCACTGTGCATCATGGGGGAGATGCCCAGTTGTTTGAGTGCATTGTGGGAGGGCCGAATTCGGGTAATCGAATGCAGCAAAATTCGGGTCGGGTCCACCCGAATTCGAACGGTCATATTCAGGTCGAACATTAGGACGACCCGAATTCGAACAACAACACTACTGCTGGGCTTGACTGGACACCCAGTTAGTGAAGTCATCGAGCGCATCTTGGAATTGCAGGATCTGTGTGACTGGGAAAAGCCTGCTCCCTACCGCCTAAATTCCTTCTTTTTAGAAAACAAGGGTGGTAAAGAAAAACCTAGAGTTTCCATGAAAGACATGTTTACCGCACTGTTAAAAGCCAGTGTTCTGGTGGACGTGTTTTAACACAGCTCTCATACCGGCCCGCACTCCAGCTAGTTCTCTGTCTGAGCATGTGGAAGCAGAAACACCAGTGGGATCCTAAAGCTTCAGGAACCCCCATTCTTACCGCTACTGATCCATGATTCCGGGTCTTTTGCAGCAAAGCCGGCTCCCAGGAACCACATGGCTAAGATGGCGCCGGCAGCTTCTCCCTCTCCACACAGAGGAGATCCCGAGGCTTTTACCCCCTCCTCCCCCCGGCTGGCAACAGCTTCTTTGAGAAGAGAGGAGCCCTCTGCCTGCGATTCCTCTCCACCTTCAGCGGCCCGCTTCTCCCCAAACATCGAAGGACTTCGGGAGGATTACTCCGGGATTTAAAGGGCCATTGCACTCCAGTAACTATCGTCTCCCCCCTGCCTAATTCTTACATAGAAATCTCCCAGGCTCGAGTTAGGGGTGCCTCTTCATCACATATGCTGCAGACCACCATACTCTGTGGTGATGGGGGAATCTTACATTAAGGTAGGCACTACTGACAATTGTGGCCTTCAGCCTCTCCCGCAGAGGATTCCCCCTCACACAGCCCCTGTGGTGCTTATTGTAGCATCTGCTGTCCCCTTTTAAGCTCTTCCCACAGGCCTGGGAGTAACATCCGCCAGGTCGCACCTGTCCACCACTGCACCTCATATGTCATGGCAAGATAATGTGCATATGATTCCCACTAAGGAGGACTTTCACCAACTTTTAATGAGGTCAAGGAGGCATTCTGAAGTGAGATTCATGTTTTGAGGGAGGTTTTCCGCTTACTGGCAGTAAGGGTGGAATCCGCAGATGAAGAATTACAAGCCTCCAAAACAGTTGTTACTATTCTACAAGACCGTGTACATGCCCAGGAGGTTGCTAACACGATATCTGTGTCAGGGGCCTTTCTGAGGCTACTTCTGCAGACGACCTTCCTAGGGTCCAGCAAGCCGTATTCCATTATATTGTGGGTCGCCTACCAGTGGATTCCATCCCACTGGATTATGCGCGCAGGGTTGCTTGCTCTCAAGGCCCTGCTTCTAGGCCCTATGATGTTATATGTTGAGTTCAAAATTTTGCAATCAAAAAGGAAATCATGCCTGCTGCCCGGAACATGCAGACTGTTGAGTTTGATGGAGCAGTGGTTCAATTATTTCCAGATCTCTCCTGGTCTACATTACAGCAACCCCACTGTAGCTTCAGGAAGGACCCTGACACGGATATTTTGCCTTTTCTCAGTGCTCAGGGATAGTTCTATCCCCTAAAGGTGGGGTTTCCCCCTTAGCCTCAGGGCTAGGAAGGAAGGCAGATATGTGATTCTACGCTACCTGGAGGACTGACAATCTTTTTGCCAGGAACTTGAGATTCCTTGCCTGCCAATTCTAGGTTGGGATCCCCTACCGATGGCGGTGGTGGTTTCTGACCAATGGCAACAGAAACAGAGGTGCTCACTGCACCCAAGGTCTACAGCGCTCTCAAGCCCCCCATCCTAGTGGTTCCTCAGCTTATCAGGGACCTTGAATTTAAGTGATTATGCTCGTTTTTTTTTGTTAAATTGCATTGATTTTGACAGTTTTACTTTCATTCTCTTTTGCAAATTTTTTTTTCTTTTTTTAAGCAAATGTTTTAACATGTGTGCCCCAGGTTGCCTCCAACAGGTGACCCAGGAATGTGAGTTTGAATGATTATGCTGGTTATTCATGATTTTCTTGTGCTCTCTGTTCTGCTTCGTAACGCAGTGATGAAATCTTGAGCAATGTTTTGAGGCTTACTTGCACTAGGCAAAGCTTTGATTTTATACACAGTTACATTTTTTACAGAGACATGATGAGGTGGGGCAGTCAATATCTAAATTTTTTTTTTCAATTTTATTGAAGCTTGCCTATTGCAGGTAAATGTCTGAATATGTGTGTAGTAAAAAGGGCGGTTTATTTGCAAGGTGAATTTGAATGACTATGTTTGTTATTTATGGTTGCCTTGCTCCTCCTGTTTGTTTTCCTACTGCAGTTATGCAATCATTAGCAACTTTTTGAAGCTCACTTGTAGTAGGCAAATGTTTGATTATATGCACAGTTTATTTCATGCAGTTGTGTCCTGTATCTCTGTTCTAGAAATATTTGTGTCATTCAGCCTGTACTTTACCTGAGCGACTGCCTGTGGGTTTTTGAGTGCCTGTTTTTGTGCTGCTCATGTTCTCTGTAATTCCCCAATTGTAGCACATGGTTGGGCTGTTTGACATGGCTCCCGTTGGGACCACTGTCTCACCCGATTGTTTTTTTGGCCCTAGGAGTGGTTTCACCCCTGGGAGTCCCTTGGGTGCTATGGGCATACCTACTGATGTTTGTAGGTGTAACTTTTGTTTTATGTTTTCTTTTTTTTTCCATTTTGTCCTTGTTTTTTTTTTTGTTCTTTTATGTCATATCAGACTATTTTTTGCCCAGCTAAAGTTACGTTACTTTACTGGTTTTTGATGAGGTTTCTAGCATTGTTTTGCATATGCTGACTGCTCATGTGTCTTATATTGGTAGTATCTCCGCTTAGGAGGAGGTGGCCTAGTCCAGCATGTCCCCTTTTTCTCCCGATATAGAATAAATGTTTAAGTGTATATCTTTGAATGTTAAGGGGCTAAATTCCCCTTCAAAGTGTAAACTTGCCTTACAAGAGTGCAGATGCCTATGTGCAGATATTGCATTCCTACAAGAAACCCATCGGGCTGATTCTGGGGTCTAACGCTTTGCAAAGGGGTACTATCCTCTGGTTTTTGCAACCACCACAGCAAATCATTGGGGGTCGCTATCCTGATATGTTCAGGGACCCCGTTTACCTGAACCCAATCAATTATAGACTCAAAAGGCCGGTATGTGCCTCTTCACGGGTATATTAACTCAGTATCTGTTGTACTATTTTCGCTCCTAACACCTCACAGATTGCTTTTTTAGGGAAGGTGTTGAATCTTATACCTACTCTACCTCATACATACATAGTAGTTGGGGGTGATTTTAACCTTCCTCATATGCCATCATTAGACCGTCTCTCTCTTGATGGGAGAAAGCGCCCCCCTCCTGTGTTTCCTACCACTTTAGGGCCCTAATGCATACATTTGCATTTTATGACACCTGTCGGGTCCATCATCCGGGAGACAAAGAATTTACTTATTACTGCAAACACCACAATACACATAATAGGGTAGACTATTTTTTTATAATTTCCCAGTACTTAAAGCCATTAGGAAGTCCCGTATTGGACACATTGTTAGATCAAGTTATAATTTTATATGATTCATGTACGTGACTGAAACAAATGAAGGGCAGGATATATGTTGTTTATCTATCTTACTTTACAGAGTTGATGCTGTTTTGGAGTTTGAGACTCCCCAGAAGGCTGGAACAAATACTCATGAGTTGTGTTATGTGGTCTTTGTTATCAATTACTGTATGTATGACCATATTTGAATGTATGGAATGGTATATATTGGAGTGTAACTATATTGGGAGATGTCACATTCATCGAGCATCACCACACACACACACACACACATACACATATTTACACTCATGTATTCTTATTGCCCTGCTGCTGTATCTTCCTATGAAGATTTTTGAATAAATACACACTCTTTTTATGATACAGAAGAAGACAATCCTTTTCTTAATGCGCCCAAACAATATTTATAACAATATAACTTTTTTTACACATATTACATGGTCCGATCATGCTCCGGTATCTATAAAGATAGACTTAGATAATTCTCCAAGGCGGAAGTGCCATTGGAGATTTAATAAATACCTACTTAAGTATTCCCCTACTGAATTGGAGTGCTAATTTAGAGAGAATGCCTATTTAGTCTCTGAAGTCTCAACCCTTTGGGAGGCATACAAGGTGGTAATTAGGGGGCACTGCAGGCATCAATTCACAGTCCCTGAAAACACTAGAACAGAAAAAAGAATCATACTTATCTCTTTGCTCCTTGCTCACACTTAATAGCGGTTGCGGCCGCTTATTCTGCATTACCGTCGAACAAGGCCCAGGCCCAGATGGGTTCACGTATCTCTATTATAAATCGTTTAGTTATATCTTGATACCGCATTTGACTTCCTTGTTCAATAGTTTCATGGAGGGATCTGCCATTCCATCTATTATGTTACATTCTCATATTTATGTTTTTTTGAAACACGGTAAAGACCCAACAGACCCTGCTAGTTACCACCAAATTTCCCTCCTAAATAAAGATCTGAAGCTTTTTACTAGAATTATGGCTATGTGTTTAGGTAAGCCGCTCCCTTCTCTGATTTCAAAGGTGGGGTTTAATATGGGACGTCAAGCAACGGACAATATGAGGCAAATTGTGTCTCTAATAGATGTCATTAACTTCCTTGGCGGTCTAATTATGTCAGTATTTTTATGCATGGAAATTTGTTGTTTAATATCTCTTAGAAATTCTTAGTAATTCTTAGAAATAATTCCCAGGTATGATAAAGTTTAAAACACATCATAAATTGTAATATAATAAAAAATTATAAATATTAATTAAAAAAATAATAAAATATTATACCAACAATCAATGTAATTTTAAAATTTTATCAAATCTAAAACACTGAAATTTGTCTAAACAAGGGTGCAATATTATTGATAAAATTTAATGAAATGTCTAATAGACATCCCGGGTATGGTAAATTTTAAAACATGATACTGCACAAAGTCCAACGTCGCAATCAGGACAGTAGAACCTGGTTTCCTTTTGGATCTTCCTTCCACTGTCAACCCTCTTTGAGCAACAAACCACGCACATCCTTGTAGGTGCTGCCTTTTCTCGGTTGGTGGGTTGTACTCTGTGAAGTGACGACCAGTCAGCCGTTCCGAGTTGACAACAGCAACAGCACAACGTCCAGGTCTATTCACGGCCATTGATGGTGTTTGGTGGTTCTTGTCAATAGATTCCGAAACTGTCTAAATGAAGTCAGAAAGATTCACAGGCATTCCGCAAGCATTGCTCAAAAAGATGCCTGAAAATCTGTCGACATGTCCCATGGTGTTATTGTAGTCAATCACCACTTGTGGCTTCAATATTTGTTTCCCACCTTTTGTGCGTACCATAAAAGTGGAGGCACTATGGACTGTACTCATTAGGCACACATCTTTTTTGTCATGCCATTGCAGGGCCATCATTTTGCCCTTCTGCCAGGCAACCATTTCTCCTGTTTTCAGCTTCCTTTTTGCAAACATTGATGGCAGGTTGTCCCAGTTAGCTGTAACGGTTCCATACGCATCTGTTTTGTGTTGTAGAAGAAACTCATAACGTTCAGAAGTGTAAACGTTGTTGGTTGTGACACAATAGCCCTGATTTAGCAATAGATCAATGAGTGAGTTAGAGAACAGAAGATGTTGCTATTCCATAGTTGCTGTATTTTGGGTTGAAATTTGTCCCTTTTCCAGTGTAAAGGACTTGAATTCCATATGTAGCCAGTTGACGATTCACACAGCATTTAGGATTTCACGCCAAATCGTGCTCTCTTTTACGCAATGTATTGCACCCAGCTGAGCCTTCCCTTGTAAGCCATTGGACTTTCGTCTTTGCTGATGTATCTTTCTGGCACATAGGTCTGTCTGAAATTTTTAAGAATCATTTGAGATACTTCTCAAGTTTTTTTGAGTTTTGGTGCAAGATGAGTAGTTTCATCAAACTCTTCATTGTTGGCAAAGTGTAGATACTTCATGATTAGGGTAAATCTGTACGGCTGTTGCAAAGAATAGAGTGGCAAGTAATTTATTACTTACTAGGGGTTTGCCCACCACTCCCTGAAGTATCACTAAGCCCAAAAAAGGGCCTCCTTTGGTCACTGGTTCCCACTTTCTGCCTCTTGCAAACTTCAGGTGAGGAGCAGCTAATTGTGGTGCAGCATACCTGTTTGTCTCACCAACTATTTTATCAAAAACTTCATCGGTCAGAAACAATTGTAGGTATGCCAAGGGGTCATTGCGTTAGGCATCAATTTTCACACCAGGTGCGCCAGTTATTGGGAATCTTGTGGGCGCTGCCTGAGCTGCATCAAGATCAATAGAGCACCAAGTGCGCACATTACTGACCTCAAGTTCAGAATTATCGCTGAGTTCACTTTCAGTATCACTGTCTGATGACAAATCACTATCGCTCGATTCCACAAGTGACTCCAAATCGCTATAGCTGCTTTCTAGTTGTTCAAAAACAGCTTTTACGCTGGCAAGACGCCTTTTGAAGGCCATGGATGTGGTCAAGTCTCCAGTAAGCAGTCAGGAACTTTCAAGGTCAGAGACAAGTGTTCAAATGAGGAAATCAGGAAATGATGAAAAGGTCAGGAAAAGTTCAAGCAAATGTCAAATCAAAGTCAGGGCTAATAGTGGACAAACTGTAAATTCGACAAAGCTGTTTTATGCACTAATAGATGTACTATTGCATTTATAATTTATTATATTTTACTGTGATCAAGCATTTAAAAGCATATTACAATATAATCTGCTTTTAAATTTCTTGCCTGGCCACGCCTCCCAAGCGTACAAACGCTTCACCCATCACATCGAACGTGCGATGCAGAACCGGCTGGGAATCATTGAGAGCGCCGCTGGATTGAGGGGCGCAGGTAGGAGTTTTTTTTACCTATCCCGAGTGTGATTAGGGGTTACCACATTTTGCATGTTAATTCATTCTGAGTCACACTTGGGAATATCGCCAGGGGGGTTAATAAACTAATTCAGGGGGTTTTACTTCTCAGCTTAGATGTTGAGAAGGCCTTTGATAGGCTTTACTGGCCTTTTATGCTTAGAACATTATGTGCAGTTGTAATAAGGGCCTCTACTACAAGCCATAAGGGCCTTGTAATCGGCCCTTATGGCCGAAGTCAAATTTCCCCATGCTATGTTCCTTAATATTAGAATTAAGAATGGTACTTGATAGGGCTGCCCTCTATCCCCATCTCTATTTGCTTTGTGCATTGAACCACTAGTGGAAACAATTAGGCGACACCCTGATATAACTGGGGTTAATATTAAAGGGAGAGGGTATACCATTTCCCTATACACTGATGATTTCTTACTTTCGCTAACAAACCCATGTGTCGCTCTTCCAAATCTGCTTGCAACTCTGACAGAATATGGTTCTTTGTCAGGGTATAAAATAAACTTCAAAAACAGAAGCGTTGCAGCTAAAACCTTTCCCAAGGTACAATGGACCACCTACAAGCAAATTTCCCCTTTAATTGGAAGACTGACAGTATGAAATACTTGAAAGTTTGTCTTACCCCATCTTTCCAAACACTGTACAAGTCTAATTATCCCAAAATATATTGGGAAATACGTAATCTTCTGCATAAATGGAAACACTTAAAAAACAAAAAATTTTGTTTTTTAGACGTATGGCCTTAATGAAAATGTCTGTACTTCCTAAATTGTTGTACTTATTTGAAACCTTATCAGTCCCTATCCCCCTCCATGCTCTTAAACACCTTCAAACAGATATACAAAATTTTATATGGGCATAGAAGATGTATAGAATCTCAACATGGGTCCTTTGTTCCCGAAAAGACCAAGGGGGTTTAGGTGTGCCTGATTTTCTTAAATACTACTATGCTGCCCATCTTAGGCAATTGGCATCTTGGACCACCCCGACTCCATCTAATAGGTGGATGGAGTTAGAACAAAGTTGGGTTTCTCCAATACATCCTAATTCTCTACTATGGAGCTCCAAAGTATCACTTCCGGACAGCAACATACTTGCCCCTTCTCAATTTACAAAGCAAATTTGGGGTAGATGTAAACTTTTCTTTTTCAAAAAAGTTTATTAGTTTTCCAATTATAAATTACAAACATTGGTAAAATAAACAATAACAAGAAGGTAAAGGAAACATAGTATAAGGGGGTCATCAAAAACAATTATATTTTCTTAACTGTCCAAACTAGCCTAGATTTCCATATTTATATATTAACTATTAATAACTATTCATTGTTATCTATACAAAAGTTTTTTTTCAAGAATTATTATAACATAACCATTCTTCAAAACTTTCGGGTCCCCTTCATTTTTGTATCAGAATTATCTCAAGTAACCAGGAATGGGGTAATAAAGATAAGGGAAACTAAGAAAAAACATTTGAGCATTTGAAAAAATAAAATGCGGGACGTTACATTTAAATTACAAAATTCAATCCACGGGTCCCATGTCTTATAAAACTTATTCAGGTTGCTCTTAGGGATACATGGCAATTTATCATTATCCAATTAATTTTATGTTTCGTAAAATCAAGAGGAATATTGGAAGCTTTCCAGTAACAAGCAATTGTGATGCGGGGTGCTATCAGAATGTATTTAACCAGTCTACTCGACTGTCTATGAACTGATTCCTTTAGCTGCGAAAATGAGGCACTTTCCACTTGTTTGGGAGATTAACTTGCGTGACTGTATATATGAGATTATAAATTCAAATCCAGAATCTCTGGACTCGAGGGCAGCGCAACCAAGCATGGTACAGGGTTCCCATCTGACCGCAGCTTCTGTAGCATAAGAGGGAAATATTTGCATTTAGTTTATGAATTCTGATGGGAACTAAATACCACCACATCAACACTTTATAGTTAGCCCTTATAAGTGATGTATTAAGGGATACTTTTGACACAGAAATCAACCAAACCTGAGCAGTCCAATCTACCCTTAGATCCATTTCCCATTGATTCATGTAAAAAAGTTTTTTGTCTTGGGGAAATAGTGTGCTATAGACTGCTGATATCCTCCCTTTAGCTTCAGTGATCATGCTACAAGATTTTTCAAACACAGTTCTCTGGTAAGGAGGAGACAGCCCTTTAAGCTTATTTTGGATAAAGGATCTGACGAGATAGTACCTGAAAACTTCCACTGGCAGGAGGGCAAATTTTTCTTGTAGGTGTGAACAACTAAGGATGGTTTTCATATCTAATAAATCTCCAATGCGGAAAAATCCCTTGTTGCACCACCACTTAAATCGACCAATTGCATCCAGGAAGAAATTCAGGGTTTTTCCAAAGAGGTGTAAAAGGAGCATGTTGGGAGTGAAGTTTGTAATTGTTCTTTTGCCCATCCCAAACTGCTAAAGCATAGGAGAGAGAGGGGCAGAGAATTGCAGGTTTCCTATTGGAAGGTATCCACATAAGTACCTCTATCGTTATGGAAGGGCAAACTAGGGCTTCCAGGTCGGTCCATTGTGGTTTAGGATGTGGTAGAGTGCTCTGTCCTAGAGCTGCTATTTGAGTGCTATATAGTGCTATATTGGGAACTCCCAAACCTCCCAATTTCTTTGGGGTGTAAAACGTTGACGCTTTTATGCGGTGTTGCTTGTTGCCCCATACAAATTTGAGTAGCTTGTTTTGTATCACCATTTGAAACCTATAAAAAAATAACAAAATATGTAAAACAGAGATAAAATGTGCAAAACTTCAAAATGAAAGACAGATTGCAAAGGAAAGGCCTGGTTTGGCAAACCCCACAAAAATTTTCAAATATAATAGCAAAAAGATCAGATCTTAGCATGTAGGCTCCTTAAAGGATGTCGCTGGGTTGGTAACTGGGAATAAAGACAAGGCAGATTTACTAAACACTTTTTTTTTAGCTCTGTGTACACAAAGGAAAATGGCAGAGCTCAAGTCCAAATTCATAATAGCAATGTCACTGCCCTAAATGAGTCACAATGGCTCAGAACTGATATGATTGAGAAAAAGCTGGGAAAAGGTAAGGTTGACAAAGCACCAGGACCTGATGGATTACATCCACGTGTCCTCAAAGAGCTAAGCTCAGTTATTTCAAAGCCATTATTTCTAATTTTTAGAGACTCTTTAGTCACTGGCAAGGTACCGATGGATTGGCATAAGGCTAATGTGGTTCCTATCTTCAAAAAGGGAGCAAAGTCATTACCAGGTAACTACAGACCCATTAGTTTAACGTCCATAGTTGGAAAGGTCTTGGAGAGTTTGATAAAGAGCCACATGGAGGAGTTTCTGCTAGAAAATAATATTATACGTGATAGTTAGCATGGCTTCAAGAAAGACAGAAGTTGTCAAACAAATTAACTCTTTTTATGAGGAAGTAAGTAAACAGGTAGACAGTGGAATAGCAGTTGATATAGTGTACTTGGACTTTGCTTAAGCATTTGACACTGTACCCCACAGATGGGGAATATGCAAGTTAGGGTCGATAGGTTTAGAAAAGTCAATCTATAAATGTATAGAGAACTGGTTTAAAGATCCCATCCAGAGAGTTGTAATTAATGATTCATACTCTGAATAGTCTAAGGTTATTAGTGGTGTACCCCAGGGTTAAGTGTTAGGACCTTTACTGTTTAACATCTTCATAAATGTTAAAGAGTTTGGGATTAAAAGTATTTTATTTTAACCATTTCTGTGTTTGCAGATGACACCAAACTATGTAATAGAATTACGTCCATACAGGATGTCTATAATCTACAAGCAGACCTGGATGTACTGTTTGATTGGGCAGCCAAGTGGCAAATGACATTTAATATAAATAAATGTAAAGTTATGCACTTAGGGGCTAACAACATGTATGCTTCATACTGTCTAGGGGGAATACATTTGAGGGAGTCAGAAATGGAAAAGGATCTGGGGGTTCTAGTAAATCATAGACTTATTAACAGCATGCAATGCCAAGCTGCAATATCTAAGGCTAGTAAAGTACTTTCTTGTATTAAAAAAGGAATAGACTGCAGAGATGGAGATATAATCCTGCCCCTGTACAAAGCATTGGTTAGACCACATCTGGAATATGCAATCCAGTTTTGGGCACCAGTTTACAAAAAGGACATTGTGGAATTGGAGAGAGTGCAGAGAAGGGCAAGGGGATTTGAGAAGAGATTAGCTGAACTGAATCTATTCTCCCTTAAGAAGAGACGTTTCAGGGGGATTATGATCACCCTGTATAAATATATAAACGGTCCATATAGAGAACTCACTTGCCCTTATTACTACCATTATTCACTTTGAGATCTTTACAAAGAACAAGTGGGCACTCATTGAATCGGGAAGGATTTTTTTTCCCCTGTTGAAGCAAATTGTACCAGGGTTTTTTTTGCCTTCCTCTGGACCAACTATGTCTTATAGGGTTTTATATCTGGGATATGTTTATTTCCCTAGTGGTTGAACTAGATGTACTTATGTTTTATTTCAACCTAACCTACTATGTAACTATGTAAGTTGAACTGCAGACTTTCAGCTTTAATTCAGTGGGTTTTAACACAATCACTTCCTTTCAGGGGCTTGTCTCTGTCCAAATATTTATGGACCTAACTGTACATGGCACTCCAAAAAAAGGGACACCCATTGAATTGAGTAAAACCCAAAACAGGCCCTTAGCTGTGAAGCTTGGGAAATCATAGCTGAGTATGTTGCCATTAGGTGGGTCATATGTCAGATAACTAATGCCACAAGTTAAGGACTAACAATTGGACAGCACCCTGCCGCCCTCTCCGTCTCATTGGGGAATATTTTTAACCCGCATAAAGTAGTTCAACAATAAAATCCCATTCAGATTACCAGTATTACCAATAAATAACATAAAAAAGGGAGAGAATAACAGAAACCAAAAATTACAATACAGGCAATCATTAATAATAATCAGTCCCCAGATTGAGACACTTTAACAGCCGCCATTGACGAGGCTGTTTCCTTTGATTTTCCTGCCAGGCTGATTGATGAAGAGGTGAGGATCTAATATATTCTGCATCTCGCCATCCTGAAAGAGATAGTTTCAGTATGCCCAAATCAAAAAAGGTTCTAGCCCTTCCTGGTAATGCGATTTAAAAAAGCGCTGATCTTTTTTTTGAATTCTTTTTTTGCAATTAAACATGCAGGAAAGCCCCAGTGGTACTGTATGCCTGCCTTTCTTAGTGACGCCAATAAGGGGCGTAGTACCCTACGACTATCCAGCGTGGCTTTAGCGAGATCCAGATAAATGCCAATAGCTGCCCCCTCAAAAACAATTGTAGGAAAGGCCCTAAGCTTTTCTTGAATTGCAGCCTTATCCGAGCAATAATGTAAGCGACATATAACATCTCGGTATGAATCAGGGAGAGCCGCTTTCGCTCTGGACCCCTGTGCACTCCATCAAACCGAAGTGAAGCTGTAGTGGGGGAAGCCCAAGATCTGAATAAGTAAACCCCTTATAGAAGCTTCCAACTTATCCAAGCCTAAAGCTTCAGGAAGGCCCCCAATTCTCAAATGATTCCTCCTTCCTCTATTTTCAGCATCCTCTACCTGGTAAAATATGTCATAGTGAATTGTAACTGACTTTTGACATCTCACATCTTGCAGATCCCTTATGGCCTTTTCATGTAATCCCAACTTGTTTTATGCCTCCTTCCCCCTAGAAAGTGTGTGTGATTAATCAGTACGCAAAGAGTCCACCTCTGTTTTCAAATACTCTTTCATGTCCGCAAACATGGATGATATATCTTCCTTAGAGGTAGTGCACAGACATAAACAGCCAGGGACCCAGGAGACAATAAGAAGGCTCACAGGAGCGAGAAAGTGGGTCTGCTTGGAAATTAGCAGAAACAGGTTTCAAGGTAATGACAAAACCAAACTGTGAAAATAAAGACTGATGGACCAATGAATTGCCAGTAGTAGCTAGTGAACCTCAGGAAACACTAGTAGCCTTAAGGCCGCAGGGTAGTTGCCAGTTAGAAATAGCCGCAACCTTTTTAGGATCCATGCAGAGGCCCTCTTTGGAAATAATGTAGCCCAGAAGGGGCACCTTGGGAAGTTCACACAGGCACTTCTCAGCCTTTGCTCGGAGCCTAGGAATAAATTGTCTCAGAGCCTTTGTAGGACTAAAAAGGCATGCTGTCCATAGGAGGGCAAGTCAGGAGAAAAAATCAGGATGTCATCCAGATAGACAACAACACAGATGTATAGCATGTCACAAAAAAATTTGTTGACAAAGTGTTGGAAGATGGACTCGGCATTACAGAGACCGAAAGGCATCACCAGATACTCATAATGCCCATCCCTGGTATTAAACGCTGTCTTCCATTCGTCCTCCTCCTTGATCCGAACTAGGTTATAGGCCCCTCGGAGGTCCAGTTTGGTGAAGACCTGGGCACCAGGGAGACGGAGATGATCAAAGAGCTTGCGCATTAGCGGCAGCAGGTAGCAGTTCTTAATGGTGATGCCATTCAGACCACGATAGTCAATACAAGGGCAGAGAGATCTATCTTTCTTTTTTGTCCACAATACAAACAGAGACCTGTAGATAAGCGCCGGGACCTTTCTTCTAAAGACAGACATGATAGACCCGATTGCATAGGTTCTTCTGAAGAAGGAGAAGCAGAAAAGATTGGAAGTTCCAGAGGTCGCTGGAAGGATGGAGCTAACTCTGGTGAGAAGACATTGCGTGAGCAAAATCAGGTTATCCAGGAAGGCAATAATCTCTCAACCAGCCAACTTATTATCTTTGATGTGGTCAGAAACTCCCTGCCAGCAGGTAGAATGAAGTGCCTATTTCTAGGCGAGCAAACTGTCCAAGAGAAAGTGACCCTTGGCGGAAACGCAAGAGCGAGCTAGCTCCTGAGGAGGCACAAACTGGTTTATCACAAACCCTCCTAAAGAGGCTCCGAAAGGCTTCAATACTAAAGGTGATAAGGTCCTTCCTTTCCCAGAGCGGAGAGGCCCACACCAAGGCTTCTCCAGAAAGTAGGGAGAATAAGTATGCTACCTTAGCCCAAACAGTGGGGAAATTTTGTGGCTGAAGCTCAAAGTTAAGTCAAGGCTGGAGGATCAGCAGGTACATCGGAGGCCAGAAACAAACCCAGGCAAGTAGTAAGAGTATGAAGCTGGCTAAGGACCTAGATTTGGGTAGCTTTTTGGACGTCCAGCCCCTGGGTGAGGAATTGGTCCGGGTCTGCTGAGGCCTGGGAGGGTGCGGTCATTGTTCGTGCAAAGTGTCACGCTTGGGGAGGGTGCTACGGCTTTCACAAAGGTGGTGTGAGTCCTGAGAAGGACCAAGGTGCAGAGTCTAAGCGGCAACCTGGTCTTTTTTTGGAGCCTCTAGTGGTGAGGATGTTGCGCTTCTGGGTATCGCCAAATTGCGGTTCTTGGGCACACCAGGGTGAGCAGGAGGATACATGGTACCAAATCCCTAGGCAGAAGAGTTGTCAAGGAAGGCCTGGGTCAAGGAAGGCAGCAAGCAAAAGAGGTCATGTTAAATGCCAGGGGTCAAATACCAGGGATCCAGGAAACAGACACCAGTGACACAGGGAACACAGGAGACACTGGAAGCAACAGGAGGCACGGGTGACACAGGAATATCCACAGACAGGAACACTGGAACAGCACAAGAGAGTTCAGCAATAGGTGCACAGGAAATAGCTCAGCAAGCTAGGGGCTCTGCGCTAGTGGAGACACGTAGCACGAATGCTGAGTGCTGTGTCTGACTTAGCTTTTTAGCCAAGGATGATTAAAAAGCTTTTTTCTGATTGGCTGGTAGGCTGGGTGAAACTGATAAAACTTGAAGAGCAGGCACGCCCCGGGGTCAGAACTGTCCGTGTGCGCAGGAGAGAGGCGTCTGTTCTTTAGTGAGAAAGAGGTAAGTGTGACAGTTTTTTGCTCGGTTTCCACATTAGCCTGGCTTTCCTTAGGTGGCGGTCACTGCGCACTCACTAGAAGCCCCTAGGCCACTCTCCGTTTGGTTGGGTTATTTTGTTAGTTGATTGTTGTTGATTGCTGAATTATTTTACACCATTAAAGGTTCTATTGCACTTTATTTTATTTTGTGTTTGTCTTTCTCTGTACCCCTCCTTGCGTTTCTGTGTTTACCTAACATTTTGTCTCATCCCCATATTCCCCCCTTTCAGCCACCACCCCTTCCCCAGGAGAGCGGGACCCCCATTGAGTGCCAGTGAGTTTCATCTTTACTACAAGGTTAGTTGTGTTACTATACAATGCCACTTACAATATTAAGTTTGAATCTGCAGGTGCTGAACTCCCCTGTTAAAAGGATTAAGGAGTTCAGAGCCTTCCACTCGCAACAAGTGGACATTATTTGTCTTCAGGAAACACATTTTTCAGCCTCTAAAACTAAAATATTTCAGTAATCACTATCCCCATATCTATATGGGCAACAGCCCAACTAAGCAAAAGGGTGTCATGATTGGTTTCAAGCAGACTGTCCCATTCACATGTGACAAGAAAATTAAAGACCCGGAGGGTGGCTATGTGATCTTGGTGGGACAACCCTGTCACGTATATGTGACATTAGTCTCCTAATATGCTCTTAACAGCAAAGCAGCTCCCATTCTTACGTAAACTATCGTCTGAGCTACAAACATGCCACAAGGGATCACTTCTGGTATGTGGGGACTCTAACCTGATGATTCATTCCACCCTAGATAGGGAAAAATGTCCAATCATCACGCTCCCAGGTACATTTATTTACCTCTGGCCCCTTCTTGAAATTGTTTCAACAGCACAACCTTGTGGATAGCTGGTGGGAACTACATCCCTTACAAAAAAGATTACACACATTTTTCTCATCTGCATAATGAGTGGACTAGGATAGATCATGTTTTTATTTCCTCCCTTCTGCTTCCACAGGTGTTGGATTGCAAAATCACTCCAATCTCCTGGTCAGACCATGATGCTATGGTACTCCCCCTCTGCTCTCCATATGATAGTGGGTGAGTGGTCTTTAAATGATTCTCTTTTGGGCAATCCAGAGGTGACTGCCCTCTTGCAACAACACATACGGGAATATTTCACCCATAATGACAATGCTAAGGTGGGGGACGAGCACTCTCTGGAATGCCCATAAGGCGGCCATCATCATCAAAGGCAAGTCAGTTCAAGTAGCATCTCGTAGGAAGAAACTAAGAATGGCAGAAGTCACTGAATTAGAGACAAAGTTTAGATCCCTGGTTGACCCAACAGCTCGAGGATATACATCTGGAATTCAATGTCTCAACAAGCAGGCTGAGCGGCAAATCTGTTGGGTTAACAACAAGTTTTATTTCAAGAGCAGACACCCTGCTGGCAAATAGGTTGCGTTATCAGGCCAAAATGGCACAAACCATATAGGGGAAACCATCCAAATCATGGTCCTACTAGTCACCCACATAAAATAATAGAAGAATTTCAGAAACATCTCCACTCTCAGTATGTGTGTCAGTACATGGTAGAATGCAGCTTTTTTTCCCATCTGTAACCCTCCCTACCATACCTAAACATCTTCACACACCCGTGGAGGCTGCTATTTCTCCAGAAGAGGTGCAACGAGCTATACAAATTCTGAAACCCAATAAGCGCCTAGGACCTGATGACTTCTCGGCGGCATATTGCAAGAAATTTGGCTCCTTGTTAGCTCCACACCTGGCTAGTCTGTTTAACTATCTCCTACTGGGGGACAGTTTCAGGTCAGACACACTCACAACCAGCATATGTATGATGCCTATACCCAACTCCGACCATACCACCTGGGCTAATTACAGGCCCACCTCTTTGCTGCTAGCAATTTAACATCCAAATTAACCAATTTTGGCAGGACGACTGAACTACGGTATATGATATTTATTAAGTAAAGATCAAGTGGGCTATATGCCGCAGAGACAGGCTGGAGACAATGTCAGACGCATAATACACCTTATACAACAAGCACACAAATGAGGAGTATCTGCGATGTTCCTGTTCCTTGACATCAGGAAGGCCTTTGATACAGTCTCCTGGGTAGATTTGCAACAACTCCTACTTAGGATTCAGTCCACACTTTGGGTGAAAGCCCTATACGCTGACCCAAAAGCATTTGTACAGTATGCTGGCTACCGCTCGGATTATTTCCTGATTCAACGAGGCACCAGGCAGGGATGCCCCCTATCACCTCTATTATTCATGTTAGCTATGGAACCCCTAGCCGTCTCGATTTGTGAATGTCCTGATATTTGGGACATAGAACTGGTAGGGTATCATCACAAAATATCCCTCTTTGCGGATGATGTTATTTTATTCATTACTAATCCTTTGATATTGTTACCCAATCTGTCCAAGATACTAGACACCTTCTCTAGGGTGTCAGGCTTAACTGTAAATCATGATAAATCAAAGGTCTTGATTGCCTCAAAACGCGTGTTCAATCTACGTTCTCTTATCAGTGGGAATCACATAGTTTTGCCTTGTGTTGTCGATTATGGGTCCAGTCTAAAATAATATTTAGGATTGCAGCTTTATAATAGATTTAAAATCAGATTAAAAACAGAGATAGCCTATCCTCCTTTGGCCTTCTTTCTGGTAGGAATCATGCGATTTATTCAAGCTTTTTTCCCTGCCAGATAAAGGAATAGACCATTCGGTCTAAACGAGAAAGAAAGAACTCAGTGGTGGGGACACAATTGTATAAAAATAGTATAGAATCTTTGGTATAATATCCATTTTGATGACATTCACCCTATCCAACCAGGATAATTGTAAATTGTGATAAGAACAGAGGGCAGTTTATATCCCCAGTAATAAGGGTTTATATTAGATCTCTGTGAGATCGGATGAGTTAGAAGGAATACAAACTCCCAGATATTTAATGACATTAGATTGCCATCTGAAAAAAAAATCTTTTCAAGGTAGACACTTGGGCAACCGATACAGAAATATTTAGGGCCTCCGTTTTATCATAATTGACTTTAAAATTGCTTAAAGCTGTAAATCGTTCATACTCTTTCATAAGTCTTCCCCAACTAGTATACCCTCTTCATAATGGCCTTTATACCTTATTCCTAATGGCTTTGGCTTTCAGATGTTTAATTACTAAAATGTATAGAAGCGGGGACCCCTGCCTAGTACTGTTGTGGATTCCAAAGAATTCAGATAAAATACCATTTGTACGGACTTCTGCGAATGGACCCATATATAAAGTTTGTATGAGCTCAGTCATGATTGTACCAAGACCAATCTGTATCAGCGCTTCGTGAAGAAGTACTCATTACCCAAATTAACGCTGTTAAAATGTATTTTCAGCATTAACTGATAAAAGGCAGGTTGGCACAGAGGCCTTTTGAACCCAATTGACTAGGGAAATTGTTTTCAGGGTCTTGTCTCCATCTCTCATCCAGTCATAAAGCCTGCTTGGTCCAAATGGATATTATGAGGTAACAGAGACTTCATTCTATTTGCTAGAAGTTTGGAATAAATCCTAATATCCAAATTAGTTAGTGAGATGGGTTGTAAATGCCACACACAGTACGGTTTCCACCCAGAGCCATAGTTATTTATTTTATATTTATTTTATCCATATATTTTATATGTAAATATGGCCACATAATATTTAGAAAAAACATCTTTTTAAAATCCTACACAGAAAGACCTACCACTTGATTATTTTGACAACTACAGGAGAACTGGAGACCTGAACAAATAAAACTGGCCAAGAAAAAAACTGGCCCACACAAAAACCATGAGAAATCGGAAATAGTAATAAGACCATACTCAGCTATGCTAACCTGAAACTAAAATTCTCAATCCAACAGGAATTGAACATATATGGCTAACATGGCGTGTTGTGTAAGAAGACATAAGGTGAATTATGTGACCAACATGGGTATACTTAAACTATGCTGACCCAAGTTTGTAAATTATTCAGAGACCAATAAGTAACAAGCAAAGGTCCCTACATGCATAAAAAATTACAAAGGAATGCAGGACAAGCAGGTGAAATCATTCAAAAAGGACATAGATTCTGGGGACCAGATCCCACAATATCAGAAGGCGATCAGGGAAAAGTATGGCTACGTGAAGGAAGAACAGAAATCTCTAATAACAGAGAAATACCTCAGCCCAATGCTGGTACAAAGCATATCATGCCTAACAAGGCACAAAGCCCAAGAGATTCAGTGTCTGGAAAGTAAGAATATCTTCTGTACCAATATTGCTACAAGATATGGAAAAAAATGTACGAGGTCAACTGAATCCCAGTCCTAAAAATGGAATACCTTTAGCATGCCATTAAAAAGCCTTCCTTGACAAGACAGGGGGCTGGAGAATTTTAAGGGGCACATCTTGGAACAAGGCTGAATGATTTTATAGCTCCATGCCCTGGGGGTTTTGAAAATTAAATGAGTCTACAGAGACAGGACAAAACAATGCCTGGAGCTTTGGACTTGGAAAGTTCTTCACGCATGACTAATGCCTGATTAGGATGTGGATGCCTTTTTTCTTAAATTCTCTGCCTTGTGATCTTTCAGCCATGAGAGGAATGTTAATTGAAGAGGATTGACAGTAAATAAAAAAAAAAAAAAAAAAAAAAAGACTTTACTCTGACAAAAAGTATAATAAAGTTTGAACCACAAAATCATGTCAAAATAATAAATTAAATAAATTAAAAAAAAAAACGCTGTGCCCCTAGCGATGGTTGTACACACTGTCACTCACGGGGAACGTCAGCGCACTCGCCGAGGGAAAGATGGATGGAGGAGAACGCGGTTAGAGGATGGCAGGTCACTGGAGGGTGCCAGAAGATGCCGATGGGACCAGGTAAGGCTTTATTTTTTACTTTATTAGCTACCACGAGTGTGGCTCGGGGTTTACCGCTTTTAGCAGGTTTTTTTTAGTCACACTCGGTCTTACCACCCGGGAAGTAAATGTTTCACCAACCATGTTATTGTTTGGACTGTAAAAATACAAAAGGGGTTCAGAGGGGTAAAAAGATCCTTTACCCTTTTTTACACCTTTTTGTTGTTCCTAATTTAAATATGAAAAAATAAAATTGTCACTTGATGGTTCCTCACTACGAGCCATAAGACCCCGCTTTTTTGAACCTAGACTTTGAATTTTATATTGACAAAAATTCTTTCAAAGATATTTTGTATAAGATCTGATTTTTTTTTTCTTTTCAGTGTATCCTTCTAGTGTTTTTTTCCAAATTCCCATTTCCAATGTTGTGCCAAATATAATATTTCCCTTCATAAACATCTTCATAAACAAAAAGACTTGTGCAAACATGTTTACAATAGCAGCAACAGATATTACAAGACCTGAGGAAGCAGAAAAATATGACTTAAAGAACTACAATAGCCACAAAATTAGATAGTCCTTTTACAGCTCAGTGCAAGATCAGGTGACCTAGCCAGAAGAAGGAAGAAGGCTGAAGATGGTGGTGTCTGGAGTTTCCTCTGTGCCAGGACAAAGGAGAATTTCAGGACTGCGCAACACCGGATGAGAGACTTCTCCAGCGTGATCGAGGGATCTGTGAAATTAAAAGTAAGTAAGATTTTTTTTATTTTTCAGTTTAGTTCTGCTATAAATTTGAGAATGCCAAACACAAAGCCAACATTTAAGGCCATTTATGGGACTGCTAGTTCAAGAACTGCAACTAATCCTCTTTCTGGTGTTGAACATATTGTCAAAACTTCTAAGAAAAGCCACAGTTACCACTAGTTTAGGAGTCTATCCACAAACCAGAGCTTAACTGCATACTGTTCAACTGAGCCTTTGCAGTAGCTGGGAGGTAAAAGGGAAAACATAGTTGTGAAAAAATTGGAGGAGAGAATCCATGATCGGAGACTAAGGGCACAGTGACACAAGCAGAGCTGAACAGTGCTTAACTTGATGATATTGATCCTAGTTATCGCTACTACAAATCTGGGTGTCCAATGCATCACTGCAAGCAACAATCCAATGGGATGTAAGGTTTAGTAGGCTACAATATTGTACACAAGCAAATGTAACTGATTTAGCAGTACTGAAATCATGAAAATGTTACACTATTTTACTATGGTATTGTTTTGCAGATACCACCTCCACTAGAAGAGTCTTCAAATGCAGCCATATGAAAGCCTGAAAATAAGTGGCAGCCAATAAGTTTCTACATTTGGTTTTCTGAGCCAATCCAAGTTTTATGTTCAGGGTTGTCACATTGCAAATTCTTGTACTTTCTGTAGGTGAGCCTTTCTATCTTTTTAGTTGTCCGTTTGGAAAATGAACAGTAAAAAAAAAAGGTTAAGGTGCATCTAAAGTTCCACATGTAAGAATACATGGTCATGCCAGTCATTATTGCAGAAAAGCGACTGGAATTAAAGTTCCACTTTTAAAATTTGCAATAAGGGAGAAGGCATTACTGCAATTAGGAGTGGTTATGGTTGTATTAAGTAAATACTCAGAAAATGACATTTTTGTGGCTATTGTTTTAAATCCATTAATCCATGAAAGACCTGGCCTTACTAAGATGTTTTGAAGTGCACACAGTAAAACAGCCAATCACATGTGAACAGAGCAAGAAAGTTATTCAAAAAAGTAAATGCATTATCTTACCTCCAGATTAATACAGGCCACACTCAACAAGATTGCTCTTTATGATTACATCTGTGACTGCATCAAACACAAACTGCACATTCTTTGTATCTGTTGCACATGTAAAATGTGTATAAATCTCCTTTGTCTCCTTTCTTCTGTTTAGGTTCTCAAACTGACATTGGATATAAGCTGTAGCCTCTTCATAAGTGTTCGTTCCTAAATGAGGAAGTTTAAAAAAAAAAGATATTACAGATTTCAATTTTTTATATGGCTGAGTGGGTAGTAAACACCACCACCAAACCCTGTACAAAAATTACCAGCTTATTGTTTACCTGAGTATTCTGGATAGCAAGTTGTGAGCGGACTTCTAGTTATTTTCTCCTCAAACAAATCATTTTTATTCAAGAAGAGAATTATGGAGGTGTCACTAAACCACTTGTTGTTGCAAATGCTCTCAAACAGCTTCATGCTTTCCTGCATACGGTTCTGTAAGAGAAACAGTGACTGTTTTTGAATGAAATCAAACAATTTATGTAGAAAATCAGAGCTTACATAAAAATACCCATTCTCATATCCTATCTCATATCCTGAGCACTTGAAGATACCAAACACACAGTAGTTGTGGAAAATACCTTCTAAACATTTGCTTACCATCTCTTCATCTTCAACCAGAAGCAAGTCGTAGTCACTAAGTGCCACACAGAAAATAATTGCTGTTACACCCTCAAAACAATGAATCCATTTCTTCCTTTCTGACCTTTGTCCTCCCACATCAAACATTCTGTAATAAATTAAAATTAACATACACTGAGACTTGTCATGCAAGAGACGTGTAAATTTACCTTTTTTTATTACAATCTACAAATAATGACTACTAATTATGACTTAGGTTCAAAGTATCAACTGAAAAGAAGCAGGAGACAATGCGAGTATTGAATTAAGTATAGAAACAGCAAAATAGCAAGACACTAAGCATTGGTGGTATGTTTTTTTTATTTAAACTTTTTATTAAAGGATTTTTCCTTATTAATAAATAACAATACAAACAAAACAACAATCAGGGTTATAAAAAATAGATTGACATAAAATATACAAATGTGTAGAAAAATTTACATTGAATGAAAAAGAAAAAAACAAGGAAAACTAAACAAACAAAAGGAAACAAAAAAAAAAAAGACAGGCATATGAAAGTATACCTATATATTATGGAAGCAGGAAAAAATGGGTACACAATCTCGTTAACAATATCAGAAAGTTTTTGACCACGGAGGGTCATTTACTAACACGCGCAAAGCATACCAGGAGGTATGTTCAAAGGTAGACACATTCTGACGTTTTATTGAAGGAGACTGGGTCTCTATATAGGATTCCTATATTTCAAAAATTTTCCCCACCTAAGTTTCCTTATCCAGGGATGGCTCAATCCAGACCATTCTGAAAACATATCCCATTTTTTCCTGAAAAAACCCAAGTGTCAATGGATTTGGGTCTAGCCATTTATGTAGTATTGTTTTTTGGCCACTAAGGAGAGGATAGCTAAAAAAACTGTGGCTGCCCCTAGTAATATTTGCACCTTGTAAATGATAGGTACCTAAAATAACCCATTCAAGGGTCAGTGGAACATAGTTAATCAAATATGAAGTAATGTAATGAGCTACCTCTTGCCAGAACTGTTTTATTTTACGGCAGTTCCAAAAAGCATGGTATAAGTCTGCCTGATCCTATGCACACCTAAGACAGTTAACGGTAGGGGCATAGCCCATCAAATATGCATGCTGTGGGGAGATTGCCTCTTACCAGCAAACTATCCAGGGGGTTCTTCCAATCCCTAGCAGATAGGGACTTCAATACCTTCGAAGTGTATGACTGTAATTGCATGAAAACATAGACTGCTGACCTCAAAAAGGGAAACTCAGCCACCACCTCCTCAAAACCAGAGGGGTCGTTTGCACTCCCATCCCCCAATGAGTTGACCATTAGAGTGTAAAAAGTAGGCAATTTCTGCAACAAGGAGAAATTGGATAATTGTGGGAGATCCAAATTGCCCCAATATGGTAAAAAAAAGAGAGGAGTGACTATTCAGAAGATGTTTTCCCCTAATCCTATGCCACACTGCCCCACATGAAAACAATAGCGGGTTTGATGTGACTTCCTCAGGAAGTAATTCCCTATGAATGTGTAAAACATATTTTAGATTAAAATGTGGTATAAATTGTTGGTCCAAGGTACAGTCAGTGTAAATACAAGTACTATATGTAACCAATCTTTATTGTATCTTAGGATGGAAGCAGCATTATATAACTCAATGTTGGGAAAATTTACTCCTCCATTTCTGGTCAGTTGTTACAACACACAGAGACTCAATCTAGCACATTTACCTCCCCATTTGAATTCAGAGAATAATTTAAAAAAGTTTTGAGGTCCATCTTTTTAAATACTAAAGGTAAAGATTGAAGGATATATAGAAGTTTGGGAAAATAATCATTTTTATCAAACTAATCCTTCCTAGATAGGAGAGCATAAGTTTTGACCAGTTGCACAGTTGTTCACTAAGAGCTCTAAAAATCGGTTCAATATTCTGAGAGTATAATTTGTAAGGATTTTTAGTAATTTGTACTCCTAGGTACTGTATTTTCTCTGTACACCATATAAATGGGTAATCTTTACCCCATACAGGCCTTACAAATTTTGTCAAATATAAAGCTTTAGATTTATCAAGATTAATCTTTTAGCCAGATACAGAGCCATATTGAACAATTAAATTCATAATAGGCGTCAGGCTGTTTCTCGGGTTAGATATGTATAACAGCAGATCTGCAAAAGCAGTGATCTTAAAGAGTATGAGAACCCACTAAAATACCTTTAAATTCAGGCAAATTTTCCAAAAGTCTAAGAAGAGGGTCCAAGGCCAAATTAAATAGAGGGAGAGGGGGCAACCTTGTCTAGTTCCTCTGGAGAGAATTATGGGTCTCGATAAGGCCCTATTAATATATAATTTAGAGGACAGATTGTGATATATAT
Source organism: Pyxicephalus adspersus (assembly GCF_032062135.1). Taxonomy (NCBI): domain Eukaryota; kingdom Metazoa; phylum Chordata; class Amphibia; order Anura; family Pyxicephalidae; genus Pyxicephalus; species Pyxicephalus adspersus. The sequence goes on from NC_092858.1 coordinate 110,632,946, forward strand.
ATTGGATATAGGAGGAAAACACATGTCCAAAAGCTCTGTGAGATAATATTGTGTTGAGCAAAGGCTATTCTGTTCTATTGAATGCTTTTTCTGCATCCAAACTTAACAGCATGGATTTGGAGTTATGTGAATTTGTAGACTGTACAGGAGCTGCAATAGCCACCCGAAACCCAGTTGTTGAACGCTTATTACGTACAAAACCCAGCTGATGTTTAGATAATATAGTGGGTAGAAATATCTGCAGCCTGTTTGCCATCAATTTAGCCAAAATCCTATAGTCACAATTCAACAATGAAATTGGTCTATACGAAGGAAGGGAGTCTTTTTAGCCGGTTTTGGAATTAAGGTAGTGTAGGCTTCATTAAAACCTGGGAAAGGAGTCTGATGAGATAATATTTTGTTGTAAACTTCTGCGAGCTTAACTAAGGTGCTAAAATTTTTTTATTATCCCGCTGAAAACCCGTCTTGGCCTGGCGTTTAATTGGAGGGCAAGGTACCAGTTGTGCAGAGAATTTCTGATTCAGTAACTGGGGCATTAAGCCGCTCCCTGCAAGTTGTGGATAGTTTTGATAAGTTAGCTTTTTCTAGTAAACATTGCATCAAATGGGGTTGGGCTTCCTGAGCAGTATAACGCTTTTGATAGTATCTTTGAAAGGCCTGTAAGATATCACTATGAGACGTATAAAAACTATCATAAAATGGATCTTTCGCTCGCAGTATATGCCGCTTTGGGCCTAATGGGTTAGCCAATCTGGACAACAGAGTACCTATTTTTTTTCCTCACCTATAGAATTTGTGCTTAGTATAAAGAGCTTGCATTTTCACTCAGGTAGCTACATGCATATTTATATGCACAACCGCCTCTTGCCAGGACTTCTTAGCCTCTCTATCAATACACTGAGGAAATATTTTTAATATATTTATTTTCGTGCAACCTGTTCATGAAGAGCATTATGCTGATGATAGTATTCTCGGTTGCGTCCTGCCACAAAAGACATGATATAACCACTCATAATGGCTTTCATAGTATGCCACAACAAAACTGGGGTATCCCAATGTTGGAGGTTATCATCCAGTCCATCCGCCCAATATGATTGAATATAGGCTCAAAAGGAGAAAGACTTGGATAGATAAGCTAGAAATGGCCACAAAAATGTTTTTCCAAAAAGGCTGCTGCAGTTGCAGTTGGAGGGTCAAGGGGGCATGATCAGAAAATGTAAAGTTGCCAATAGATATGTCCTGAATCCTTGGAAGTAGGCCTTCTATTGCTAAAAAAATCAATTCTGGAAAATGTGGAGTGGGCTTTCGAATAACAGGTGTAATCCCTCTCAGTTGGGTGGAAGAGACGCCATACATCTATTAAAAGAGTTTCCAAGAATAAACGTTTTAGTTTAGAAGTGGAAGGGTCAGGTCTAAAATTGATTTGCTTAGACTGATCTATTAAAGGATCAATGATCGTATTCAAATCTCCCGCTAAAATGAGATTAGGATAAGAATTTGTTAAAATATTTTTGCGGAGGTCAGTGAAAAAGTTCGAAGAGTTGTTATTGGGTGCAGATATGGAACAAAAAGGTGGTGCCTGCAATCTTCACTATTAAAAAAAGATATCTACTGACAGGATCTAATTCAATGGAAACTATTTTGTATGGCAGATTTTTGTTATACAAAAGCACCACTTCTCGTTTTGGTTTTATAAACAGTGTGAATCACTTCAACAATCCACAGGGCTCTGAGTAACATGGCCTGGCCCTCCTTCTGGAGGTTCTGCATCTGGAGACTGTTTTTAAGATGCACTAACACCCTTTTTCGCTTTTGGGGACTGGTTAAACCAGCCACATTCCATGAAATAAGTTTTAAGGAAGATTGATCTGAGGAAATACAATGCGTGGGGGTTGTCATGGGGTTTCAAAGTGGAAAGCATCAAGCATAAGATATATAAAAAATATGCATCATAAAAAACAATGAGTTGCAAACTGGAGGCACTTATGTGAAAGGATATGCATCATGAAGTTATCAATTAATGTCCTTCTGAAGATGAACTTGTTATTTGAAGAGTTTCAATGGCATCAGCAGGATCCTCAAACAATTTTGTTTCCCCTTGCAGAAGACTTTCAGCTTCGCTGGGTACAATAAGGAAAAACGAACTCCCATATCTATCAGACGTTTACAGACTGGAGCAAAACTTTTTCTCTTTAGTGTAACTGCTGCGGAGTAGTCCTGGAACAGTAGAATCTTGTTGCCCTTCACATGGAAATCACAAGCTTTCCTATAGGCTCCCAACACAGATTCTTTGTCAGCATAATGAAAGTACTTGACTATCACAGGATGTGGACATTGATTCATGTTGTGATGCTCAGGGCCCATCCTATGAGCCTTTTCAATGCTCCTGGTTGTAGCAGGTGGGATATTTATCCCTTGTATCAAGGGGACAGTAAAAAATTGAACTAAATCATGGCCTTTATAGGTTTCTGATATGCCAAAAATACGTTATTTGGATCTTCTGTTGCAGTTCTCCAGATCCTCTAATTTGGTTTCCATTGATGTAAGTATGGTGTCTTGGGCAGCAATTTTACTATTAGATTGCAGAAACTCATCCTCTAAATCACTGACCCTCTGTTCCAATTCAACTATGCGTTGTGTATTAGAGGAGATACATGTTAGTGCTGATTCAATGGATTTTTGTAAGCCATCAAATTTGTTATCAAAATATGGCATTAGGACTTTGGATACCTCTGAGGCAATTCCTGAGCAATCAGGTATTGCATGCAGCCATTGGATCTGCCCTGGAACCTTCCCCCTCTAAATGTTCCATGGGGAATAAAGGTTGTGACAAAGAAGGTGATGAGGGAGAAGGGGAGTCAGCTTTTGGTGCAGGTTTAAAGTTTCTGTTTAGTGGTATGCTTACGCATGGAAGAAGAATGTTGTCATATGTAAGAGATTCCATACATATGATGCCAAGTGCAAACACAAATCTCAAATTTGCAGGTAAAATATAATGTCAGATGAAATTTCTCATGAAAGACACTAGGTGGTGCTATGTCCTCAGTTTCCGACTTTCCGACTTAAAAAAAAAAAAAAAAATTACTTCCAATTCCTCTTGGTAAATGCACTCTCTCAGGACTTCTACAGCCTATGTAGGCAGTCAGATGGTCGGATAAAAGAGGAAAAAAAAGGCTCTGAGAGAGGAGATGCTGATCAGGAGGCCTCTAATATTTATGCTAAACTCTTGGAGGCACCCACAGACAGGGCTCACAAGCAGCCCTGCAGCCAATATGGCCACCGCACACCATAAAGCCTGGACATAAGGTGCTGATTCTGGGTGTTTTGCAAGGTATGAGCCGTGAAATAATGGCTTACCCTCTGCTAAGTCGCTCCCTTGTTGCAAACCCTGACAGTCTACAGGGGAATGATGCCTGGATGCGAGGGATAAATCCCAGATGAGGATCAGAACAGGGAGCTGGATTAAAATGCAGTTTCTTGTAGCTCTGCCCCCGGAAGGCCTGGTGGTATGTTGTACCTAAATAGGGCACAATCTGAACAAGCCTTTTTTATTACACCAGGAAACCATGAAGAAAAATTATGATTTAAAGGTTAGGACAGATTCCATTTAAACATAGGGCAAATAAATATTTATTGAGAAATAAAACGCTTGGGGCATTTGCAACAACACACATTATCACAATGAAGTAGTGTGAAGGGGTCCAAAAGAAAAAGCGCAGAATGAGCTTTTTTTATTCAGACTGTTGCTCTTCAATAAACTGTTCTCGATCTGAGAACAACAGGAAAGGGAGACCAGCCATTGCTCTGACTCAGCTGTGTGTATTCATTAGGCAAAATGTGTTTTTTTTAACAAAGCAAATAAGAAAAGCATTAAAAGGAGCTAGAGCTTCACCTGGGAGTATAGAAATAATACTATACTACAGGTAGTCCCCGGGTTAAGGACATCCAACATACGGACTACTCCTAGATATAAACGGGCTTCCCTGCTCCCTGCTTGGAGGGGGGTAGTTTGCATTACTTGCAGAAGAAATCTTTTGCTAAACACCGCTGAAACCGCTGAGTTCTTCTGCAAGCTCTTGTAACTTTTTAATGACCAAGAAAAAATCTGCAGTTGTTTTTTTTTTTTTTTTTGCATATCAAAGCACAGCTTGCTCCAGAATAAATGTCTAGGCTACAGTGAGGATTTTATACAGTAACTAACACCACGCTGCCTAATATGTAGAGACAAATATCTGTCCTAATTGCATTTAGTAAAAGAATGTACCTGTTCTGATTTTCATACAAATTCAACTTAAGAACAAACCTACAGTCCCTATCTTGTATGTAACCCAGGGACTACCTGTACTTTCTGTCTTTACTTTCTATTATCATCTGAGACTCTTAGTAAGTCATACTGGAAGAGACCTCTGGAAATTGGGGATAATTTACTTTGCAGTAACCCACAATTCCTACCTCTAAGAAATAACAAAAGCTGCTGAGTAAAACAGCAACTGTAGTAAATTCTTCTGATCAGTGTGTATTAAGTCAGACTTTTTTTGACAGAAGAATCAGAGAAAAAAGGATAGAGATGTAAGTGTTCCTATTTACCACCATAATATACCTTTATAACAATTTTTTGTTGTGCTATAAATTTTTGAATTGTGTTAAAAGAAAGTCACTAAAAAAAAAAGAAATGCTGTATCATGATACCTTATTCAAAGCTTTAAACAAATAAACAGGCCCAAAGCAGAAAATGAAAAATTGCTCTGGTCCATAGGAGGTAAACAGCTGTGGGATTTTAAATTTGGTGTTTACTTCAGCCTTTCCTAATTTCCTTAATTGCACCTTGTAGCCAAAGCACAATTTTGTCCTGGCCATAATAAAGATATTACATGTAAAGCCAATAAACAGTCGTGAATAAATTGGGACAACCCATTAAATATATTCAGTTCTTTATCAAGGAATGTTCAAATATTGACGTTTAATCTTGTTTTTTATCTCCTGAAAAGTAAGTGATTTAATTGAAGTTAAACAAAAATAATCTTGATTTCCTCATTAAACAAAAAATCCCAAAAATAGCTAGTGTTACCACCTTTGGCTGAAATAACTGCAGTGAGACACTTCTTGTAGCCATCTACCAGTCTCTGATATTGGTCTAAGGAAAGTTTGTCCCACTCCTCAATGCAGTATTCTTTCAGCTGTAAGATGTTTGAGGGGTTTCTTGCATGTACAGCCCGATCTTGGTTTTCACTTGACCACTCCAGGACTGTCCATTTCTTAGTTTTCAGCAAGCCCTTGGTCGATTTACAGGTCTGTTTTCACTCATTGTCGTGTTGCAGGGTCCAGTTCCACTTCAGCTTTAAATTTTCTTACAAATGGTCTAGGATGTTTCTCAATCACCCTATGATATATGTAAGAATTCATGGTGGATTTCATGATCGTGAGCGGGCCAGGTCCTGCTGCAGCAAAGCATCCCCAAACTATGACATTTCTACCTCCATGCTTAACAGTTGCTATGAGCTTATTTTTCTGGAATGAAGATTTGGTTTACGCCAAACCTGTCCTCTGTTCTAGTGTCCAAGTAAATCACTTTTTGTCCAAAAGAACATTATTCCAGAAGTCCTGGTCTTTGTCTATGGTCTCTCTGGCAGACTTCAGTCTGGCCTTGATGTTTCTTTTAGAGAGCAAATGTTTCCTTCTTGCACACCTCCCACGCAAGTTAAAGTTGTACAGTCTCATTCCGACTGTAGAGGCATTCACTTTCACATCAACAGTAGCAAGAGCTTGCTGTAGCTCTTTTGCTTGGACAGCCAGACCTGGGCATGCTGGCAGCTGTTTTGAAACTCCTCCACTTGTAGACTATTTTCTGGACAGTGGAATGATAGATCTTTTTAAATCTAGACTTATAAACTGATGGCCTCAGGCAGCCCTTTTGCGTTCACCATGGTGTTCACTCCCACCTCAACAGTCAGGAGCACACCTGTGCTGAGGTTTCTGGTCTGAGGTTTGAATAGGGCAAACTTAATTCAAACTTCATTCAAAATGCTCCTTCTAATCAATCATTCAAAATGATGTTCTAATCATGTGCACTCAAAGTGATATACCTGTGTGTGATATGTGACATTTTTAGTGGGAATAAAAATGGCTTTCAGAGGGTGTCTTACTCTAGCTCTACTACTATGCACTGAGCACCCTTAGTAACTTAAGCAGAATTAAACTGATAGCAAAACTAAAAACTTAGGATTTTCAAGTTTTTCACCATAATGTTACCCTCCTGGGCATTTCATTTCTGTCCGGATTTATATGTATAAAAGCGGAACATTGTCTTTCATGAAAATTTATTTTACATTGTAAGCCTATAATTCTTATGCATAACTCACTGAAATATTTAATAAATTTAATAATAAACTTTAAATAAAAAAAACAAAAATCTGTTTAAAAAAGGGTGCATAGAAATACTGAAACCTGTCATATAACTGTACATTAGCATAAATATATTTATGGGATCCGATGAGCAGGACACTGGAGGACACTAATGGGACCAGGTAAGTATTTATTTTTTAATGTTTTTAGCTACCCCGAGTGTGGCTCACAGTTACCGCTTTCAGCATTTTTTTTGTACCCCGAGCCACACCCGGGGTTACCTCCAGGGAGGTTAAAGTATGCATAGCGTATTTGAAATGTAATTTCCTCCTGTGATGCAATTTTTGTTCTCCACCTCATTACTTCCATCTTTTCTAAATCTTCAGACTTTTGACTGAAGGACCAAAATCGTTTTTCTTTGAGGTGAATTGCACTATATGCAGTGGACACCAATTGACTATTATATATATATATATATATATATATATATATATATATATATATATATATATATATTTATTTACTGAGGCTAAATGTGCATAGAAGCTATTCTACTGGATTTAGAAAAATGTTTACATCAATTACATTGATGAGTGCAACCAATATGCTGATTTCTATCAATGAAATGAAGAAAAGTATTGGTGGTAAGCTTCTTCTTCTGGTCTATATGGCTGTTTTAATCTGACTGAAAGTGGGTAATATTGTTTTAAAATTGTCAATGTAATTCACTAGAGGGCACAGGACTATGTTTAGACACCAGGCACCAAGGATACACCCTTCTAGTGTTTTTTTTTTCCCTACACACATTAAGCTAGGATTTGCATCTACAGAACATGAAAAAGAAAACTTACCTTACAAGATTACTGTACTTTATTCAAAATGCATTTTCCTACCCCGCTTACCTACACTAACCCCATCCATTTTAGATTCATACTTAAAGAACTGAATGGCTGTGCTTCCATGGTTTGTTTTAATTCTGACAGTTGACAAAAGTGTTTCTTATCAGCATCTGTGCATTGAATCCCTAAAGAATAAATGCATTTTAATTAATTGCCTTTTATGACTTATCTACGAGGCTCTAATAGAGAGGCATTGGCAGGGAAGAAGACTAGAAGATATCATTTGTTAAGAATCATTGGTTTCCCATTAGGGGACAGGAATAAAAGTGACACTAAACCCATCAATACTTACCTGTCCCTTGGTGGATGCCTCTATCGTCTTCCTTCTTTCTTAATGTATCCTGACTTTTGCCTATCCTAATTGGCTGGGAAGGGATAACATTCATTCAAGGGAAGGGTATAGTTGGGTAAACCTGGCAACAAACACTGAACTGCACATGTGCAGTTTAAAGCAATGTGACAGCTGGGTGGCAGTAAGAATAGGCAGGCAAGGTATTAACAGTTATTGCAGAAGGGACAGCACCTGTCACTTTCTGCAATAAACACCTTCATGAACTACAAATTTTCAAAGTGGAACTTTATTCCACTTTAACTGCACTCTATGATAAAAAAAAAAAAAAACCTCTACAGCTTGGAACAAAACCATAGCTTAATAAAAACAGTATTATTTTTTCTTCACTGCAAGATGAGACATAGACAACACAGATTTCCCCCTTTATGGGTGCTCAACCACATGCTTACACGGTTGTGAAAATTATATTAAAGCACATTTACAGGGTAATAAAAAAGGTTTTATTTTTCAAAGTAGCTGAGGAATTTTGCTGAGTCTTGAACTTAATTATTTTTGTGCTTTGGTTATGTTTTGTAGATGATTGAATTATGTTGAAACTAGTTGTACTCTTCTTATCAGTAAACTAACGTCCGCTTCCCCCTTTTTTGCTTTGAAACTCTCCCTTTCTTTCCCTTTCCTTCCTATGGCCATATATCTGTTACTTTGACAAAAATATCTTGTTCTAAGAGAACCACAGTTTTGACAGTGATCTAACCACACATTGAGTTGTGTGTTACACTCTTCCAGCGCTGTAAACAGAAGCTATTAGAAAGAGGGACAATTGATCTGGGATCAATAGGAGATCGCCTTAACAATTTTATTTTGAGTGGAGAAGGGTTAGAGCCTTTTTTTTTATTGTGGTCAAATGTTTTACATGTGGATATATTGCTGCCTACAGGTGGTTAAGATGATATGCAATTTAAAAAAGGTTAGCTCCTTGCAGAAAAAAACAGAATCAATAATCTTGGAGGATATTTATTCAGCTGTTTTACGGTTACAAGGCTAAATCACAGACATGACCCCCAAACTAATTTATTTACAGGTGACTAATCTGGCATTACAAAACATACCTACCAAAAATAAATTTTTGTAATGAATAGCACAAGAGAAACTTGTTTTCTTCTGTTTAGGTGTTAACAGTTTAGGCTTGGCTTTTGTTTATGTAAATCCCATTTACTTTAGCCAATTTCTTAAAACATAGATTCCAGAATCCCTTGTTTGTTGATCATTTTTTGTCCTAATGCTATGATGCCTTTCTTGTCTACCTATTTATCTTTTTTGCATATTACTAGGGGATGCTAAAAGAATACCGTTTTTTTAATATGAACATCCTTATACAATGAAGCAGCCACATACACCACTAAAACGTGGTAAATTGAGAGCCAGAGTGTAACTGCAAATTTTGGATACTAGAGTCTAATGCCTGAATGCCTAGGAAAGGCTTACCGCCCTAAATGAGAAGTGGCAGGAAAGGCTCTTAATGTTTTAACATAGGAGACTGTAAAATGTTTGCCAAAACCTCCAAAAAATGTTTGCATTCGCAGTAAATAGGGTCATCAATAACAATGAACAAAGGATTAAACTTGATAGCAATGTTAAAAGGAACCCACTGCAAGGACCAAGTTGAGCATGTGAAGGGGATGGCCTTTTTGTTAAATCCTGAATTTATAGCTATGAAGAAAAAAAAGGCAATCTCCATCAGACAGCCTAACCCCAGACTTAACTATGCATGTACCACATAAGGCCCCCATACAGGGACAAGCAGAGGACATACAGGTTATACAGACCCAGGCAGTGAGTGCCCTCTAATGCATTGTGGCAGCAGCACCAGAGCTGGGGTACAGCAGCAATCCAGCATGGTCACCCCACATTCATCTCCACAGTCTGTGATTTCTAAACAACAGGGCAACCGTCATTTGCCCTTAGATCCTATCCCTCAGGACATGGGTTTCCAGTTGCATTGGCGGAATTACCTACAGTGACTACCCACTAAATCAGACTTCCAGAACTTTATATCTGATGTCCAGGCAACCTGTCAAGAACAGATAGGTGCCTGTTGCACCGACTTGCAGTCATTAGCTGGGAGAGTTTAGAGCCTGGATGAGGAAGTCCAACAAGTTAAGGGGGACATTGACCACCTTGAGAATAAATGTAAGGAATATGACACTAAAATTAGAGATCTATACCACCATCTGGAAGACTTGGACAATATAGGGCGCAGGAACAACAACAGAGTATGAGTCCTACCAGAAGCCACTCAAGCTTCAGATCTTAAGCTGATATTCCAAGCTTTTTTAAATATTATCCCCGGGCTCCTTGCAAGGGATCACATTTTTAGGGCCCATAGAGCTCTGAGACCTTCCTCTAATACATCAAGGCCCAAGGATGGTATTTGTAGACTGGTGGATGGCGAGCAGAAAGTCAGAAAAATGCGCAACCTAGAGTTTGATGGCACCTTTACAACTTTACCACGACCTCTCATGGAATACTCTATAGCAGCGAGGCCTCCTGTGACATCACTATCCTTAACGATCATGACATCCCTTATCATTGGGGCTATCTATTTAGTTTGACAGCACAACGTGAGGAGAAATCAGCCACCATCCATTCCCTGGAGGACCATGCCATCTTATGTAGAGACTTAGAAATTGACCATCCTAGGATCTCCGTCTGGGAACAAGCACCACCTTCACCCCCCGAAACCTCCTAGATGGCAGGCGGTAATGTAGTGTTGCCCTACAAGTAATATCCCTGCTGTGGATAGAACTGTCAAAAGATAACAGTGCAGTTTTGATTTCTCATGTTTACTATCTTGCCTTGATGGTGATTGAAATATAGTTTGCTTAGTACTTAGCCATTGATAGGCGCTTAATAACATGTTTGTCACTAGGTCTAATATATATAGCTGCTGGTATTGGAGTTGATACTTTGTTTCGTAATGGACACTCAGCCCCTTGGGTGACTTCAACATGTTTTTTTTTGTCTACCTCACCTTCCCCCCATCACCATCAGTGATCTATCATTCCCAAGCTCTGCGGCAGTTGATTAGACTATACCAACTATATGACCTTTGGAAAATATTTCACCCGTCTGCTAGACTATTTTCCTTCTTTTTGGTTTCATATCAAACTCACACCCTTATTGACCTTCCAATACTGTGTGATAGAGTTTCCTCTAGGATTCACCCGATAACGTGGTCGGATCAAGCTCCTACCACATTAGATATTGATGTATCCTCGTCCACAACTAGAATATGCCATTGGAGAATAACTGACTTCTTGCTTAAGCAAGAAGATGCCAAAATCTCACTCTCATGAACTCTACAAAACTACTTCGAGCAAAACAAAGGTTTGGTGTCACACACCTCTACACTGTAGAAGGAAAACAAATCAGTTATTAGGGGTCATTGCATAACCTTAAGCACACGACTTAAAAAGGACTCTAATTATCAATGCACTCTTACTCTGCAATTCCTACGGGCTGCTGAACGAGGGCTCTATACAAAACCCTTAGTCCACTTCCTTCGCCGGGTGGTCTCCCTCAGATCTAAGTTGCGAGCATTAGACTTGAGAAAAGTGAGCTGGATGATGACACGTACTCATCAGCTGTATTATCATAAGAGGAATAAAGCGGATACCCTCCTTGCAAGGAAACTGCAGGAGTCACTGATGAAGTCTCCAGTAGCCATTAAGGATGACAGGGTATGTCCTTATATGATCCCTCCCAGATAGCCTCTCACTTTGAAACCTAGAATATATAGAAATGTCTATAAGGCGGTCCATCAAGCCCAGGGCCCACAGGGTATAGGTCTGCAGTCCAAAACAGACTCTTATCTAGCAAATATCAACCATCCCACTATTCCTGCTGAACATCTAGAAAAGCTTAACAAGCCAATTACACAGTAGATTTTACAAAAGTGATACAACAACTATCTTCGAAAAAAGCTCCTGGCCCAGATGGTTTGCCTTATCTGTATTATAAAACCTTCCTCCCAGACCTCCTCCAAGACCTCCTCCCAAACCTTGTTGAACTTTTCAATGATTTTTATGGAAGTTAAGCCAGTCCCACCTTCTATGTTAAACCCCCATATTACGGTTGTCGCCAAACCTGGAAAACCCCATGGATTGTTCTAATTACAGGCCTATTGCTTTGCTAGATTCGGACCTAAAAATGTTCACAAAAATTCTGGCCAATCGGCTAGCTAGCCTTCTTACTTGTCTCATTCAGAGAGACCAAACAGGGTTCATCGCTTACTGACACACCAGTGATAACACTAGGAGAGTGACTGACATAATAGACCTCCTGAATAAATGTAAAACAACATCCTTAGTTCTTAGCCTAGATGCTAAGAAGGCCTTTGACTGACTCAGTTGACCATTTATGTTTTCCACTGCTTTGAGATGACCAGGTCATTCTATCAGGCAATTCACTCCCTCTACTCCTCACCCTATGCATCAGTCAAACTTCCTCATGTTTCCTTGACAGTATTCCCCATTAGAAATGGAATATGGCAGGGTTTCCCACTGCCCCCCCTACTATTTGCCCTCCGGATTGAACCTGGCCTCTTGATTGAACTTCTGGCAGCATATATCAGCAGTAACCCGACATAAAGGGGGTTCATGTTTGGGAACAGTCATTTAAAATCTCCCTATATGCAGACATTGTCCTCCTCACCCTGACACACTAGCTAAACAAACTCCCTAACCTATGGAGGGATCTCCAAGCCTATACTGAGGTGTCAAGGTAAAAAAATACATTTGCTGACAGTGGAGGCCCTCCCTCTACACCTGCCCCCCGCATTACTTTCATCCCATGTACTACCTTTTATATGGAAATCGCTCTCTTTGAGATATCTGGGAAGTCCAGTCCTCTTACAATCAATATAGAGAACTTCCCTCCAATGTTTTGGGATATTCAAGCATCCCTTCAGAAATGGAGTGGTCACCCACTCTCCCTTTTTGCAAGGATAGTGTCAATGAAAATGATGCTCCTCCCGAAACTACTCTATTTGAGTAGTTTCTATCTAGAAACTATCTATTTGAGACCCTTCATGTCCAAGTACTTACCTGAACTCTGAGGAAGCTCAAGATGGACTTCTTGAATAATATTTGGGCATACAAAAGAAGGCACAGACTAGCTTGGGGAGTAGTCTGTTTCCTGAAAGATTTAGGAGGTTTTTGGAGCCCCAGATCTATCCAAATACTACTTAGCAAGCCACCTAGATGTCTACTTTCCTGGTCCTTTCTACACTCGACTAGTGTCTGGAGGGAGATAAAGAAAAACTGGATCACTCCTATACACCCCAATGTCATGTTCTGGAGCTCCTCTTCCCCTTTCTAACCATGACCCACTCTCCCCAATGGTCTTCACTAAACAAATCTGGAGGCAATACCAAGCTGAATTTAAACTTGTCTCCGCTACTTCAGTGAAGACAATAATTATCCTGACACCACAGATCCCTGAAGACTGCTATAATTCTCGGAACTAGGGGGAAAGTATGACCTACTACGGACAGCCTTTTATGCTTACTTGCAAATACGTTAACATATCACTGCATTAGGCCCCTCCTCCAGGTTTACTGACTTCACCGTGTTTGAAAGGCTGTGTGGGGAAGGCCCATACCCTAAGGGTTTAATTTCACCCATCTACAAAATTCTGCATGTTAACAGCCATCCATTAAAAGCCAAATTCCCTAGCATTATCACTTGGGAGAAAATTTTGTGACAGAGTTAGATACTAAAGCATGGTCTGAGATTTGGGAGGCAACCCATAAATCTCGAACTGTGCTATTTACAAAGAAAATTTGTAAACAAATTCTATTTCGGTGGTACCACACCCCAGAGGTCCTTCACCACTTATTTTCCAGCTCCAGCCAAGTCTGTAGGCAGTGCAATACACATAGGGGCACCCTTGAACATATATTTTGTCAGTGTCCCATTTTTGAGGACTACTGGCTTGGGGTTAATGGGCTACTTCAGGATGGTACACACCACCAGATTACAATGGACCTCCTTACACTCCTGCTTGGCTTACCAATACCAGGTATCCCTAAACACACAGGTAAATTGATATCACATTTTCTAGTGGCGGCTTGTACACTCATCCCCTCTAGATAGAAATCCATTCTCCCCCTTCCATGGATGATCTTTACAAGTGCATTTAAGATGTCTGACTAATGGAATATCTCACGGCGCTGATAAAGAACCAAGTGTCCAAATTCGAACGTACATGGGAGGTCTGGGATGTTTTCTACTGACAGATGTCTACTTAGGTTTCGGAACCATTGGATGAGTTTCTCTCATTTGATGTCCCATTTCTGCTACTCCCCGGGGCACTCTTCCCATTGGCACACACATGTTAAGTTGAAGTTACAGAAATTTACAATAAAATATATGATTAATTGGTATTTTTGTGAAAAATGTAACCTAACTAATAAGTTTATATACAGATGGCCTGGAGTACTAAATCGGCAACTTGTTTTATTTGTTGGACGCTTTGATTCTTCTATGTTCTAATTCGACATTTATGTATGTATAGATTTGACATAATCACCAAGTGCCTTCTGTTTATGTTCCCTGTTGTTACTTCCTAAATCCCCCCACCCCCATTGTTCTATGTTCTATGTGCCTTAGTTGCATTTGTATAAATCAAATAAACATAAGGTGCATAATCCACAGCCTTTTTGAAGTGGCCATATATGGCCCTAGACATAGTTCAACTCAACACATCATATACAAAGAATAGATTAGGATATCTTATATTACAAAACACCATGATCGTGTTAATGGTTGCACCCGACGCATTTCGCATAGTTTGGCTTCTTCAGGGGTGATGGCTTAACCATCTGTGTTTGGATATTGATGGTATTGGTATCTAAATCAATGGAAATGAGAATCAATTGTATTAAAGATATATGGGATTAATATTGCTTGTGGTAAATGGTATGTAAAGTATGGCTTAGCCTCCATCATGGGATAACCCAAAACCATACATACCACGTCCAACATAGTTATATTTATTTATTTCATTATTCTGAACTAATATAAAAAGTACCTCATGGAGTTGCTGCAGATAGGTAAAGGTGTATCCTTAATAAATGTGTTGTGAGCTGGTAATCCTCTCCTCAACATTCACAGTAGTACAGTGGCAAATATGTGTGCATAAGGTTTGATAGCCTAAAGGATATAGAAAACATATGTGGCTTATAAAGAAGCTGTACAAATATTTAAACTTTTTCTGAACTCGTCTAAAGAACTAGAAAAGGTTTCAATTGTACCTTAGTAGATTTCTGTAATCCAGATCCGGCCACTGGCAGATATGCAGATTCAGCAGGGAGAGAAGCACATGGTTCCTGTCTGTGTGGAGGAGCAGGGAGATCTGAGACAACGCCATCTTATATGCAGACGTCGTTCTCAGAGATCCTCCATCACACACGTGCACGCAGCAGGCGTCCGTGGAAACCACAGGCGCCAGCTAAGCAACGTAGGATAACCTGGGCGGCGCTTGTACGCCAACCAGTGCATCCTATTAGAAGGGAGGGGAGGAAGGCGGGCCCGACATACAGCGATTGGCTCAGCGCTGTAACCTGTCAGGGTGAAAGGCGCAGCGAGGCATCTCCGCCTGACAAGACGGGGATATGCGGGGAGAATCCCCCCCCCCCCATGCAAAGTTAGCATGGGGAGGAAGTAAGCGGCGCCGACCAACAACAAGAGTGAGCGCCCCCGTCACCCGCAAGCCAAGTGGATGTGGACCTATGGGGGGGGAAAGAAAGGGTAAGGGGGAAGGAGGGGGGAGAGAGCAGGAAGACAGGAACCATAACACATCTACATTCCCTGTTCTGAATGCATAAATGCTGTGGAGGATACATATGATAAAACAACTTGTTGATCATACATAGTTTTAGATGTAAGGTTGTATCATTGGTAAAAGGGTTGAAATAAATGTGTGTATACATATTATGTATTGTACTGGAGTTCCCAATAAGTTGGGGTAAAAGACATATAGCTATAGTTTAACCTAAAGGTATATCCTAGGTAGATTAGTATAAAGTATGTCTAAGAGACTGTTTACTGTTGGTCAGTGTTCAGTAAGATATGTTTATAAAATATAAAGATTTTAATAATTATAGAAATGGTTTAAAGGTAAACGCATCATTCAGTCCAGGGTAATGATTAGCTTTCAAACGAAAAATCCACTTTGTCTCTAGTTGTAAGAGTTTCTTGTCAAAATCACCACCCCGGGGATTGCATTGTGCCTGTTCTAATGCAGCAAATGTGATGTAATATGCAATTGGTGTGCCATGCGCCTACACGTTGTACCAATAATGAAAAATCACAGGAGCACATTAAATAATATGGCAAACTGAAGTCCATGTAGGCTGCAACTGTATTATGGGTTTTAGGGAGACTTGTAAGCTTGTTGAGTTCCAAGTGTGGGATAGGATGAATCAAAGCTAGAGAAAAGGCAGTTCAGGATGGTAGCAGCCAAGGTTGTGTTGGAGTCCAGGAGTAAAATTGATGATGATTCTATCTGAAGGCATGTAATGGAAATTGAGTCTAATGATGTATCCAATTCTGTTCCAATTGCTGCTTCACTTGCCTGGATTGTTTCCCATTGCTTTTAAAAATTTGGCACTTGAAATTTAAGCATGTGACCTTGCCTGATGTTTAAAAAGTAGTGCTTTGAGCTCTGAATATGGCTGGACTGATTTGTGCAATAAGTCCATCTAAAATGCAGGACATACCATACACAGTCCGATGTAGATTGTGGAACACAAATAGAGTTATTATGGCAGTCATAATGCAGAACATAAGAATTTGTTTATTGTCAGTTTCCTTTTCCACACCCCTCAAACGAGTTAGCATTTCCTGCATTGATAGATATTACTTACATAAAATAGAGCCTCAGAGTTTATCCATTTGGATGTCTATTTGCACTTCTAAGTAATTGCAATTCTATAGGAGCGACTGCTTACATAAAAAGCTTCCATATATATATTATTATAACATCCAATTGTGTACACTTCCAATGCAAATGTACACTAAGCCCAAAGGAGAAAGATAGTTTTAAATGCTTGCAATAAAACCATTTCACAGGTGACCATTAAAGATGTGTCTTGTTATTTAGGGAGTTCATCTTCTGGAAGCCTAGTTGCTGACAAAAAATTTTAAACCAAAGGATTCAACTAATGACCACAACCAAGTTGAAACCAAACAACCTACATCCATTGAAGTGTTAAAATCATATTTGACCACCTATGTCATCTGCCTAGGTAAATGCTTAAGTGCTACAGTAATCACTGGACAATAAGTTGATGATGCAAAAGTTTCACTGGCTTGGTAGCCACCTAGAAGACCCGGAAACATGATTTTTTTTTATCCACTGAACGTTTATAGAATTATATTTTGCAATAAGAAAAACAGTCGCCTTGTTGAGGTAGACCCACCCAAGTGGGAAATGGGAGGCACCTGAGCTAAATTTCAAGTGTTGTTGCAATAGGTCCGCAAACTTATGTAAATGTGTTTTTTCTTTTCAACATAACAAAACTGAAAAAAGTGAGGTCTGCATACTTTCTGAAGCCACTGTAAATATATATAGCACACGCTGGCAAGTGCAATGAGAAAGCTAAAGAGATCAACTCCCTACTACCCCTCAGAAATTCAGATATTACAAACAGTGACTTACTTAAAGTAAAGGTCTTTAAAACTGAAATGTGTCTCCACGATACCCGTTGTTTTGACCCGAGTTCTCAGAACATCTTGTTCTGTGGGAATGTAGTTGGGCTCTGAGATCCTGTCCAGATCATTCAGGTAACTTTAAAGAGAGAGCAAACATAAAAAGGTTATGTTAGAAAAAGCTACTTATGCTTTCTGAACTTTATTTATTTTACCCTTGACCAATGGAAATGTATTTTTTGTTTTGCTAGATGGGAGTGGGTCAAAACCTCTGTAGCATGTTTACCGATGTCTCAACTGAGATCTCTCATACATCCTCTTCTATCCAACACTCTGTCATTGGGTACACAGTAAACAACTTAGTCAAGTTAGTCAACTGACTCCCAGCACATGTAGCCAGTGACTTGGTGAGGAAGATTATGAACAGTCTCCAAATAGCTGCGTATTGTTAGGCTACAGAAGGTACAAAAACTCAAATGGAGACTTAAAGGTAGAGGCAGTAATCCAAAATATTTTTAAAACATATAATTTATTTTGATAATACTAAAAATAAAAATTATCAATTTAAAAGCTTCTAGGTAATGTATAGCATAATCTAATACAAATCTCAAATCTTCCTCGATGCTTTTCACAGACAAAAGCTGCTTCCTCAAGAGATTGATTAAGATCTAAACACAATATGAATATATGAGTTGTACAATATAATTCATTATTTTCATTTTAATACATTTACTTGGCAAATTTATATTCCTTTTTACATATTACAATGATACACTATATATCATCTTTACTACCTCCTCATGATTCCTTGGAGCTGGTATAAGAACAGAAGAATGGGGGTGAACTCCAAGATCATCCCACAGTGCAGGGGATAATAAATAGGTTGCAGTCAAAGAACTTATCAAATGGAATAAATAGTCACCAGTTCCCACATTCTCTTTTGAATATATCAACTTCATCAATAAAATCAATTACTCTAAATGTGTCGGTGTATGAATTATGCTATATGTTACAACATACTACTGTTTCCCATCAAATCAATATTTGCCTAACGACTAATAAATTAAATAAAATATAACATTAATCAAAACCATGATAATCAAATATGTTCAATTGTAACAAATAATCTTTATTAGTTATAGTGAGTTTTTAATAATTATTTGTTGAATGATGCAGTTGCCATTTAAAATTAAATTAAGTAAGAATATGAATTTGACAAGTAAATGTAGTAATATGAAAATAATGAATTATATTGTACAACTCATATATCCATATTGTGTTTAGACCTCAATCTCCCGAGGAAGCAGCTTTTGATTTGTATTTTTAGTATTAAATATATTACATTTTAAATATATTTTGGATTACTGCATCTGCCTTAAAAGTCCCCATTGGAGTTTGGAAATATGATGATGGTGGTAATATATCACAGTTACTGTAAATAGGACAATAACGTGCCTACCCTTATCATTTAATAGATCAAAAAATGGTTTTGTATTGTATTATGGGATGTGGCAGTATTCTTTAAAAAGTATGCACATAAGCTGGACACTCAAACTTTTGTTCTAAGCTACAGAAGTGCCTTCCCTTTTGAGACGTTGGTAGGTCCTGTGACTTGGACCGATTCAGCCTTATGTGAGTTTGGGATTATGTGACTACAAGATGCAATCACAGTGTTTGTCTTGAAGAAGAATTGAGTGTAAAATGCAAAGAGAAATGATGTATCAATAATTTTTGTTCCTTTCAGCAAGTGTACCTAAAAAGTCCATTAAAAATTACACAGTAAGCGACTCAAACCTTGAAGCCCAACCTTTCCCCGTTTTTTTAAAAACATGGCCTTTATCAGGTTTGGTGGTCTTGTCAGGAATTAGAGAGCAATTAAACATAATTCTCTTTACCAGGAAGATAGACAGAAGTTTTAACTCTCTCCTGCTCTATCGAAAATTTACTTTATATACTGTTCAATAAATGCTCTAATATAGCTTTCTTTAGATTTTTATTGAGAACTTTCAGAATAACCAGATAAAGTAGTTTCTGATTGACAGCAGCATAACAATTTACAAGGCAGGAACATGTGTATATAAGCCAAAACAGGCACAACTGGGTTATCATATTTGAATTAAGTTCTAGGATAGAGAGGCATATGCATATGAGGTTATTACATCAAGATGTAAATTGAGACAATCAGTGGACAATGAACAGTAATTTGCTATGGTAAATACAGAACATCGTCTGCCAACACCAAACTTGAGAATGATTTATTCATTGTCAAATGGTTAGTCGTTTAGAAATTTTTGTAAAAATTGTTTTTTTTATACATGCATCTATACAGTGCTGGCATCTTCTCCAGAGCTTCACAGTCTAGTCATGTCACAAAACGGTCTCTCAGAGGACCTCACAATTTCCTATCCCTACCCTATTAATAAGTCTAACATAGTCCAAGGACAATTTTGGTAGAAGTCAATTGCCCTACCAGTATGTTTTTGGGATATGGGAGAAAACTGGAGCGCCTGAAAGGAACCTATGCAACCCAAAAACATACATACTTCGTTTAGTATGTACCCCTGGGTCTGCTTTGTTTAAATTTGTGAGCCTACTGATGGTCCAAATAAAATTTTGATCTCACAAAGAAAATGGTAAACTGTGATAATTTAGAGTGTGAATCTTTTTCAAACTCAGGTAAAAAAAAAAAAACATAGCTCCATATCTACTTTCCAATAATGCACAGCTTGCAGAACACATTTAGTCTTAGGCCCTAGCAAGATAGACTCCGAGCCTGAGAATGAAGGGGGATTTCAAGTCTGCCTGTTCATCTGAAGTCCAGCACTGGAAAGGCATGTTGTGATCAGTGCCGAGGACGAAAGTGCATCAGTGTTTGCTTACCCTTCAAAAATATTGTTTTGAACATCTAGGATTAAAGCCTAATAGTGGAGTATTTTGAGCTTGTCATTGATAGTGTTGTTGTTCGAATTCGGGTCGTCCTATTGTTGGACCCGAATATGACCATTCGAAATCGGGTAGACCCGACCCGAATTTTGCTGGATTCAAAGCCCCGAATTTGACCCTCCCACAATGCCTAGGGACCTCCCCCATGATGCCTAGGGCCCTCCAATAACAGCAGGGATGCTCCCCTCCATGTTTGTTGCGGCAGGCAGCCGATTGGCTGTCTGTCACTGCATGCCACACAGGCAGCCATTGGCCTATATAAGGCAAGGGCATGCCTGCATTTATCACTCCTGACAGAGATTTGCTAGCATCACAACCTTTCTGTGCTGCCAGGCTTGCCTTGTCAAAGTGAAAAAAGTGCTTTACTTTGTTAGACTGTGTCACACTCACACTATTAGTCAGATAGATTGTTGGATTGTATTGTATTGGTGCAGTCCTGAAATCTACTGTACTCAGATAGGTAGAGTGTTCACTGTTAGCTAGATAGATAGATAGATAGATAGATAGATAGATAGATAGATAGATAGATACATAGATAGATTATAGATAATATAGAGATAGATAGATAGATAGATAGATAGATAGATAGATACATAGATAGATACATTGATAGATAGATAAATAGTCAGTCAGTGTGTTACATACACGCAGCCAGAGGCAGGGTCCCCTCCCTGACTGCGTGCACAGTATCACACTTGTACTGAGAGACAGACACACAGACGCAGTGTATACTGCAGTATATAGTTTGTATACTGTGCTGCATATTACAAGCATTACCACTGAAGGAAAGTGCTGCATACAACACACACAGCGCACTTGCATTTTTTGTGTCAACCCCCCCCCATAAAAAAATCCCCTTACTGTACAAATTTACATATACATATAGCATATTAGCTACAAAGTATTTTGCAGGGTGTCAAGCCACAAAAAAAAAATTCTACAATGTCTGGCCAAAGAGGAAAGAGCAGCTTTGGCAGGGGTGGCAAGCAAACCAGTATGAGTTGTTTGTTTTTAGCTGCAGACCCAAGAACAAGAAGCGCTGCTGTTGGTGGTGGGCGTCCATTATTGCCACACCATGAACAAGATGTAGTGGAGTACATGACCAAGCCTGGGTCAAGTGATTGTACCCCCTCTTCATCCCAGTCCCAGACACAGGCCTTACATGTGTCCCAAACAGTCCATGATACACCTGTTCTTCCTAGTTCTTCATCAGCGGCTGGAAAGTCACGTGTACAGCAGTACGTAGAGGAGTACCACCAAGGGGTTGGAGAGGTGGAGCTACAAGCATTCCTTCAAGATGCTCAGTTGTTTCAGTCATCTGACGAAGAGAGTCAGTTCACAGGCTTTCCCCCCAGTTATTTTCACCAGAACACTCTCAGCCAGACGAGCCAATTCAAACTGGCGCCAAAAGGTCGCAGCTTCTTTTTGGCACATATAGGGAAACTGTCTCATCTGATGATGATGATAATGATGAAGTCCTTGATCCGACATGGGGTGAACAAGGAGATCATCATAGGCAGGAGGAAGAGGAGAAGGAGGAGGAGGAAGAAGAGGAGGAGGAGGTTGCAAAACGCCCTACAAGGGGGAGAGGGAGGAAGAGGGTAAAAGCTGCCCAAACTCTGCATTCTTCAAGTACCAGTGAGGCAAGTCATAGACGTAAATCGTTGGAAGCTGTCACCACAGCTATGCCTCAACAAACGCAGACCACCACCACGAGCACCAGCTCCAGAGCACCTTTCGGCCCAGTTAGATGTTTGCCAGTGTGGGCATTTTTTAATGTCCATAGTGATTACAACGCTATGGTCATCTGTAAACTGTGTGCTCAACACTTGAAACGAGGCAAAAACCCAAACTTGGAACCAGTTGCATGAGCACTCATTTAAAAAGCCACCACCCAGTAACCTGGTGGGAACACCTGGTCAAAGCACAGAGCTCTGTGCGACCACCTCCGCCCAAGAAGCAAGGTCAAACTGCTTGATCTTCCTCCGCTGCCTTTCCTCCTTCTGCCACCAAAGATACCCGTGCTGCTGCCAGCAATTTGAGTGGGGCATGTAGCCGAGCATTACCTTTTTCAGGCTCCACCAGCAGTGAGCAGGAGCTCCAATGCAGATCGGCTGCTGTTTGTCGCATTGCTAGCAGTCAAGACCAGGCATCATTGCCATCCCTCACAACTTCTACCCCATCGTCCAATCTTTCTGTGGTTAGCATTAGCAGCATCCAACCTTCCATCCCCCAGATGTTGGGGCGCAGGAGGAAATATGGCCCAAATGACCCCAAAACAAATCAATGCGGCAATTGCACAGCTGATTTCTTTAGAGCCCCTCCTTTACCAGCTGGTGGACTCCAATGCATTCCGTTACGCATTCCTCTGCGCGAAGCCAAAGTACTATATGCCTAAGCAACAATATTTTGCAGAAAAATGTGTTCCTGCTTTGCATGAACACGTGCAGAGCAATGTGTCCATGGCCTTGCAGCACTCAGTTTCTGCCAAGGTGCACCTGACAACCGACAGCTGGTCGAGCAACCATGGAGTGGGAAGATATATTTCCTATACAGCTCACTGGGTAACTTTGTTGGCAGCAGGGGAAGATGCAGCTGCAGCAAGGCCTGCATACCTACCTCCGCCCAGAGCACATCGCCATGCAATTTCCTCCTGAACCTCCACTTCCACCTCCTCCTTTGACTCTTGTGCCTCAACCTCTTCCTCCAGGGACACTTTGCTATGGAGATCCAGCACCTCCCATTCGGCAGCATCTGTTCACCGCCAGCAACAACCTGCAGTTTGCTGCATACAACAACTGATCTTGCCCCAATATAGGGGACCTAAAATGCAGCACTACCAAGAAGTGCTTGTAAGGGACCTGTGCTCAGCCTTTCTGGCTGCCTGCAGCAGCAGAAGCAAGGATTCCTATGGCAGTTCCACCAGCCATTGGAGCCAAACAAGTGCTTTAAGCGGCATGGGTGGCAGCAGCAGTAGAGGTCATCTAAGCCTAACTATGCAGGCTTTTTTTCAGTGGAAGCAAGCTGCCAGTGGTGCAGCAATTGCCAATGACACTCAGCAGAGGTACTCAGTCATGGTGCAGGAATACCTGAGCTCTGCATGGGACATCTGCAACCTGCAAAGCCAGGACCCACTGGGCTACTGGGTATCCAAGCTTGAGCAGTGGCCGGGGCTGGCAGAACATGCCATTCAGATCCTTGCCTGCCCAGCCCCAAGTGTGTTATCTGAACGAGCGTTCAGTGCAGCTGGGGGTGTAGTGAGTGACAAACGGATTCGGCTCTCCGCAGAAAATGTCGACCGAATCAATTTTATTAAAATGAATAAGGCTTGGATCGGCAATGACTTCAACACCCCCTCTGCAGAGTGTACTGATTAGTCGTCAACTGCTGCACGGACATCTTGATGGGAAGAGCACGTTCACACCCTTTTGGCATCTCCTACTCCTCCCCCTAAGTGGCCCTCTACCTCTACTCTGTCTCTGAGGTCTATAACTTGCAATAAAGCTGTGTAACCTGCTAATTTTTTTTACCAAGCACCTCCCTCGCGGCTCTCTGCCTCTATCTGCTTTGAGGCCTATATCACTTGTAATGGAGCTGTGTGATTCATAATTAAATATTTGTATTTTTAGTGGAGAAATACATACATTTTTCTGTCCTTTTGGATAGATAGCAAGTAGTATCAATAATAAATATCTGTATTTTTTTTTACAGAAATTCAGAAGTTTTTATGGCTTTTTTTTATAGATAGCAAGTAGGATCAGAATGAAATATCTGTATTTTGTTTACAGAAATACAGGCATTTTTCTGTTTATTTTGATAGATAGCAAGTGGTATCAAAATTAAAAATCTATTTTTTTACAGAAATACAGAAATTTTCAGCTTATTTTGATAGATTGCAAGTGGTATCAGAATTAAATATCTGTATTTTTTTTTTGACAGAAATACAGAAAGTTTTTTGTTTATTTTGATAGATAGCAAGTGGTATCAAAATTAAAAATCTATTTTTTTACAGAAATACAGAAATTTTTCAGTTTATTTTGATAGATTGCAAGTGGTATCAGAAATAAATATCTGTTTTTTTTTTACAGAAATACAGAATTTTTTCTGTTTATTTTGATAGATAGCAAGTGGTATCAGAATTAAATATCTGTAGCAAGTGGTATCAGAATTAAATATCTGTATTTTTTTTTACAGAAATACAGACATTTTTCAGTTTATTTTGATAGATTGCAAGTGGTATCAAATTAAAAATCTGTATTTTTTTACGGATACACAAAAATTTTAATATTTTGATAGATTGCAAGAGGTATCAGAATTAAATATCTGTACTTTTTTTTACAGAAATACAGACATTTTTATGGCTTTTTTGATAGATATCAAGTGGTATCAGAATTAAAAATCTGGATTTTTTTTTTTACATAAATACATACATTTTTCTGTTTATGTTGATAGATTGCAAGTGGTATCAGAATTAAATATCTGTATTTTTTTTACAGAAATACAGAAATTTTTCTGTGTATTTTGATAGATTGTAAGTGGTATCAGAACAAAAAATCTGGATTCTTTACATAAATACATACATTTTTCTGTTTATGTTGATAGATTGCAAGAGTTAGCATAAATTATGATAACTCTTGCAATCTATCAAAATAAACAGAAACAATTCTGTATTTCTGTAAAAAAAAATACAGATATTTAATTCTGATATCACTTGCTATCAAAACAGAAAAAATTCTGTATTTCTGTAAAAAAAAATACAGATATTTAATTCTGATATCACTTGCTATCTATCAAAAAAAGCCATAAAAATGTCTGTATTTCTGTAAAAAAAAAATACAGATATTTAATTCTGATACCACTTGCAATCTATCAAAATAAACAGAAAAAGTCTGTATTTCTGTAAAAAAAAAATAAACAGATATTTATTTCTGATACCACTTGCTATCTAAAAAAATAAACAGAACAAGTTCTGTTTTACTGTAAAAAAAAAATACAGATATTTAATTCCGGCTACAACTTGCTATCTATCAAAGAAGCCATAAAAATGTATGTATTTCTCTCCAAAAAATACAAATAATTATTTATTATTCATAATAAAATATCAGTATTTTTTAGAGAGAAATACAGATTTTTCATGGCTATTTAGATAGATAGCAAGTGGGATTAGAATTCAATATCTGTATTTTTTTAACAGAAATAAAGAAAATTTTATGGGTTTTTGGATAGATACTAAGTGCTAACAGAATGAAATATCTGTATTTTTATAGCTTTTGTGATATATTACAAGAGGTATAATTTAGGATACCTCTTGCAATCTATCCCAAAAACCTAAAAATGCCTGTATTTCTGTAAAACAAATACAGATATTTTATTATAATAGCACTTTGTATCTATCCTAAAACCCATAACAAATTCAGTATTTCTCTCCAAAAAATACAGATATTTCATTCTGATCCCACTTTGCTATATATCTCCAAACCGATAAAAATTTCTATATTTCTCTCCCAAAAATCTAGATATTTAATTCTGATAGCACTTGGTATCGATCCAAAAGACCATAAAAAATTCTATATTTCTCTACAGAAAATACAGATCTTTAGTTCTGATCCCACTTTGCTATATATCCCTAAAGCTATAAAAATTTATGTATTACTCTATACAGTTATATAATTCTGATAGCACTTGGTAGTTGGTATCTATCCAAAAGGCCATTAAAAATTATATATTTTTCTCCAAAAAATACAGATATTTTATTCTGATAGCACTTGGTATGTATCCTAAAACATATAAAAATGTATGTATTTATGTGAAACAAATACAGATATTTAACTGTGATAGCACTTGCTAGATATCCACAAATGATAAAAAATGTATGTATTGCCCCGCGGATTCCACCAAGTCCGTTCCTTTTTATGTGGTTTCGCTAGATAGTAGGTATGGAAATTGTGAATTTCGTTATTCCATTCATGTCTCAATTAGCTACAGCTTCTACACTGTCCATAGAGGTGATGGCCTCAACCTCCAATGCGGTCCACGCTCCATCACAGGGCCCACCGCCTCCTACTACTGCTGCCACCTTCCCAGTACCCAACTCTAGATGCAAGATACTAATGCTGTCCACACTTTGTCTCAGAACCCACCACCTCCTCCTCCTGCTGTAAATGATGCTGCTGCCTGCCCAGTACCAAACTCTAGATGCCAGATACTAATGCCATCCACACTCCGTCTCAGAGCCCACCGCCTCCTCCTCCTACTCCTGATGTAAATGATGCTGCCGCCTGCCCAGTACCCGACTTTAGATGCCAGATATTAATGCCATCCACACTCCGTCTCAGAGCCCGCCGCCTCCTTCTCCTGCTGTAAATGATGCTGCCGCCTGCCCAGTACTCAACTTTAGATGCCAGATACTAATGCTGTCCACGCTCCATCTCAGAGCCCACCACCTCCTCCTCCTCCTGCCGTAAATGATGCTACCGCCTGCCCAGTACCAAACTCTAAATGTCAGATACTAATGCCGTCCACACTCCGTCTCAGAGCCCACCACCTCCTCCTCCTGCTGTAAATGATGCTGCCGCCTGCCCAGTACCAAACTCTAGATGCCAGATACTAATGCTGTCCACACTCCGTCTCAGAGCCCACCGCCTCCTCCTCCCAGTACCCAGCCCTAGATGACAGTTAACAATGCCATCCACACTTCTCAGGGCCCACTGCCTCCTCCTCCTGCTTTCACTGATGCTGCCGTCTGCCAGGTACCCAAATCTAGATGCCAGTTACTAATGCCATCCAAACTTCGTCTCAGGGCCCACCGCCTCCTTCTTCTGCTGTTACTGATGCTGCCGCCTGCCCAGTACCCTACTGTAGATGCCTGTTACTAATGCCGTCCACACTTTTGGACAGATTGCAATCTCGTTCATCCATTCATTTCCCCAATAGCTACAGCTTCTACACTGTCCATATAGGTGATGGCCTCAACCACTAATGCCATCCTTGCTCCGTCTCAGGGCCTACCGCCTCCTCCTCCCAGTACCCATCTCTAGATGCCAGTAAACAATGCCATCCACACTACTCAGGGCCCACGGCCTACTCTTCCTGCTATTACTGCTGCTGCCTGCCCACTGCCCAGTACCCAGCTCTAGATGCCAGACTAAACTGAAGCTCAACAGGATTTTTTTCCCCGCTGATTCCGCCAAGCCCCATTTCCTTTCATGTGCTTTCACTCGATAGCAGGCCCTGGGACAGGGTGTGGAAGGCATTAGTAACTGGCATCTAGAGCTGGGTGTAGTGCATCTTTAATGACACCCCGAAGTATGTAATGCAAGTGTGTAATCTGAAATTTGTGATTGAATGTAGAAGGCCACGTCTTCTGCTTCATCTGTCGGTACCACGCTTTATCGGACTGAATTTCTCTGTATGTTACCCCGGAACTGGGAAAGCAGTCCCTCTGTATATGTTGGGGGGATGAGATGGGAGACACCGGTATATTTAACGGGAACCTAGAGGTCCTGGATGACCACATTGGATCATTAAGTTATTGAGCTCAGCAGACGTCCGGAGACTTCTCCACAACAAGTATGTGGCCGTCCTGGGAGACTCCATTCAAAAATCCTTCAACGAGGATCTTGTGAATATCCTGCAGAATGAAGAGTTTCGGAGTAAGAAGCAGCTGAAAGGGAAGGGTGAGATGTCATTTCCAAACGACACATTGGGGGATCTCTGGGTGAAATGCACAATGGCATAATTTACCGCCAAGTGCGTCATTACAGAACTGACCACCACCTTGTACGGTTCTATTTCCTGACCCGTTTTTCTTCGAAGTACATAGAGAGCGTGCTGGCCAACTTCCAACATGGACCTCAGCCCGAGGTTGTCATCATCAAACTCGTGTATATAGGATGTTATTCGGTATCATGAGCAATCACTGCAAATGTACAAAACCAACCTGGACCACCTGTTTATTCGACTCACCGAGGTGCTGAGGCATTAGAGGTTGAGGCCATCACCTATATGGACAGTGTCGAAGCTGTAGCTATTGGAGAAATGAATGGATGAACGAGATTCCAATCTGTCCCTACCTACTATGTAGCGAAACCACATAAAAGGGAACCGGCTTGGCGGAATCAGCGGGGAAAGAAGACCCTGTTGAGCTTGAGTCTAGTCTGGCATCTAGAGCTGGGTACTGGGCAGTGGGCAGGCGGCAGCAGTAAGAGCAGGAGGAGTAACACAGCCATCCACACAACGTCTCAGGGCCCACCGCCACTGTAGGGACAGTGGGAATCTCATTCATCCCAATAGCTACACCTTCTACACTGTCAATAAAGGATGATGGCCTCAAGCTGTAATGCCGTCCTTGCTCTGTCTCAGGGCCCATTGCCTCCTCTTGCTGTTGCTGCTGCCACCGCCTGCCCGGTACCCAGCTCTAGATGGCAGTTAACAATGCTGTGCACACTCTGTCCCAGGGCCTGCCGCCTCCTCCTCCTCATACTGTTACTGCTGCTGCCTGGCCACTGCCCAGTACCCAGCTCTAGATGCCAGACTACACTCAAGCTCAATAGGGTGTTCTTTCCCCGCTGATCCCGCCAAGCTAGTTCCGTTTCATGTGGTTTTGCTACATAGTAGGTAGGGACAGATTGGAGAGCAGTATTCTCCCTAGATACATTGTTTCAGGCCAATCAAAAAAGTTTTAAAAATCAACAACTTGCTACACTGCTTACCCTTCTTTCTACTACCTCCTACTTTTCCCACAGCATCCCTGAGGCCTAATCTTTGAGAGTCTAGATATATGTGTGCCAAAATGTAATGTGGCACTGTGTGTACAACCCTGTTTTCAAAATTTCCACACATTGATGAAATTCTAAAAGATGCTTTCCCCACTTTGGTATAATACACTAACAGATGACCGTGGAATATATAGTAGCAAGGAAATGTCACAAATAGGAAACAAACAAAATTTGCTAAAATAAATTGGCCTGGAACACTTGCAAGCCACTAACTAAATTGGCGGTTAAAAGGTTAATTATGGAACATACAGCTTTTAGAGGTAATCCAGATATTGGAGGACTGCACATTGGAGACTCACAGTGCAAACTGTGAAAGGGTTTAGTGCTTGCAGTCATTTTAAGGTAATTTCCACAAATCAGAAATATTACATTTTTCTATCCCTTTTTTAAGATTTACAAAGTTACTTCAATTGGTGCCATTTTTTCGGTATAATGGTGCTCTGGATTGTTTAGGGATTTATATTTCTAGGAATCATGCGGATTTGTTTACTAATAACTAACCTCATATTCTCCAGAAGGTGGAACAAGATTTATGTTCTTTTGAACACTTCTTTCATGGCTGGGTAGAAATAATGTAAATAAAAAGTCAAACACTTACGAATCAAATTTTTGGAAATCAAAACAAAACTTGCATAGCCTATGATGTCATGACTAGACCAAGCAGTAAAGTAAGTAAAGGTATCAAGACTTCCTTGATATGACTATTATCCTTCAGTTATGGTAAGAATGGTGTATTGGTTTCATAATTTCCAGAAACACATTGGGTAATATTGGAAATGTCCTGATCCCCATCAATCTCTGCGCTTTGCCATGGGTAGATCATTTACTCCACATGCCTATGTATTCTTTACCGGTTCTTACTTGCAATTTGTTAAATATATGGGACAGCCTAATACGTCAATGAAAGATTTCATCAGTGCTGTACACACACAAGATAGGGCTGGTTCACATTAGCATTTTTTTCAAGTTGAACTGTTTTGGTAAAAATAGGTTTTTCATCTTTTAAAATGCAGTTTGTGGCAGCATCATTGCTACATGTTCTGCTGCCCTGCTAGTGTTACCACCTGTTACTGCTACTGGGTACATACAGATTGGCAGTAGACGCTTGTGGAAGGTAAAAGCTGCTGTTATTTTCCAGTAATGCAAACTAACTCTTACTCTTCTAAATTACAAAATTTTAACAAGGCTCAAGTTTACAACCCCCAATATGCTAATGGACAGCTTAGAAATTCAAATAACTATTTTTAGTAATGTCACATATGTCTTTTTTCAACCTGACTATGTATACGTCCATCAAGTTCAACCACTAGGGAAATAAACATGTCCCAGATAAAAACCCTATAGACCGAGTTGATCCAGAGGAAAGCAAAAATAAACCTGGTTTAATTTGCTCCAACAAAGGAAAAAAATTCCTGATTCCATGAAGCAATTGGATGTTCCCTCGATCAACAATCTCAGTTATCTTAATTTTACTGGGTATTAAAGGTTTAAAGTAATGTCATTCTAGAAAAGCATTTTTCTTTCCAGCTTTTTATAATGCAATCTACAATACTTGTTGAAACTACTTCCTGAGGTAGCCTATTCCACATTTTCACAGACCTTATAGTGAAGAATTCCTTGCTCATCCGGAGCCTAAATTTCTT
Source organism: Pyxicephalus adspersus (assembly GCF_032062135.1). Lineage (NCBI taxonomy): Eukaryota > Metazoa > Chordata > Amphibia > Anura > Pyxicephalidae > Pyxicephalus > Pyxicephalus adspersus. The sequence continues at coordinate 110,663,555 of NC_092858.1, forward strand.
TTCCTCCAGACGCAAAGAGTTGTCTAAATGTGACATTTATACAGGGTGATCATATCCCCCCTTAATCCCCCTAGCGTTCTAATTCTGTCAGTTTTTTGATGAAAAAAGTGATACAATTTTTTCATAGGAATTTTTGTTTATATTGTGGGCCTGTAATTCTTAGGATTAACTCCCAGGTATAATATTTATATTTATTTATTATATTATAATCATAAATTATAATATAATACATAAATATAAGTCACAATTATAAAAAATGAAATAATAGACCACAAAAATGTAATTTATCAAAATAAAACTATTTTATGAAAAATGTCTCACTGAAATTTTCCATACAAGGGCGAAATATTATTGATAAATAATAATACAAATTAAATGCAGATTTTAGAAAAAAAAAATACATTTTTAGTAGACATTCCGGGTGTGGTAGATTTTGAAGCAGGGTGCTGCACAAAGTCCAACATCACAGTCAGGACAGTAGAACCTGGTTTCTTTGCGTTTCTTCCTTCCTCTGTCTTTGAGCAGCAAACCACACACTTTCCACACATCCTTGTAGGTGCTGCCTTTTTCTGGGTTGGTGGGATGTATTCAATGGAGTGAGGACCGATCAGGCGTTCTGGGTTGACAACGGTGGAAGCACGATGTCCAGGTCTATTCATAGCAACTGGTGGTGTTTGGTGGTTCTTGACTTGGATTTGGAAACTTGCAAAATGAAGTCTGAATGATTCACAGGCCTCTGACAATTTTTTCTGTACAGAATGTAGGTATTCCATAGGCACTGCTCAACTAGATCCCTGAGGATATTTTTGTAGTACTTCCTTTGCTGTTTCCTCATTGGTGGGTAAAATGTCATGGCTTGGTCAGCTCTGATGACACCTACTCATGAACAGTACTCATCAGGCACACATCTGTTGTGTCACGCCACCTCAGGGCCATCATCTTGCCTTTCTGCAAGGCAACAATTTCTCCTGTCTTCAGCTTCCTATTTGCAAACAGTGATGGCAGGTTGCGCCGCTTAGCCCTAACAGTTCCATAGGCATCTGTTCTGTGATGCAGAAGGAACTCATAAAGCTCAGGAGTGGTGTAGAAATTGTCAGTTGTGACACAATAGCCCTGATTTAGCAATGGCTCAATGAGGGATAGCACTGAAGATGTTGCCAATCCATATTGGCTTTATATGGGGTTGAACTGTATCCCTTTTCCAGTGTAAAATACTGTATTCCAGATGTAGCCAAATGAGGGTTCGCACAGCATATACGTTTTCACGCCAAATCGTGCCCTCTTTGACGCAATGTACTGCACCCAGCTGAGCCTCCCCTTGTAAGCTATTAGACTTTCTTCAGTGCTGACATCTCTTTCTGACACAGAGGTTTGCTGGAAATTTTGTAGAATCATCAGGAACACTTCCCAATTTTTTTTAAGTTTTGGTGCAGGATGGTTAGTCTCATTAAATTCTTCATTGTTTGCGAAGTGCAGGTACTTCATTATGAGGAAAAAGCGGTGTTCTGGCATGACTGTGCCAAAGAATGGAGTGGCAATCTTTTTATTCTTGGACCAGTACCACTTCTGCACTTGCCCACAACTCCCTCTAGGATCACCAAGCCCAAAAACAGCCAAATGTTATCCTTGGTAACAGGTTCCCACGTTCTGCTTCTTACAAATCTCAGGTGTGGAACACCTAATTGTTGTCCAGCATACCTGCATAAAACCAAATTAAAAAAGGTATTTTAGGATGTTCTTTTATAGTGTGGTGAAGGTTGCAAGTAATATGTTAGCAAACACAGAGCAGCATACATGTTGGCAAAAAAAAATTTAAAAAGTTAACAAACACAGAGAGCAGCATACATGTTTGCATAAAAAAGTTAGCAAAAATTTTCAAAAGTTTCAAAAAGCTAGCAAACAAGGAGCAGCAAACATGTTGGTATAAAAAAAAAGTTAGCAAAAAAATTCAAAAAGTTAGCAAACACAAAGCGGCTTACCTGTTTGTCTCCGCAACAATTTGTTCGATAACTTCATTGATCAAAAACAACTTCAGGTGTGCCAGGGGGTCGTCACATTCAGCCTCAATTTTCATCCCAGGTGCGCCGGTAAATGGAAATCTTGGCAGTGCTGTCCGCATCAAGGTCAATGGAGCACCATGTACGCACAGCACTGACCTCAGGTCCAGAATCATCGCTCAGTTCACTTTCGTGGTCTGATGATAAATTTACTGGATAATCACTATCGCTCGATTCCACAAGGGACTCCAAATCGCTATTGCTGCTTTCAAATTCCTTCAAAACAGCGCTTGAGCCGGCGAGATTCCTTTTGGATGCCATGTGGTCTCCAGCAATCAGTCAGGAACAAAGACAAAGTGATGAAATGATACATTCAGGAAGTGATTTATAAGTCATCAAAAGGTCAGATCAAGATTAGGGCTAATAGTGGGCAAAATGTAAATCAGGGCACTGGGCAATGATGCTTAGTGCACTAAAATATGTATTTATACTTTTATTATGTGTTTTGTACTGTTTTTATTGTAAAAATAAATTTAAAAGCAGATTACATAGTAATCTGCTTTTAAATTTCCCGCCCCCAGAATCCATCACTCTACTGCATCACCCGGAAGTTGTCACATCTTGCCGGGTGATGCGAGTGGGGATGTCCCGCCCTGCCTCACCCCCCTAAATCCACCAACAACTGCTCACATCACCCGGAGGATGCGAGCGTCACATCCTCCGGGTGATGTGAGCAGCTATAGTAAATTCTGGGGGTGATGCCAGCAGAAATCCTGCATGGTGCATCGCATCTAACTAATAATAGGCGCAGCAGTATGGCCAGGACCTGGGCGGCATTTAAAAGCAGATTACTCGGTAATCTGCTTTTAAATTTTCAGCCCGGCCACGCCCCCCGACAGACTGACGCCCCGGCATCACAGCGGGATCGTCCAATCACTGGAGCATGGGGCACAGGTAAGAGGGGCTTCTAAATAAACCCCGAGTGTGACTCAGGGTTACTGCTTTTTGCAAGTGTTTTCCACCCCGAGTCACTGGGCTGTATATTCCAGATGAGGCCTGACCAATGCTTTGTACAGGGGCAGGATTATGTCTCCATCACTGCAGTCTATTCCTCTTCTATTTCCCCTACTCAGTATGAAACATGCATGTTGTTAGCCCCTAAGTGCATAACTTTACAGTTATCAATGTTAAATGTCATTTGCCACTTGGCTCCCCAAACAAACAGTACATCCAGGTCTGCTTGAAGATTATAGACATCCTGTAATTACATCATGGACGTAATTATATTACATAGTTTGGTGTTATCTGCAAACACAGAAAATGGTACTTTTAATCCCAAACACTATATCATTTATAAAGATGGAAAAAGGTCCCAACACTGAACCCTGGGGTACATCACTAATACCCTTAGACCAGGCAGAGTATGAATCATTATTCACTAATCTCTGCATGCGGTCTGAATTTTCTAAAGCTTTACACCCTAACTTGCAATAAATCCTCTCTGGATTATAGTGTCAAATGCTTTGGAAAAGTAAACTATAACAACAGCTTCTCCACTGTCTACCTGTTTACTTACTTTCTCATAAAAAGAGAGTAAATTTGTTTGACAACTTCGGTCTGTCTTGAATCCATGCCATCACTTATAATATTATTTTCTAGCAGAAACTCTCCAGGACCTTTTCAACTATGGAAGTTAACCTTACCAGTCTGTAGTTACTTGGTGATGACCTTGCTTCTTTTTTAAAGATGGAAACCACATTGGCCTTATGCCAATCCATTGGTACAATGCCAGTGATTAAAGAGTCTCTAAAAATTAGAAAGAATGGCATTGAAATAACGGAGCTAAGCTCTTTGAGGACATGTGGTTGTAATTAGAGATGAGCAAATCGAAGCCGACAAAGTGGAATTCGATCCGAATTTCAGAAAAACTTTGATTCGCAACGAATCCGAATTTCCGCAATTTTTTCTAAAATGGCGGCTACACGTGTGAGGACATGGGGCAAGGAACTCTGGGACGGCGGGATGACCCATAATGCCATGCATGCAGCCAATCAGCAGCCAGCCAGCCCTGTGATGTCACACCCCTTTAATAGCCTCAGCCATCTTGGATTAAGACATTTTACAGCGTTCTGAGTGCAGAGAGAGACGTGTGCAGGCGCTAGGGAGAGTGTTAGGAGAAACCTCATTGTGATAAGTGCAGGGAAAGGATAGGGAGGAATCATTTCACAGCATCTTAGTGCAGGGAGAGACGTCAGCAGGCGCTAGGGACAGTGCTACAAAAGCGATTTACAAGTGCAGGGAAAGGATAGGGAGGAATCATTTCACAGCATCTTAGTGAAGGGAGAAACGTCAGAAGGCCCTAGGGACACTGCTAGAAAAGCGATTTACAAGTGCAGGGAAAGATTATTTGGGGATCCAAATAGCCATTATACAGCTCTGTCATTCCATCAATTTATATATCCAGAAAAATATATACACACTTCACTGTTGCAGTTATTTGTGGTCAAAGCGTTTAGTGGCGTATTTCAGTACAAAAATACAAATATATTCTCAGTTCACTTCTGCAGTTACCGTATTTTTCGGACCATAAGACGCTCCGGACTATAAGACGCACCAGGTTTTCCGCACAAGGGAAAACAAGAAAAAAAAAAATTGATTTGATTTCCCCTGAGATCCAGCGTGCGGCACTTGTGCCCGCCCACGAAGGCGGCGCCGATCGGCATTCATCAAATCAATCGGCGCCGCCTTCGTGGGCGGGCACAAGTGCCGCACGCTGGAACACAGGGGAACACAGAGGAGGAACACAGACACTGGCTGCTGTCAGCCTCTGTCTGTTTTCCTCCTGTGTTCCCCTGAGATCCAGCGTGCAGCACTTGTGCCCGCCCATGAAGGCGGCGCCGATCGGCATTCATCAAATCAATCGGCGCCGCCTTCGTGGGCGGGCACAAGTGCCGCACGCTGGGACACAGGGGAACACAGAGGAGGAACACAGACACTGGCTGCTGTCAGCCTCTGTCTGTTTTCCTCCTGTGTTCCCCTGAGATCCAGCGTGCAGCACTTGTGCCCGCCCACGAAGGCGGCGCCGATCGGCATTCATCAAATCAATCGGCGCCGCCTTCGTGGGCGGGCACAAGTGCCGCACGCTGGATCACAGAACAGGCAGAGATCGGCGCAGCCGGGGACCGGCGGGGACACAGGTAAGTAAAAAAATATGCCCCTGTACCTCTGCATTCAGACCATAAGACGCACCCTGATTTTCCCCCCACTTTAGGAGGAAAAAAAGTGCGTCTTATGGTCCGAAAAATACGGTATATGTGGTGAAAGCATTTAGTGACGTATTGGAGTACAAAAAGAAATATATATACGCAGTTCACTGTTGCAGTTATTTGTGGTGAAAGCACCGGCTTTCAGGCAGTCAAGTCTCCACCACCTCAGCCGAAGGGAGCTGTATGTCATTTCCATCTTCTGCTGGTCCAGATGCAAGCAATCACCGAAGCTATTGCCAAGAGACAACAGTATGCGTGCACTCATCAACGACGCAGAAGCTGAATGTGCTCCTGTCCAAGTTGCAGGTGCTGCAGTCCCTCCCTTTCCAAGTGGTGGACTCTGCACCTTTCAGAGAACTGATGACTTGTGCCAAGCTGATTTGGAGAGTCCCAAGTCGTCATTTCTTTGCGAAAAAGGCAGTACCAGCCCTGCACAAATATGTAGAACATAAGGTGGGCCAGTCCTTGAGTCCGTGTCTGCCAAAGTGCAAGGCAGCGCCGACGTGTGGAGCTGTAACTATGGTCAGGGACAATACATGTCCTTTACACCCCACTGGTTGAATGTGATTCCTGCACAGCCACACCAGCAACTTGGCCAGGTGACACTGTTTCCGCCTCCACGTTCTCACGCCGCTGATCCTGCGACAACGTCCGCCTCACCCTCCTCATCCTCCACCGTGTCCTCAGCCTCCACTGCAGGGACAATTCACAGTGCCCCTCCAGCATACCACATGTGCAGGGCAGGGCAGTGTCACGCTGTTCTGCACTTGGTTTGCCTGGGGGAACGGAGTCACACAGGGGAGGAACTGCTCCGTGTGATTCATCAAGAGATCGAATCAAGGCTTTTTCCGCGACAACTCAAAATCAGAACCATGGTGACCGACAACAGGAAGAACAATGTGTCTGCGCTGTGTCAAGGAAGGCTGAGTCATGTACCCTGCATGGCACACGTCTTCAATTTGGATGTCAAGCGGTTCCTGAAGTCTTCCACCCATCTGCAAGACATCATAAAAATGGCCAGGAAACTTTGCATGCACTTCAGCCACTCGTACACCACAAAGCACACCCTCCTTAAGCTGCAGCGGCAGAACGACATCCCCCAACATAGGCTGAAATGCGACGTTTTCACCCGTTGGAATTCCACCCTCCAAATGTTGGACTGACTATACGAACAGAGAAAGGCCATCAACAAATTCTTGATGATCCAAGCGGATAGGAGTACTCCCATGTGTAACTTTGATGTCAGCCAGTGGCAGCTCATGCGTGACACCTGCCGTTGGCTCAGGCCCTTTGAGGAGGCCACGTTATTTGTCAGTCGCCAGGACTACGGGATGAACAACGTCATTCCACGGCTTCATGTCCTGGAACAGATGCTGGTAAATCTGGCTGGTCAGGGGACTGAAGTTGTGGCGGCTAGATCCCACGGCCACATGAGCCTTGCTGGGGCTGAACTGGAGGAGGAGGAGGAGGACATTGGATCAAAGGCAATGTAAAGCGAAATGGGTGGTTTTTCTACTCAGGTGACAGGAGAGGAGGAGCAAGATGGAAATGAGGAAGACGAGGCAGAGGACCCAGACACAATGTGGCAGTTTGCAGTGGAGATGGAAGCAGGGAGTCCCTCCGAGTCGCTTGCAGAATTGCCCGCTGCATGCTCACTTGCTTGCGCAGTGACAGCCGAATTGTCACCATTCGGCAGAGGGATGGCTTCTGGCTTTCCACCTTGTTGGACCCTCGTCCAAAATGGGGGCCTTTTTTACACCTGCCGAGAGGGAGGACAAACTGAACTACTACAGAGACATCCTATGTAGTCAGTTGGCTGCTGCCTATCTGCGTCCATCCTCTCGCATGTCTGACCGGGGGGGGGCCACTGCACTTACGTTCCACTGCCATGGCTGCTGTGGAGGGGTGGAGTGGCAGGAGCAGTACGAGCTCCATCAGCAGCAGCCTGAGTCTAGAGTCGCTGATGAGCAGCTTTCTGCACCCGCATAGTGAAGAAACTACTGACCATCAGCTAGACATAGAGCAGAACCTGAACCAGCAGGTGGTGTCATACTTGGGGTGCACCCTGCCAGCCGTCATTGAAGATCTGCTGGACTACTGGGCAGCCAAACTGGATTTGTGTCCGCAACTGTCCGAGTTTGCCCTGGAAAAGCTGTCCTGCCCGGCCAGTAGTGTGGCATCAGAGCGGGTGTTTAGTGCGGCGGGTGCCATAGTTACCCCAAGAAGAACTCGCCTGTCCACCCATAATGTGGAGATACTGACCTTTGTCAAGATGAATTAGGCGTGGACCAGCCAGGATTTCCACCCACCAATTACCTGATACATCTGATTAGATGATCCATCCCACCTGACCCAATCCTTGACAAAAGAGACCGGTTTCTTCTGGCTACCTGCCTCAGCTACTACTCTGATGCTGCCACCCACCTGATGACACACATCAGATCCCAAGTGCTCCTTCTTTCACCCACCTTCGTCAGCGGGTACTGGTATTGCCACTCACCGCCCCACTCTGTCACCGGGTCACTTTGTGGTCTCCTGATGCTGCTGCTGCCATCTCCACACTAGGTCACCTTGCCACTCTGTGGTCCCCTGATGCTGCTGTGCTGCCATCTCCACACTATGTCACCTTGCCACTCTGTGGACTCCTGATGCTGCTTCTGCCATCTCCACACCATGTCACCTTGCCACTCTGTGGTCTCCTGATGCTGCTACTGCCATCTCCACACTATGTCACCTTGCCACGCTGTGGTCTCCTGATGGTGCCGCCACCTCCACACTATGTCATCGTGCCACTCTGTGGTCTCCGCCTGATGCTGCTGCTGACGCCAACTCCACACTCTGTCACTGTGCCACTCTGTCATTGTGCCACTCTGTGGCCTCCTGATGCTGACGCCACCTCCACATTCTGTCCTTGTGCCACTCTGTGGCCGACTCATGCTGCTGCCACCTGCACACTCTGTCATTGTGCCACTCTGTAGCCTCCTGATGCTGCCGCCACCTCCAGACTCTGCCATTGTGCCACTCTGTGGCCAGTTATCCCTGTGGTAAATTTTATGACACCTCCTGCTCCTAACCCAAAAGTAACAAGGATCTAGAGGCCCACTTTCACAGTCTGTATTCATTCCTAAAATCCTGATGCTGCTGCCACCTCCAGACTCTGTCATTGTGCCACTCTGTAGCCTCCTGATGCTGCCCCCACCTCCAGACTCTGTCATTGTGCCACTCTGTAGCCTCCTGATGCTGTCGCCAACTCCACACTCTGTCATTGTGCCACTCTGTGGCCTACTCATGCTGCCACCACCTCCAGACTCTGTCATTGTGCCACTCAGTGGTCTCCGCCTGATGCTGCTGCTGACGACAAACTCCACACTCTGTCATTGTGCCACTCTGTGGTCTCCTGATGCTGCTGCCACCTCCACACTCTGTCATTGTTCCACTCTGTAGCCTCCTGATGCTGCCGCCACCTCTGGACTCTGGCATTGTGCCACTCTGTGGCCAGTTATCCCTGTGGTAAATTTTCTGACACCTCCTGCTAACCCAAAAGTGGCAAGGATCAAGAGGCCCCATTTTCACAGTCTGTATTCATACTAAAAATCAAGATCAAGCGAGCTTTTGCCCTTCTGCTCCACAGGAGGTTTCTGTCTTCCCTGAGCTTGCCTTAGGACACCTGCGTTACCCCAGTCAAACTCTCCACCTGTCACTGTCCTCAAAACGGGTCGCACCCGGCGCACGCCGGGCGCTTGGAGCCAGAAGTGAGAGCCCCTCGGAGTAAAGTCCCCACCTGATGCCACACATCAGATGCCAAGTGCTCCTTCTTTCACCCACCTTCGTCTACTGGTATTGCCACCCACTGCCCCACTCTGTCACCGGGTCACTTTGTGGTCTCCTAATGCTGCTGCTGCTGTCATCACCACACTATGTCACCTTGCCACTCTGTGGTATCCTCCTGATGCTGCTGCTGCTGCCATCTCCACATTATGTCACCTTGCCACTCTGTGGTATCCTTCTGATGCTGCTGCTGCCATCTCCACACTATGTCACCTTGCCACTCTGTGGTATCCTCCTGATGCTGCTGCTGCTGCTTCTGCCATCTCCACACTATGTCACCTTGCCACTCTGTGGTATCCTCCTGATACTGCTGCCACCTCCAGACTATGTCATTGTGCCACTCTGTAGCCTCCTGATCCTGTCGCCAACTCCAGACTCTGTCATTGTGCCACTATGTGGTCTCCGCCTGCTGCCGCCACGTCTAGACTCTGTCATTGTGCCACTCTGTGGCCTCCTGATGCTGCTTCCACCTCACCACTATGTCATTGTGCCACTCTGTGGACTTCTCAAGCTGTTCTCCCACCCTCCCCACTCCATGACTGGGCCACTATTTTGCCTTTTTGGCCTGGATGACATCACTATTTATTTGACCCTTCTTCTGATCTGTCAGAAGGAAGGAAAAAATGACACACAACGGATCCTGTCTGTGTAGCAGCTGTAAGGCCTGTAATAGTACCATCAAAATTGGCTTATGATTTGGTAGCCAAAAGCAGGAGTGGGTACAAAACACAGAAGACATGCAAATATTCTATTCACGTGTCATCTCTGTCCACTCCTGTTTTTTTTGGGATTAGCAATACTGATGGATTTTTGAGCAAATGCTGACCGAGTGAAGGCATATGCTCTGCAGACAGGATCCGTTTTTTGTGGGTTATTATTCTGATGGATCAGAGGAAGGGCAAAAAAATCAGTGACGTCAACACAAACTTACTGCTGACACCCTCTCCACTCTGTCGGGGGTGCTCTACTTGTATAAGCGGTTAAAAGAACAGGTTCTGTAGACATCTTTGTGGAATTAGCTGACAAGGGTGTAAAAGGAGTGCGCTTCTTTGTGACGCTAACATGGACCTGTAAGGCTGAGTTCATACTTGAGTCAGTTTGGCCCCGTGACTGCCCAAAGTGAAGTGTGCAGTGATTCTAATAGCGACGCCTGTCATCTGCATGTCATACTGACTCACAGTATTATTTCACTACCACAGCAGACTCCCTATGCGTGTTACTGCAAGGCACAGTGTTCTACACCACTATCAAGGCTCTCTGCAGGCCGGAAATAGACATTTTATAACGCAATTCACAGTGAATCAAAGCAAATCTTTTCCAAAAATTTGGCGAACCGGCCAAATCGAATTTTTGAGAAATTCGCTCATCTCTAGTTGTATTCCATCAGTTTCTGGTGCTTTGTCAGCCTTAATTTTGTCCAACTGTTTCCCAATCATATCAATTTTAAGCCATTATAGCTCATTAAAGCGGTGACATTGCAATTAGCATTTTTTTTTCTTTATCCCCAGTTACCAACCCCATCAAATTCAAATTAAATGTTTATCTTTCCTGTTTTTGCTGTTTTCCTGTTTACAATTTACATTAAATTAGGTCAAATTATGGTCACTGCTACCCAGATTCTCTTATATATGCACATTTGGTATAAGCTCTGCATTGTTAAAAAAAAAGTAGGCCCAGCAGAGTATCATTTCTAGTTGGGGAATCTATAAACTGTACCATAAAATTATCTTGTATTCAATTCATAAATTGCCACCCTTTTGCTGTACGTGTAGTGCCATTACTCCAGTCAATGTCAGAGTAGTTTAAATCTCCCATTACTAAAACTATGCCAGCCTTTGCAGCCTATATGGAAAGCAAAGTTGTTTTGTGGGTAAATAATTAAATAAATCCTAACTCACTGCAGCAAGCTAGAAGCTGTATGGGGAGAGGAGACATTTCCAGGTAAAGGTGCAGTGACCATGAAAAAAAGTATTGTACTGTAATGTGTGCGTGGCCAAGTAAATGATCTATAGACAAAATAAATTATTTGATGCAGTCCAACCAAAAGGCAGGTCCTATTTACTCAGGTAGGTCCTAATTTACCATTAGAACCTGGCACTTGAAGAGCCAACCATTGCTATCACTTACTATGAGGCAGAGTCGTTGAGCTGGTACTCCCGTGATCTGTTAAAACATGCCTTTACACCCAAATCTTTCCACAATCTCTTGATAACACCAACAAGTTCTGGAGACAGAACACCTTCTTCTGCTGTACTGGCCAACATAAACAGTTGCCGGGCATCATCCTAAACAAATGAGAAAATTAATAGACGCAAACTCAAGGGTTGTCACATATGGGGGGGGTTAAAAAAAACATGACTCACAACTCTAGCCAAGTCCTCAAAATCAATCTTCAGCCTCCCCATGGCTCGCACTAAAGCTATTATAGACTGAATGGTGTTACTGTAGACAACCACTTTGTATGACCTGCATTCTTCCTCTGAGTATCCATTTTCATGAATAATCCTAATAAAAGACATTACACTCTTAAGTATACACATACAGAACAATACAAAAATAAACTGTTGCACATTACTGGAAAAACTATATCAAACCAAGGGAGGAAATACCGTAATTAGTGTTTAAACCTGGCAGTGGCACCCAATCTTGTTCTGCACACGTCAGATTGAGAGCTTATCCGTGGGCATTACACCAATGAAAATGACCTAAAATCCAATCTTGAGAATGTGAAAAGTGAGATCATGTATCAGATCTGTTCCTTTTGTGCAATGCCCACATCACAGGAACTGCAGGAGACCATAAAGAGGAAGGAAACATAAGCCGAAGATTCACTTTAAGGATGCTTTGTCACTTCCTGTTGGCTTTACCAATGTTTTAAAGAAGTTTTGCTGTAAATGTTGCTCTTAAAATGCATTTAAACCTGCAATACGCACCTTTCCCTATTTTATCCCAGAGCTAGCCTCTTCCTTCGTCTCTGCCAAATGTCAATCTTCGGTTAATTTGTGTACCTGGGCTGGGCTGACCTAACTCCCGTGTAGGTCTTTCAGTCCTGACATGCACAGTGGAAGACGGGAGGGCTTAAGTCCATATGCACCCTAAAGTCCACATACTAGCCCTTAAAGTGACTGCATAGCAAAAAATGTTTATTAGTTTTTGAATAGGGAAGGATTAGAACCCATGTCAAGTATTTATTGCTGTCTATGCCATTGTTTAGGAGATTCACTCTTTTTATTCTCCTGGTGTCAACTGTCAAAGAGAAAGGTATTGGAAATCACAAATTGTTGTTTGTGAACAGAACAAAAGGAAAGGAAATATTTTCTAAAGGGGACACATATGCAAGCAACAACGTTCTAGAGGAGGTAAGTCACCTTACCTTCTGTTTATAGAACAGGAAGCGAAGGAGAAAATCCTCAATGGATATAGTGCAAAATAAATTGACCATAACTTTTAAGGTTAAAAATGTGCTGGATAATTTTATGAGCCTTTTACTCATTATTTTCTTTAAAATTTTTGCAAAGGTCAATACACACATAAATACAAAGCCAAATATATTGAAGCTGCCTCTCACACTGTTTACCATTACTTAGTGGTTCAGTCCATCAATCATGTTCATTAGATATTTCAATTTCTCTAATGTTCAGTAACATTCACCCCCAGTCTTTTGTAAAGTACATTTATATTTAGAATAATAGCAATCTGATAGTAACCTGATCAATCACTGTGTTTGATAAAAATTTTATTTCCACATGGCAAATTATTTACAAGTATGGCATAGTACATTGATAGAAAACCAACAGACCCACTAGTAATAACATGCATGCTGCTGATTCTGTGTAGTTGAATCATTAATTGAACGGGATTGTTCAAAATATTAGCAGTGTGGAGTTTAATTAGTGAAGTAATTCATTCTGTGAAAAAAACAGGTGTCAATTACTGCTCTTTTTTAACCCCCCACCAGTAACCCTGAGTGTGACTCGGGGTAGAAAAAAGAAACTGGAAGCGGTAGGTAAACCTATTGAAAACAATAGTAAATCGCGACTTACCTGATCCGCTGGCGATGAGTCGATGAGTCACCAGGGAGTCCCCGGTGACGTCGGTGAGTGCAGATGTTCCGTTCAGGGCGGGGAATTCAAATCTATTTGTATTGCATTCAATACAAAATAACTGTATTGAATGCAATACAGTGGATTTATATGTGTAAAAGCAGTACATTGTCTTTCATGAACATTTATTTTACAGTATAACATAATAGTATGAGTATATTATTTATTTGTTTTAAAAATGTTTTAAAAATGTAAACGTTAAAAACCTTTTTTTTTTATTTATTTAATTTATTATTTTGACATGATTTTGTGTTTTAAGTTTTTTTATACTCATACTATTATGTTATACTGTAAAATAAATTTTCATGAAAAACGTACCGCTTTTAGACATATGAAACCGGACAGAAATGAACCAACCAGGAGGTTAAAGAAGGAAGGAAGCAAATGTTGTACATGCTGGTTATAGTGCATTTCTCTCTGATAACCCTAAATAAAATTAGTTGTTCCAGACATTGTTCGGAAGAACATTATTCTTTGATGAAAAGTTGATTAGAGAGGGGAAAACAAAATTATAGACTGCTCAGCTAAAATGATATCAAATGTTTTTAAATGGCAGTTAAAACATGAAAAACGTTGAAAAAAAAACAGAAAACTACTATTCAAACAGCAAGAGGAACAACCAAAAAGGCTAAAACCCAGGCACTGATCAGCTCCAGACAGATCAAAGAAGGTCTAAAATTACCTGTGAGTTCTGTTACAATTAGAAGCCTATGTGAAGCCAAGGTATTGGCAAGAAGCCCCTGCCAAGTCCCAATGTTGTAAAAAAGGTGTGAAGAAGAGCTCAGTTTGCCAAAGAACACAGTGACTGGCCTAAAGGGAAATGGCACAGTATTTTGTTTTTGTTTTGTATTTTTTTTTTTATAGCCTGACATTTGCACTCATGTTGATTTGTCCCCACACAACTCCTGTGTTCATTTGTAGTTGTGTTATAGGTTTGTTGTCATTGTGCTGCCTGATCTTAGCCCTATTGTATACAAACACACTTCCACTTGCTGTCCAAACTGGTTGTCAATTAGTTGTCTAGCTGAGTTGCATACTCATTCTAACACACCTGATGGTAATGGAAGGAGGTCCAGGTTGCCAAGCACAACATCAAAGCACATTGATGGCCAAGTTTACAAGAAGGGTCTCGCACTCTTAGAAATGAACAGATGTTGTATTGTTGCTTAACTTAATGCTCATAAATACTGGAGTGTATGCATTATATGGGTGTTTACACAAAACAAATAGTACTAGTATATCAAAGTTCCAAGGCCAAATCCACTTTGTGCCAAACATTTTCTTGCTTTTCCATCCCTTCAGGGTGTTTTTGCAGATTTGAATGGCATTTTAGATGTTGGCCCCCTATATATCTAATTGACTTACTCCCCTCAACTTGGTAGTGGAAGCACATAAAGGTGGATTCCTTCTTTTAACCAGAAGCAATATCCTCCATAAATGTTGCTTGTAGCTAAGCCCATGATATCTGAAATCATAGGAAGAAATTGGCAGTCTTTTCAATGTGAAGCAATAGGGTCCAAAAAACCCTCTTTGCCTATTTCTTCTTATAATTTCTCTTTTCTATGTATATGTACACACATCTAAATGCATACATACAGGTTTGGCTTTATGTGCACTCATGTCTTTACATACATGAGTGGATATGAAGCAAAACATGCAAAATACACAAAAAAAAATACAAACTTACCTTAATGAGGACTGTGCAAAAGTGCAGTGCATTTTTCAACTGATAAAACAGTTCAAGCGCACGTAGCCAGTCCGCCGTGGCGCACAACTATGAGCTACAAGCTCCTGAAGTTTGGCGCACAACTATGCGCATGAAACAAATAAGACAGTTGTGTTGTTCTTTACTTTACAAATAATTCAGAGGAAGGAACAGCTTAAAACAATCAAAATTGTCTTTTTAAACTGTGTGTCCTGGGAGATTGGAAAGGAGATCACATAACAACAAACCCCCAAAAACAAACAACATTTTACAAACAACTTTATTCAAAAGAAACATTTGCTAAAAGGTCACAATAAAATATAAAAACACATAAAAAAAACACACACAAAAAAAAAAAAAAAAATCTAGTCGGACGGCAAAGCCAAGCCTTTGCCCGCGGAAAGTTGCAAGATTTTCCCCGAGGCCGGTCCTCCGATCAGGCATCATACGCCTTTAGATAGGCGCCTATGTAGAGGAGCTGAACTCGGTTAACTCTTGCCCAACAGGAAAGAAATAAGTGATTTTAAAATTTGCTTTTTTCTTAGCGCATATAGATGTTTTAAACATTTGAACAGCACAAACATTTTTTTTAGGGCTAAGGGTAATATGTGTGCCATTAGAAAGAATGCTTTTTTAGGGGAACAGTGACTTTTAATGCAAGCTCGCCAGTGAAAAACTGCCGGGGATGCGCGGCTCCGGCAGCGAGCTCATTCAGTTGTTGAATAGCGCGACGGCTTCTGATTTCGGATAGCGAATACGAATGCGTGAGCAAGCTTCCGATTTTGCTTGATAAATCAGGGCCACTGTCTTTAATTGTGCTTCACTATGCACTCTTTTCACTCTATTCTAAGTATAGTGTTAAATTTTTTCACTGTACTCTTGCATGATCACATTATCACATGTATGCAGGGATGTATGTATTTACTTGTAAATATGTTGTGGGGGATTGTAAAGTAGTGTTTTTTGCAATTCCATGTATGAATGTACCCGGACTGAATTGTTTTCGATTATGTGAATAATAAAATTATTATTTAATCAAAAACTGTATTCTTACATGATTGCTCAGACATATATTTTGTTAGCATGTTCATATAGTATGATGTATACTTTTTTAATTTTGCAGTGAACAATACAAAAACTCGCTGGAAGTCCCTGTGTGACAGGTTCACTAAAGACCTGAGAGAGCAGAACCAGCAGAGAAGTGGATCGGCAGCAGGCCAAGTGAAAGTGCACGCCTACTTGCAGAACTTACAGTTTCTCAAGAGAAGTGTAGAGATGCGGCCGTAAGTATTCATCTGACAATCTTGTTTGCAAAATGTGTTACATTTTATATCCATGTATCTCCCTGTAGAAATGGGTATTTTTGTATTGTACTAATTAAAGTCCTAAACTAATTGTTCCTATTTCCCCATAGGACATCTGGAAGTGTCGAGCCAATGGAAGAAGCTGCTTTTGACAGCGAGAGGGGAGAGGAGGATGATCTGGCCTCTGAAACATCCCCATCTACGGCACCCCCACCAGCACCACGGAATACAAAACAAAACAAGAAAATTTCAAGCAATTCAGAGTTGGATGTTGGAATTGTTAAAACGGTTTCAACCATCCAGCAGCAAATGGTGATGCAGCAACAGCAGCAGGTGAAGTTCAACCAGTTAAATTTAGACAATGACATTGCTTGGTTCTGCTACTCAGTTGCTGGGGACCTCTCTTTGCTGCCCAAAAATTGCCTCTTCCAATGTAAGTTGGATATTATGCATACCATCCAAAAAGCATTTGCTTGTGCTGCAGCTGACAGATCACCAGGGTATGACTACCATCTTCAACCCCACCCTTACCCACAAAATCCCCCTCTTCCCAATCACACCCCCATGTATTCACATCAGAATGGAGCAGCCAGTCTCCAAACCCACCAAAATCCACACTACCCAATCCCTCAGCACTCAGTTTCTCAGTTTCAACATCCCCATTTCCAAAGTCCCCAACACTATGTTCCCACATCTCCAAGTTCTAGTAGCGCCTTGAACTTTAGCTCCTTACCCCAATCAATTCCCCCATTTCATGAACATCTATTTACAATCAGCTCTCCCACAATCTGCCCCTAATCCACAAAATGTAAATTCTGCCAAGCAAGGCCCCCACCTAAATGATCTATCCCAAGCTGCACTGGAAGACAACTCAGTACTGCAAAACCGGAATACTTATTAGGCCATTCT
Organism: Pyxicephalus adspersus; assembly: GCF_032062135.1. NCBI lineage: Eukaryota > Metazoa > Chordata > Amphibia > Anura > Pyxicephalidae > Pyxicephalus > Pyxicephalus adspersus. The sequence continues at coordinate 110,680,667 of NC_092858.1, forward strand.
TGCTATTGATTATTATAATTGCTTTTGTTAAAAGTTTTATCTTGTTATTTAAAGTTTTACTGGTTATTTATATTATTCTTTGGTTTACCTGTTCCAAGTTGTGATTAACTTGTTAATTATAATATTCTTTTGTTTGCATGTTTACTGATGTTATTTACTTGTTATTTATTTGTGTTTTTGTTTATCTGTTACCAAATTTTGTAAGAATAAAGTATTTTTGCCTGAAAAATATTATTGGAAGAAGTCATGAGTTCAGTCCCCGTGCAGCCCTAGCGGAGTTCTGGCAAGTGCTCCGCACACGTGGGTGCAAGGCACGTGTCTCAAATTAACCATGACTGCAAGACTCAAAGGAGTTCCCTATGCCTGCAGTCATGGTTAATTTGAGGCACGTGCCCTGCAGAATGCTGTGCTCCATGTGTGCTAGGCACCCACGTGGGTGCAGGGCTTGTGCCTCAAATTTTGTTCATTTTTTTCTTTTTTTTCTATATCAGTCATATAAAAATTAAAGTCATATAATGAATATTGACAGAACGTGCAAATCTTACACTTTAATTTGAGGTTATCCATCTCAGAAATCCTGGATGAATTTGGAGGTGTACTGATGCATACTGTCTGCACAAATCCAGCCAAATTCAGCCAAATTCAAAGTTGATTGGGAGGCACTTTACAATACAGATGAACAATGACCCAAAACATGGGTCAAAACAGTGAAAGCAACCCTAGATTTTTTTTTTCTTTAAAACATGTCTTAATTAACAGTTTGTAGATAACAGGGACAAGCAAACAATAAAATTAACCACAAAACGAAAAAGATATTCCTTGTAGTATATTTCTTGGGTTAAAGCACAGAATTACATATATCTTAGCAGAAAATAGAGTAAAATAAACAATAACAAAAGAAAAAGAAGGAGATGGGAAAAAGCAGCGACTGCAGGTAAATCCCTAAATAACAGCGAGCAGCCACGAACAGAAATATCACGAACATTAGGAACGACCTCCCAGCTCCACATTTAATATGTACCAAGAGGACTGCAAGAAAGGCTTCCAAATCTTTTCACTTATAAGTTCAGTAAATGTGTGGAGAATGAATGAGTGCCATTTGTCCAAAAATTACCAGTGTGTTTATCATCATTTATTTTAGCATCTGGGGCCTCCTTGTGAAATAGTGTACTCATAATACCTTTAATAACCTCCATTTTAGGGGGTAGAGGATCTGTCCAACTCATGAGTAGGGTCTTTCTAGCTGCCAATAGACACATGGAAATCCACCCCCTCCTGCCCTGTACCACTTCCAATAACTCATCCCAACTGCCAAATAGACATATTGTAGTGTCCTCAGCAAGTATTGTGTGCTCAAAGGGCAAAACCATAGACAGTGAACCAATGTGTCGGATTGGGCCTTCTATTTAGGGCAAGTGAAATCAAGTGTGGTAGTAGACTTGTTCCCTTCATTGGTTCTTAACACTTTGTATGCCCTATGGAGTATTTTAAATTAAATCCCTCTCCACACTTCATTTACCGTAGTTTTGCATACAGTTTGGTATCCCTGTGTCCCAATGGAGACCACGTCCTTCATATGTAGTTTCTCACCACACCTGCATACATTGGTAGACGATGATGTCAGAGATGTAGTAAAGAAATCCTGAATCGTCTTGTAAATTGCAAAGATGGAAGGGGATGGAAGATATAATAAATGGTCATATCTATTGTAACTGAAAGCCCCCTTGACATCCTTCACTACTGACTTATAATAATGTACCACTTGTAAATAGTACAGACGATGTTTCAAAAGTGCAGGGGATCATAGCCTGACACGTAGTTCCCTAAAGGTGAGCTATCGACCTGCTTCCGGATTGTAAACATCTTTGCTGTTTTTACATTTTTGCCTTGCCATTTTCGAAATATCAGCTGAGCACCCCCTTGTGGGAACATTGGTTTTCCGAAGATAGCCAAATACCTGGAAAGGCTAAAGGAAAGATTCATCTATCTACTCACTTCTCGCCAAGCAAATATTGTGTCCCTGATAAGAATATTATCGTTTAGCTGAGCGGGGAGCGATGATAAAGTGCTGTGCAATACGGCCCTGAGATCCCTAGGATATACCAGTGCACTTTCCAAAGCACAGTTGGAAAAGTAAGAAGTCCCCTTAAGCCAATCAAGAAAATGTCTAGTCAAACAAGTCATATAGTATGTTTGGGAAATTACCCATCCTGACGATTTGGGTAAGTATAGCTTCTGCAGCGATATTCTTGGATGGTTGCTTTGCCAGATACATTTTTTGAAAAGCGTGAAGATGTGTCACATCCCCGGCAGCACAGCAGCAGAGGTATGGTCTGTAAAGGGCAGAGAAGCTTGGAGAAGGACATCATTTTAATCAAGTGGATACTCCCAAACAGTGATATTGGTAAATTGTGCCACATCTCCAGTTCCCTTTGTATTTTGGTTATCAGAGGAGGATAATTTAACCCATATATCGATGAAGGATGCTTGCCTATCTGAATTCCCAGGTAAGTGATATGATCACGTGCAATGAGAAAAGGGGACTGGCACAGGGTAAGCTGTACAAGGCACGAGAGCAGGGACAAATAAGGACACTGAAAACCTATTTTCTCCAGCACTGAAAAAAAACAGACGACATCCTCACTATTAAATGCCTTCTCTGCATCAATACTGATAATTGAAATGTCCTCTTTGGGATGCCGCCTGGCTAAGTCCAGCATGGTAAGGACTTTGCAAATATTGCTCACCGCTGATCAACCACCCACAAAACCCACCTGGGTACATGAAATTAATAAATTAATAGGGGTAATAAGGAAGCAAGTCTATTAGCTAGGATTTTTGACAAAGCCAGTTGAGAGAAAGAGAAAGAAAAGACAGGCTTTTGTAGGGCAAAACTTTTTTCTTAAAAACTGGCGCACAAAAATAACATTATAAGAAGCAGTGGCTTGGCTTGATGTACTCTGGCTATCCTGAGACCAGGGATTCCTGTCTGGTATTGCCTGTCGGGTTACACTTGCCCTCATCGTGAGCTCTTGGTTTGTTGTTCTTTATTCCAATCACATTGTTGGCATTTTCCACATTTGTACATGCCTGGCACGGGCTGATTACTTATGGAATTTGTTCCGAAATGACTGGAATCCAAAGTATCTTTTAACAAAAAAGATTTTCTGTACGTAATGCTTGGTTGTGTAAAAAATTAGCTGTGTTTGGGTCCCCTAGCAAGATATGCCAATGTTAGCACCTTGAATATTATGCTATGCTGGATATTATAAGTTGTGATCACCCTGTTTCATCAGATGTGAGCATGGTTTTGTGAGAAAAGAGATCTTGGCATTTTGATGTTTTTTCTTTATAATAGGATCTTTTTAGGAAGTTTCTTGCTATATCCTCCCAGAAGTAGTCTCTCTCTGAGAGCTTTCGCTTCTGTTTCAAAATCCCTGTTGTCAGCGCAGTTTCTTGTAAGTTGTAGGTACTGACTCAGAGGAATGCTTCTTTTTAGTGGCATGGGATGTGCACTTGAGGCATGCAATACGGTCTTCCCAGCTGTCTACTTTCTAAAAAGTAGTGGTGCTGACTTGACCTGGTGGTGTGACTCTAACATACATATCTAGAAATGGTACTTTAGACTAAGATTGCATTGTGAAAGAAAGGTTGTATGTATTGTTTTGTATTTTAGAGAAGAATTCTTTTAGGGAGGATTCCGGACCAATCCAGATGATGTTGATATCGTCTATAAATCATTTCCAACCCTATATGAATTGTTGTATGGAATTAATGTTGGATTCTGGAAAAGGTTTTCCTCCCAATTGCCTAAATAAAGGTTGGCATACGAAGGGGCACATCGTGTGCCCATGGCAACTCCCTGGATCTAAACAAAGTAGTGGATGTTGAAATGAATACATTTCTTGTTAGAATGTATTCCAATAATGACACTATGAACGTGTTGAATGCATGGTTAGAAGGGTAGTAACAATGTAGTTCCTGAATTATCTGTAGACCTTTTGTGTGGGGAATACTGCAGAAGAGTGCCTCCACATCAATGGTGACTAGGAGAGTGTCTTGTGGGAGCAGTAGATTAGATGTGATGGATGTTAAGTTAATTACTAAAGATCTTAAATAAGCATCCACCAGATCACTAGCATATGAAGCAATGGATCCAATATCCCGATACTATGGGTCATACTGATGGATTAGTTAGGTTTTTATGAATCTTGGGGAGAGAATAGAAGGTTGGAATAATGGGGTGTTTGACCAAAAGGTAATTTTTCTGTTTATGATGGTACAATATTAGTTGTAGAACGTATCTATAAATTTTTTCCGGGATGGTTTTTTACCAATCTTTATTATGGAGAATTTTATAGCACATATCCAGAAATTGGGAGTGATCTAGAATCACAATATTTCAACCTTTATCTGAAGGTTTTATCGTGATTTCTTTGTTGCTCTTCAGATTTTTGAGTGCTTTTTTAAGGTTAGGGGTCAATTTTCTGGTTCCGTATAAATCTAGGGGTTTTTTTTCCTGGGTGACAAAATTGATAAAGGTTTGGATGTGAGGATAGTTAGAAATGGGTAGAAAAAAGGTTGACTTAGGTGGTCTTACTGGAATAGTGTATATTGAGGTTTTCTGGTTGAGTGTAGGTTTGGTGTTGTTGGTTCAGCACATCTCCACTGTTTTCTTCTGTCAGTTCATATAGAGTTTTTAGGTTTCTAAAATCAAGTATCGAAAGAACTGAATTGTGGTGGTACCGTGAATCTGGTGTGTGGTTGCGACTTAATAAACATAATCTTTAATGTAAGTCTTCTAGCGAAGAGTTGTATGTCTTTGACAAATTCAAATTTATCAAAGTCAGTGAAAGTACAGAACGAAAGTCCCAGTTTTATTGGTTGTAACGCATCATTTGTAGGGTTGTATGAGGACAGGTTGATGACCTCTAGTTTTTGTGTATTACAGATGCTTTCAGTATAAGGTGGTCCATCCATCAGACCTGTTATCGGTAAAGGTGATGAAAATGGGGGGGCAAGTTTAAAAAAGATTTGGTTTTAGGTATCGCTCCAAGCGAAAGGGTGTGTTGTGGTGATGCTGGGAGTGGCATGTAATTAGGTGATAAAATAGGAGGATCAGAGGAAGACAGAGGAGGGTCTATTGGTGACATTATATTATCTAGTGTATTGTCATTAAACGTGGGTGATCCAATGAGGTTTGTGTGTGGAGTAGGGGAAGATGATGGTGATAAGGGTGGTAGTCCTGGAAATCCTATGGAAGGTTTTTGCTTAGGATTTAGTGTGCTAGAGGGGCTTGGATCACTTTTTTGGTGTTTTTTACCTTGGAGTGTATTAGGAATTTGCATTGCCAATTCCTGATTGAGAATGTTGTATGAGGATAGTGATGAGAAGGAAGCTGATTGTGAATTTATAGATGGGTCGGTTGGTAAACAAGTTTTGGTTGATGATTTGGTTTGAGTTGAAGTGGGTTGTGTCTCAGTGGGTTTGGATGGAAGGTTTGTGTCACGTTTGACACCAATAGAATCCCATTTATATGGCTTATGCTTGATAAAGGCCGACTTATCTTTTTGAAATTTATTCTCTTTCCTGTTATATATATTGATGTTAAATTTCTCCAAATGCAGTTTTAAAGGATCTGAATTGATCCAAATTCTTTGAATGCATTTCAGATAATTCATAGTTGAGGGTGATTAATAAGAATGTTAATCAGGAATTCAGAGCATTTGTTTAAAACCCCTACCCATTCACTTTTGCATAATTCCGGGTTCTTAATGTTGGGGAAGAGTTGGAGTCCTATAAGGTTGCACTCTTCCTTTTAGTTGCCACGCATCCACATCATGCATCTTCTACAATTCCAGCAACATTAAACCAATATTAATACCTTTTAGGTCTTGGTCATGATCTACCCTAATTTTGTGCTTACACGCATTAATATCTATTGATTCTTGTTCCAATTACTCTTTTTAGGGGTTTGTTACTTGATTAATAACTACAAGCTACAGGTAAATGGTACAAGTACGCCCTCATGTGGTTATTTTGTTAAATACATTAAACTGATTCTCTAGGACAGTTTACATGCCTATATATTTGATTATAGACGGTAGAGCAACAACTTATCCGTATTTGATTAAGAGTACATCATCGATCTTTCTACTCTGAGTATCAAGCATCAATCTATACTGATTTTTGCTTAACTGCACATTTATTCTGTATTCCTACAACCCAATATTTTTTTATACCTAATTTTGGACTCTTCAATAACTACTATTAATTACCCGGTTTGAAATAGCACTTGGCAACAAACTACTTTTTCCTACAACTACAGTGGCAGAGTGAGAACTTATAAAACACTATTTAAAAAAAACAGCACCATGTTGTTTTATTCCTTTAATAAACTTCGACAAATATCATGTATACTGTTTATATTTCTCTTTTCTGATTAGAACGTCCAAACCATTATTTGATTTTATCATTACTGTATTTCTGAGCATTAGCCGGCATCAGGCGTCTGTTCTATACGGTCAAAAGTTTCATCAATCTTAGCAAGTAAGCTCCTTAAATAAACATTTATACGTTTTAATTGTTGTGTATTGTTTAATTTTTATTGCAACATATTGATTACAATATTTATTATTGTAACTTTTAACCTCCCTAGCGGTCTAATTCCGTCCAAATTTCCATGCAAAAAGCTGTACAGTTTTTTCTATGGAAATTTATTTTTCATCGTAGGCTGTAATTCTTAGGCATAGCTCTCTGATATTTAATAAATTTAATAATAAATTTTAAATAACAAAACACAAAAATCTGTTAAAAAAAAATAAAAAAAAAATATTTAAACATGTCATGTAACTGTAAAGTAGCATATTTATATATAGCATAATTATATAATATATATATTATATGAATGTTTCTTTGTATTGGATTCAATACAGCTGTTTTGTATTAATTCCAATACATAATTATTTGAATTTCCCGCGATCCTACCCACCCACACCGAACCCATGTACCGAGGTCACCAGGAAACCCTGTAGATCTCGTCACTGAACTTTGCGGCTGGAGATCGAAGGAGCAGGACATGTCCCCAGGACCTGCAGGGACCAGCAGGATGCCGGGGACAGCGCGGGAGGTACGCGTGGTTTGTTCTTTAGTTAAAAGCAACCCTGGGTATGACTCAGGATTACCCCTTTTTGGATATAAAATCCACCCCGAGTCACACTCAGGATTACTGCTGGAGGGGTTAAGGTATCTCAATCCCCTGAGGAAGCGTTGCGGGGCGAAACACCTTGGGAAGTAAACAAATTTTTGCTCTAATATGTTATAATTACTCTATGACTTCTAGAACAGTGAACCTGTGTTAGCCCAGGTATAGTGCAAGAGTGGTCCAGCCCAGGTATAGTGTTTAGTTTTAGAATGATTAATTAAATAAAAGTTAGGTTTTTAAGAAACATTTTGCCCTACAAAAGCCTGTCTTTTCTTTCTCTTTCTCTCAACTGGCTTTGCAGATTCTTGACGCGGGTAGCTCGGACCTTCTAGCCCATCCCTTATAAACACCATTGTCATCCTCCTCTCCCACGTTGTACACTAGCCCAGCCCCCTCTGGCAACACTACCTTTTTTCTTAACCCCTTAAAAGCTCTGGGCTAGGCCCCAGCACCCGGTCATGTAGGCACTGCGCCTAATTCTTACGGCTACGTGCCTCTCTTTCAGGCTGGGCACTCTGAAAAAACTCTCTCCAAAACAACTGGGTTGTTTTCCTTGGTTGAATCTATTAATTTAGGATTTTTTACATAATTTTGGAATCTAGATTGATAAGTGAAATGGGACAATATGATTCAGAATGCTTAGGGTCTCTCCCCTTTTTGGGGACCACTTTCATATACGACTCCATCCCAGAGGAAAAGTAGGAGCCTCGATCGCACATGGAGAAGTATAAACTATGTAAATCTTGTAAGAGATCATATCCCATTAATTTGAATTATTCGGCCGAATAGCCATCTGGCCCTGGTGATTTGCCATTGGCCAATCCTTTAGTAGTATCCTGTGTCTCTTGTTCTGTTATCGGGGCATTTAATAACTACAAGTCCTCCAATTCAAGAGTGGGTAAAGGGATAGAACTGAAAGCTGAAGGGCTAAATATAGATGTCCCAGATCGTTTAGCATATAGTGTATGGTAATAATCTACCAGCTGGGAATTATCTTGAGCAGGATCAGTTATTATGGTCCCTTCCAAAGTTAACAATAATAAGGGCATATTATCCTTATTAAGTGGTTTCACTAAGTTGGTCAACATTTTTTCTGCTTAATTCCCAAATTTATGGAAGCGTAATTGGATATACTGTTGTCTAAAAACTTGTGTATCTTTTCAAGCCCATGGTCAAAATCCCTTTTAGCTTTTACCCATGCTCCTTTGGTGGCAGGGGATGGGGAATCAGTAAGACATTGCTGTGCCTGGTGTGACTTATGTAGCGCCAAATTATGGTGTCACCCTTAGGAGCTGTACTATTCAATGATAGTTGAATAGGAGCATGTTCAGATAGCACAATATCGTGTATCGTTACATCTTGAACAAAGTTGCGCAAAGGAGTGGAGCAAAACAGATAATCTAAACGTGCCTGTTAAAAAATGAGCATAAAAAGGTGAACTGTCGTTCAAATGGATATCTCTGTCTTCAAACATCATTAAGCTGCATAGATTCAGTAAAACTAGCAAGGTGAGTAGAGACAGGACCCTGCATGTCTAACCTCTCTTTCATTCATTACAGTGTTAAAGTCGCCTCCCACAATCTTGTATGGAACCGGATCTTGAAACATCCAGCATGTTAGGTTAAAAAAAAAAAAAAGGAGGATGGGGGTGAATTAGGCGCATACACATTGTAGAAGGAAATTGTTTTTAATCGTGAAACTCAATAGAATGAACTCTGCAAAGTCTCCCTTCTCCATCATGATGTGAAGAAACCACTTTACCTCATAGATTTTTGTGAAGCAGTATGAGCACACCCGCTTTACGATCCACTGCTGGAGAGACCACTACCTCCCCCACCCACAATTTACAAAGTCCTGGGCGTCCAGGTGGGTCTCTTGAAGCATGGCTATATCTACCCTAAGTTTCCTGAGATGGCACAAAGTCGCCATACATTTATGGGGGGGATCGTAATCCCTTTAGAATCCATTAAATTAAAGTTAAATAAAGAGAAAGTGGCTATGAACCTAACAGTACCATTATGCATAAAGGTGGAAACAATAACCATAAAGTCCAATCAACAATGTTACCAAAAACCATGGCACCTGAGATATCATCCCCTTGAACATTCAGCTGATGCTGTAGCCTCCAAAAGAAAAGGGGGGTCCGTGGATGAGAAAGTGCTGCTCTCTGAACTCGAAAGGGTACAAATCCCAATAAGGCAAAAATTGCCCTGTAAACATCTTGGTCATGCTCTTCAGTGGGCATAGGGTTGGGAAATAATGAGGTTGGGGAACAGGAAAATAACAATATAAATAGACATAAGTACAATTTGGTGGCATTTAGTTTTCATGGGCATGTAAATCCTTGAGATTTATCCAAAAATAGGCTTGCACTCAGAGGTGCATAAAGAAAATAGGCTTCAAGAGTACCATCAGCACTACTATATTAAAATTGTTAGAGTGAAAGTCAAAATCTAATATTCTAGCGACTTTTGCTTTGCTGTGTACCCTTTTTTTGTTTTCAACGGTTTCTTCATGATCGCATCTCTGTACGATTTTGGGGGCAAAGATAGAGATTGATGATCGGGAGGAAGATTTTCTTGTGCTGGAGATGTTTTAGGGCTAACCAGTGATGAGACATTCCCTGGGTCATCAGTTTCCATGGTACCGCGGCATCCCTTCAGGAATTCTTCAGCATCTTCTGCAGTCGTAAAGAAATGATTTTCCCCCTAAAATCATATAGATGAAGAGTGGCTTGATATACCAGGGTAAACCTTATTTTTCTCTTGAACAATGAAGTGTAGGCCGGTTGAAAAAACCCACGTTTGCGGGCCACTTCTGCCAAGTAATTGGCGTAAATCAAAAGGCGGGCACGCTCCACAGAAAGGAAGGCCATAAGTATTTTTGATCTGTCAGCATAGTCCAGATATTTTGCAATAACAAGATGCGGCCGTCGCTGATCTTTAGTGAGAGGGCCCAATCTATGTGCCCGCTCGACTCTGCACTCATGGTCCACGCCTAGAAGCTCATAACTGTGACAGCATGTTGGGTTTAATAGACTCAGGTAGGCCCACAATCATCAGGTTATTTCTCCGGGATCTGTTTTCCAGATTGTCCACTTTATTGCATTTATAGCACTTTATAACCATGTAGCAGATTTTCCATTAAAGCTATCTGGGTTCTGGCTTGGAGCAGATCATTCTCGTTAGGGAAGATCCTGGTTTTAGCAGTAGAGGTCCTAGTAGCCTGGCTTAAGAAGAATGGCTACCGCTTCAGCTATCTTAGTATGACCTGGAGGAAGGGGATAAGGCTCACTTTCGTTGTCATCGGATGTTCATAAATGCGGTGAGGACGGAGCTTCCACCATCTTGGATCGTTTTTCTCTCTCTGCTTCTCCTTTTCCGGAGAACTGTACATAGCCAATTTTGCTACAAATCTATCCATGCGTGGGTTTACAGGGAGTTGCTGTTTGTCAGGAGAGGATGATACATGGGAATAATCGCCAATAAATGAAAGCAATGCCTCCGAGTGATCAGGAGCCTTGCAAATGGTGACCCGGAACCAGAAGTCCCCAGGAGGTTTTAAAGGCAAAGAAATTAAATATTTTCCAATGTCAGTGATCTGATTTCAACCCAAATGAGCATGCATTTCACTTCATTAACTTTGGACAAAATGACCCACAAACAGCAACTCAAAGCCCCTTCTGTTAAACCTTGCAATAAGGCTACTCCTCATTCTTGTTCATGTCTTCGGGGTATATATCGAGAAACTGTACTTACTTACCCCTACTCCGCCATCAGCTCTCCAGTCACATCTGAGGCTTCTGGTGGACCCTCACCCACCCCACAGTTACATAGATTTATGTACAGAAGAGACAAGTGGAAAAGCTTGCAGGTGCAATGGATCAAGGCAAGTAAAATTCCTTTTTACATCTCCCCCTGACATAAATAATATTAAACCCGGATAGTACATTTTTTAAAACTTTAGTCTTTTTACCTTCCAACTGTGAAGTCCAACAGGTCTGATGAACTCCATAAACTAAACTTAGTCCTACTTCTCTTCCTTTGCAAGTCAGCTATTGGCAAGAAATCTGCCTCTTTATAATCAGCCTTCCAGGCAATAGGAACTGTTAATTCTGCCTGTGGCAGAATAAATGATGTGCAACTGCTACTTTACTTAATAACAGAGCAACACCTCACTGGTTTGCTCAACAAGGTTGCAATAGCACAGGACAACAGACATCTTAGCAACAGTACTATTAGTGTGACATAGAGACATAAAATTGTGGTCTAGTAACAATTTCATGTTCAAGGTCTATATAGCAAAAATAATGTAAAACAAGAAACTTGTTTTCTCATAAGCCAATTTAAACAAAACCACATACAATAGTGATCCATATCATAATACACTGAGTAGAAGAAAGTAAACTTACTTCATCTGCTTCACAATTGTACTTTTCCCAGATTCACCAGCCCCTAAAAAACAAAATAGGTTAGGCTGATCATCAAATTTAGGTTTCAGAAACTGTTAATAATAAACAAACGCCCACCATACACTGGCTAACATTTCTAATGGATTTGACTATAGATACAAATCTAATTTATATCTATTCAAAAAATAAGAACATTTGGGAATTTTGATTTTTTGCCCCTTCCCTCGTTCTGCCCACCAATGTAATCTAGTGTATATGCAGGAGCTGCCACGCACTTTTAGTAGTCAGAGGGGGAGGCGACATCAAGCAGGCAAAACAAGACAGGTGCAAGGTAGTTAACAGGTAAACAGTTGATATCTAGGAAATAATTATTTATCAGGTCATGCACCTATCAACCAGTGTATAACCAGCAAAAATGATTTATTCATTTTAGGAGTAAACAACTGCGTGCAGACAAACAAACCAAGGTCTGAAAATTAAGTAAACTGTAAAATTCCTAAAGATAAACTTCAGAGATAGATGGAGACACAATTTACTTCAGATTTTCATAAAAAAACATTAAAGCACAGAATGGAAACATTTTTAACTTTCTTTTTAGAAACAACAATAATTGTCATTTAACCCCCCCTAGCCTTCTAATTCTTTCCGTATTTTCATGCAAAAAGCATGTGGGCACAGCAATTTTGACAATAATGTGATATCATTTTCAGCCTTTGAAAGAATTTTTCTAACCCTAGAGGGGGCAACTTTGATATAGCCCTCCTCAAAGCAGAGACAAAATGGATATACAAGTTGAATGCCTTCACACCACCAGGTCTCAATGATGTGCTATCCTTTAAACTCTTTCTTTGATCCTTTAAGCTATGGGCTATTCTGTTGACTACTGTCTTATTTATGATAGGTCACTATCTTGTGTTTATCTATTTTTTGGTTGCTGTTATATTTTATGATTAAAGTGTTAAGTGAGGTATCAACAATTAGGCAAACCTTATTGTTGTGGTACACTACTGTATGACTATATGGTACAGTAGTGGTACACTAACACTACATGTTTTTTTGATCCTGGGTTTTCCTTCTGATTGATATAAATATGTAGTTGTGTCTTGTAAGGATCCGTAAATATAATATATTATTAATCATGAAATGTATCATGCATAAGAAAATTGGTTTTCACAGTACCATGCATTTAGTTCTTTAGCACCTTTGTACTGCTTATTAATATATTGAATTTCTTTTTGATAGGTTCAGGGGCCCCTATGAAGGACGGGGGGGGGGGGGGGGCAACTCTCCTTGAGTTTGGGGGTTTGCCCATTTATTTGCAGTCATATCCCTTTTAGGGATATACTGCAATTCCCTCCCTCGTTTGAGCATTGGTTATTACCTAATGCTCAGGACCTGAAAATTTTAGGAGATAATTATCTCCTAGTCAGGTGAGGGACCCAAGCCAAGAAAATCCTTAAATGTATGAATGTGTGTTCATATGCATGGATATACACATTCAGACTTAAGTTAATTTATATTTGACTATAATCCCTAGCTTAATCATTGGACTTTGTGATTTGGAATCAGGGTTTCTGCCTGTAAAAATACTTATAACATTCTTTCAATACACCTTTGTCTGTTTGCAAATTTTCTTTTTATTTGCTCATTCTATCTGTTCTTATAATAATCAGCACATTGACACCAATTATGTTCATCTATGGGTAGAACTATGGAGGAATGACGGTGTAGTGGGGCTGAGGTTCACTGGCCCATGTCTGTCTTCCCTACAATGTGAGGGCGGAAGTAAGGGGGTAGATCCCGAGGACACATCCGCCCTTAGGCGGAAATTCATCTATGTGTCCTTAGATACACACACTTCCATGTTTCGCAAGTCGCCTTCTCATCACTGATTATGATCACTTGCATGATCCTTTATAAGCTCCAATCGCAGCGCAAGCACATTTTGTTGGTTTGTGGTGATCGGCTCTTATCCAGCTACCATCTAACTATCCCAGATTTCTGAATGTATAACTTATCAAAAATACTTCGGATCACTCATTCTCCCTCACTATTATACCCTTTTGTGTTTTCTGATGTTTTAGACTATTTATATTTAAACCCACTAACATCTTATCAAGTTTGACCCAGTCGGTCTATATCATTGAACCATCTGCATTCTCTTCCCCATGCACGATATCAGGTAAATACCTTAATAACAAGAAGTGTTTATTTTTGTTTAGCATTATTTATTTATCCATTTCATTACCACATATCCCTTTATTAGGTAGCATTACTTCATCTATTTACAGGAAATCTGTCTGCCCTAGTATCCTATAAATTTCCCTGGGCCTTCAGAGTGATGATTTATGTTCAAGTTCTGGTGATCAATTCATTTCCCTGGGGCTCAGTTCCCTATCTTTAGGAATTCAACCATAATAATCATAAATGTAAGTTTCTATATTACTTACCATTATTCAAAAGGAATATAGGCAATGCTCACACTTTGTATCTTGAATTCCTTCATGTTTTTACCTTTTGTAGAATACAATATACATTATCTTAGAGATTTACAGCGAACCTTCAATTATCTCAGTTGCTGTTTTTACTGATTTGTACATACATGACACATAAATGTAAGTCATTCAATTGGAACTTTGAAAACCATTTTTTAAAGCTACAAAGTATATTATGATTCCATGCTTGTTGGCAATGATGTCCTAAGATATTTTCTTTCTGTTTAGTTGCTAATTTGTTCCCCTAAAAATCTCCTGATGAAGCCTATATAGGCGCAATGCTTCGGGAAGGGTGACAACCTTTTTCTTCTCTACATATGTGCAGCAAAACAAATCTGGCAAAATTATAGTGTATATTTTATGTCACACTATTGACTAATATATATTTAACGTGTCCTTATTTGTATTACATTGTTTTTTTATATGTAAGTAATTGATAAATATAATGTTTTTATTGAACAAAATTATCTTCTTGTTGATTAAAAACCTTTTAAAAAGCCTCCTTTTCCTTTTCTTCTTTTTCTTTTTAATGTTTTTGTAATTGTAGGCTAGGCATGTACTGGGTTAACCGGCTACATCTGGTTGTTTGCTTCTAGGAAAGTCTCATGTATATGTGAAGATCGAAGAGGAAGGACGTGTCTCCAGGACCAGCAGGACGCCGGGGGACGCCGACAGAACAAGGTAAGAGTTTAAAACCACCCTGAGTGTGACTCAGGATTACTGCTAGGGAGAATAATTTTTAAACAATACTAATGGGCAGAAAAAAATAATCCTAAACATGTTTTTAAAAGTAACCTGCATTTTTTCCAAAATTTGCAAAGAAACAAAAAGATCAATTTAAATTTTCCCCCAAAAAATACCTAATACTTTTTCTAAAACACTCTACCTGTCTACGCAGAATACAACCAATACCTGAATGTTACCATCTGGGCTGGAGAAAACATGGATAGAGATGTGCAAATGTCAACATAAAGCAGGTATGAGCAGCAAAGGTAAGTGTGCACACTTGTAGTTAGGGGAACCTAAGTGGCCCACAGTTGCCAATATATCACAACACATTATAATAAAAGAAAAATTACCCACAAGGAATCCTTTTTTTTTTTTGTACCATTTTGTACCATTCAGATGGTACATCCAGTTAGCAAATTTAAGGGGATAAATTATTATTTACACATTGCCAGGAGGGGTTGGATCGTGAATGAAAACCCAAACAAAAAGCGCACTGAGATGGTGGCATGTTGATCCAGCTCAGTACACCTCGGGCACACCGACCTCCTCAGCGCTGAGCATACGAGAGCAACCAACTTTACTCACTCCTACTCCTTCTCTGGATCCTTTAGAGCACCTTCAGTTGTGATAGGACCTTCGGGAAAGCATGCAAATAGATCACACCAGATGCCAGGGATCCTTTGGATGAGGCCTCGGTGTCCGACAGCAGTCACCATCAATTTCCCTTAGAACTTTCACTAGCCGAACCTGAACCAGGTGAGCGCCTATTTACTAAAATCAGGGAAATCATGGGAGATGCAATATCTTTGGCCAATAAAAAGATCTCCTCAGCACTTCTGAAGGAGATTAAAGAATTGGGGCACTGTACTGCTGTTTTGGAGAATCACTTTGACGATGTGACAACAGTACATGGGAAAGATTTTGATTCCATTTAGGTGGAATTGCAAACACTCAAGAGATTAGCTGGAGGACGCTGACACAGAAAGTCTTCGAGAGATGTTAATATTAAAGCTACGTACACACTTCCAATTATTATCGTTGGAAAACGAACGACGAACGATCCTGCACGATATCTACGAACGATCGTATAGCACCGATCCCGCACATAGAGATAACGACACGATCGTTCGTAGATATTGTACACACAATAGATACGATCGTTTGAGCGATAGAGGAACTATGTGCACGACAGGAAAGTGAACGAACGTTCGTTCATTACGCATGCTCAGATCATGGACGATCAACGAACGACCGTACACACGAACGATGTTCAACGATCGTCGTCCAATCCGATCCGCCGGTCTGGTCGTTCGTTTCCAACGACTTTCCTCGTTCGTCGGCGTCGTTGGTTACTTTTTTTACGAACGATTTTTGCCCAATCGATCGTTCGTCGTTTGTTTTGAACGATAAAAATTGGAAGTGTGTACGCACCTTTAGTTTCATCATTACCCCACTAAGGAATTGATTCTAAAAGCGGCTCCAGTGAAGGGTTCTCTTAAGTTGGGTACACACATGCAATAATTGTCGTTGGAAAGGATGCCAATGCATGAACGAGTGCTGTACATACAGCACCGTTCTGCTCTATGGAGAGGGGAGAGGAAGAACAACAGCGGCACCCCATTGCGTACTCTCCCTCTTCACTTCCATTACGATCGTTCGTGGTCCATGGATCCGCCAGGATGGTCATTCGAGCAATGGATGACGGGCGCTGTACACACCAGATTCTTGTCCGATATCGTCCCTGAGCCAATTATCAGATGAGAAGCATTGCAAATGTGTACGTAGCCTTACCAAGCCATCTCCTACCAAGTCTTTCGCGATTTATCAAAGTCAAAAGCGGAGAGCTGTGAAACCTTATCTTCGAGTACTTCAAGATAATCTTTTGTTCAATTGTTAAGGATTTCTGTTTAAATTACTTTTTACTTATTAAAATCACCCTTATTCTGTGGTAAATGCAGCCGATTTGCGGAAATGTCTCACAGACTTGTCTTTGTATCCTATTGATATTTCACTACAATCTTCACGTCCCATCTCAGGTGATGTCTACTTTTTCCATTCCTCAAGCTTTGCCATGCAAGAAATCCTCATCTCAGGATGCATCTAGTTCCAAGGCTTTGGGACCTTTGCATCAATCTGCATCAATCTTTTCGTAAAGTATTTGATGACTAAATTCTGCTTTCATAATTTTATTAGGTTTTTTAATGATAGCTTGTGATCTTCGTTTGGTATTTTTATACTCTTGTGTTTTATCTGGTCATCATTTTCTGTCACTCAGGTATATATTTCAGTTGTTTTTTTATGTGTATGTTCCTGTAATTGCAGTGGTCAGTGCCCTAGTTTTTTGCCTGAGGGGATACATGTTCCCCCTTTTGCTGGCCTTAGCTTTAGTGGCTTCTCAAGACCAAGGGTCTGCTCTGATGCACCACAGTGCCTCCTTTCACATGGTTGTGGAGTACCAATTTTCCTATTTTTATATTTATTTTTGTTTGTTTTAGTTTTGTATTTTTTTTTTGCCTGTTACCCACCCCAATATTCTTCCATTTATCTTGTTTACTTTATATTCTGAATGGAATTGAAGGATTTAACCTTGAATGTTCAGGGAATGAACCTCATAAAAGGTCTACTATATTTAATTATCTAAGATCTCAAAAAATTAATATTGCTTGTTTACAGGAGACTCATATTGCCTCTACTTTTGAGTTACGTTATTTGCATCACTCGTATCCTCAATTTTATTAAGCAAATGCTCCTGTCAAAAAGTATTACCAATATATAAAGGTACTCCTTTTGTTTGTCATAAGCAACTTAGTGATCCACAAGGCTGCTATTTAATATTACTGGGATCCATTCTTGATAATAAGGTTACTTTTTGTACATATTATGTTCCCAATACCCATCAGTTGACTTTCTTTTTGCATCTGCCCACAATTTTGCGCACTCATGTACAAGGCACTATCATTTTTTGTGCAGATTCCAATTTAGTTTTAAATCCCAAACTGGATGGATCTGTTCGAGATGGTTCAGTATCTAAGGAGGAAAAAATTCCTTTTCCTCTTTCCAATGTGATCTGGGAGTGACAGATGTGTGGAGGGAATGTCATCCTGTGGCAAGAGATTACACTTATTTTTCCCATCCACACTCCTCTCACTCCCATATAGACCACAATTTCTTTTCTAAAACTCTTCTTCCGCAAGTGATTGATTCTAGACTAATAACAGTGACCTGGTCTGATCATGACCCTGTTCTCATGGTGTATAACTCCTTTTTTCCAATGACTGTGCCTACTACTTGGTGCTTAAATGACTGTTATCATACTCTCCCATAGTAGCGGATTTGATTGCACAAACTACTGAATATTTCAGATTGAATTCTGGCAGTGTTTCTTCTCCTATGGTTCTATGGGAGGCTTATAAAGTGGTTATGCGTGGAGTATTAATCCGGCATCCAGACGCAAGCGTAAATGTACAAAACAGTTGAGTAAACTGAAGGCGGAATTAGCTGTTGTTTCTGAATCATTTAAGAAGCACCCCACGGAACGTAATAGGAAACTTTTTCTCAAAGCTAGAACAGATTTAAAATTTGTGGCTTGTGGATTTTGCAGACCGCAGCAATCGTTGGACGCAACAAAAATTTTATGCTAATAATAATAAAATTGGCACTATGTTGGCTAATAAGTTATGTAATATTACCAGGCACGAGCCTGCGATTTCTTTACGTACCAGACCACATATTCATACTTTTAGTCCTATTAACATTTTAGAAGAATTTTAATATCATTTATAGAAACTGAATAGCGCTCTATCAGAAATCTCTTCTACTTGTACCCACTCATTTCTGTGGGTACAAGGTGCGTCTTCCAAAATTTTCTTCTGAACATGCAGATTTATTGGGTGCAGACATAACTGATTTGGAAGTACTGGGCACTGTTAAAAAAAAAATGGTAAACGGTGTGGTCCAGATGGGTTCACAAGCCTCTTTTATAAAAAAAATGGCTGATCATTGTTCCACAGTTAACTACTTTTTATAATTTTTATAAACCTTCTGGATTTCCTAGTCTAGCTGTGTTGCAGGCATAGGTGGTGATGATCCTTAAAAAGGGATAAGGACCTTCTTAGTTGGGCTAATTATAGGCCCATTTCGCTGCTAAATGTAGATCTTAAAATTTTACTAAAGTATTGGCCAATAAATTGAATGGGTTTTTTACCTTCTTCAATCCATAAGGATCAAGTTGGCTTTGTCCCTGCGTGCCAAGCTTCTGATGGTATTCGCCGTAATTTGTTACTTATTTAGCTAAAATATCCAGTCAAAAGTTTATG
Source organism: Pyxicephalus adspersus (assembly GCF_032062135.1). NCBI lineage: Eukaryota > Metazoa > Chordata > Amphibia > Anura > Pyxicephalidae > Pyxicephalus > Pyxicephalus adspersus. The sequence goes on from NC_092858.1 coordinate 110,699,822, forward strand.
CTTTTTTTATTTGGATATGAATAAAGCTTTTGATTCAATATCATGACAGTACTTAAAACTCACATTGCATGAGTAGAATTTGGGCAAGGAATTAATTTTTTGGATAGATGCTATTTAACACTGTCCAACCGCAACAGGTAAACACTGTGGTAATATGTCCGAACCAAAGCTAACTACCTATACAAATGGGTCAAAATGTTGCCCTATCTTGGTATCCAAGTTGTCGCAAATCCTATGGATTATTACAAGGCTAATTATGTTCCTCTGCATAGGTCACTTTATGCTCTCTTGAAATCTTGGAATTTGCATCATATTTCCTGGTTCGGACATATACAGGCTATTAAAATGACTTTTTTGCCAAAGATTCTCTATCCAATAAGGGTCCTTCCTATACATTTTACCTATAATGTTTGTCAGATTCTACAAAAAAGGTTTTGATATTTGTTTGGGAATCGGGAATTCAATAGAAATGTACTTTTTCGGCCTAAATTGTCAGGTAGTCTTGGAGTACCTCATTTGTATTCTTATTTTAAGGCTTCCCAAATAACACCTCTTATTTCTATCCATAACAAAGACTGTCCCTTAGGGGGCTTATGGAAGCAACTCTTGCACATCTGATATATTTGTTTAATCTGATCTGGGGCCCTCCATCTCCTAGATCTAAAAATGCGAGTACGTTTATGATACATAAAGTAAAGCTATGGGATTTAGTTAAGTATAAAGTGAAACTTATTACTGTACATTGTCCATTGGTGGACTTATTCAATAATCACCTTTTTCGACCAGGTCTTGTCAATAAAATTGATGGTGGACCCAACATAACCTTACTACAGTTGGTTCTATGTTATCTATTTTAGGGATACATACTTTTGCCTATCTTAAGAAGAAGTACAAAATACCTAATAAAGAACTTTTCTATTATTTGCAAATACGTTTGATTTGTTGATCTCAGTTCCCTTAGACTATTAGTATGTTCGTACAAATTTGTATAGATAAACCAAGTACGACAGGTGCTATATCCTTTTTCTATAGTTCTTTTGTGATTTCATGGTTTAACCTCCTTAGCGGTCTAATTCCGTCTGAATTTCCATGCAAAAAGTGGTACAGTTTTTTGCATGGAAATTTGTTTTTCATTGTAGGCTGTAATTCTTAGGCATAACTCACTAATATTTAATACATTTAATAATAAACTTATATAAACATAAAATTCTGTTAAAATATATATATTTAAACATGTAATGTAACTGTATAGTAGCATATATAATATATATATAATATAATTATATCCTTCTATTGGACTCAGTACAGCTATTTTGTATTGAATCCAATTTTTGAATTTAAATTTCCCGCCAATCCTCCCCCCCGCACCGACGTCACCGGGAAACCCCATAGAGTCTGTATCTGCACTTTGGGGCTGGAGATCGGAGTAGCAGGACGTGTCCCCAGGACCTGCAGGGACCAGCAAGACTCTTTTTTTTTTAGTTAAAAGCGACCACGAGTGTGACTCGGGATTACCACTTTTTGCATGTAAAACCCACCCTGAGTCACACTCGGGATTACCGCTAGGGAGGTTAAAAAACTTTTATCTTATCTATCGGCTTCGAAAAGGGAACTCTTTTGTTTTCACTGAGGAAGATACCTCTAGCTTATGGCAAACTATTCCTAAATGTTCCAGAAATGTACTTGTTCTAGTTCTTATAAAATTCTTAAAAGGTGGTTCTAGTTCTTATAAAGTTCTTAAAAGGTGGTATCCAACTTCTGCCCAAATAGAGCATGCAGTTTCATCTATGTTGACAAATTTTCTTAGAGGATGTAAAGTGAGAGGCTCCATGGGTCATATAATGGTGGCAATGTCCTAAAGTGTCTAGATTGTGGATAAGGGTATGTCATATGATTAACTCTAACTCTCTACTAGGCCTTAATTTACCTAAAGATCTGCGACATGCTTTGTTTCATGTTCCTTTCCCTAATATCGATAGGAAGTTGACCATCCTTATTACACATTTTTATGGCTACCAAACTATTGCTTCTGCTTGGAAATCTTTTGTTCTGAACTTTCTAGAAGTTAAGAATTGTATGCATGGTACTTTGGTTATTGAAAAAATTACTGCTATTGTTAATGACACTCATGACAAATTTTTAGCTGTTTGGCAACCTTGGTTGGATTGCCTTCTCCGAGAACTTTTTCTCTTCTTTCTATTTGAAATATACTTACCTTTTAAAGTAACAAGACTTCTTTCTCCCTCCACATCGCTCCTTTTTTATCATTTTATTTTATTTATTTTGGGCTAAACCATGTGTGTTTTTTCTTTTCTTTAAATATGTTGTTGTTAATTCTTATTGTAAAGTTGAATTGTAACAATTCCTGTGTGGATCACAGGTGTTCTGTATCTCTATGATTTCTGTACTGTTTATCTCCTATTGCTGTGCTGTTGGCATGTTTTGCTTGTTTAAAAAAAGAGTAGGAGTGTTTGAGTAGTTTGCAAGAGGCAAGTTGGCAGGAAGACATCACTCACTCCTCCACTATCTAATAAGCCAGGTTGTGGGCAGGCCTTTGGTCATTTATGAAGCAGGAATATTGGTGCTGCATTGTAGGGATGTAGGGGATGACATTCAGCGCCTGTGACAGTATATCACTGTAGTTAAAAAAAGATGTGGGATTTGAAGGAAGGGACAAAATATTTTTTTGGGGGGGAATATTTGCATTCAAACAAGTCTTTCTGCCAAAAGGCCTAGACACAACAACTCTTCTCTCCCCAAGACATTAGAGGGGTTATTTGATAACTGCCAACTTTGTTGTGCACTAAAATACTTGTGTATGATATGAGAAGATAAGAATCTTGTAGAGGACAGTAAAGATTCTCACATTTCATTGTTACAATACTTGGTAATAATTGAATCACCATGTGGGAGGGATTGAATGAATGTGAGAAGGACATTTAGTGATGCAAAAGAGGAGGTTGGCTGACTATTACAAGGATAGGAAAGGAAGTGGCAGTGGGTAGGATTACCCAGGGGGACATTTAGGGAGATACTCTGGACCCAAGACACTTGGGCAGAAGAGTGTTAGAGACAGGAGCAAGGAGAATCTACAGGAGGGATTTTATTATAAAATATTCATACCATTTTTATGTTATTCTGAATAATATTTTCCTTTCACAGCAAAGTCTCGCAGACTCAGAATGTGAGTATTTGTAAACATCCTTTGCCATCTTGAGTAGGAAATACATTGTGGTGAGATACTGTATCAGGTGCATGTCTATGCTGACAGAGAAAGGGGCGTACTTTCACACAAGCATTTACAGGCCAGAAACAGAGAATAAGAAACTGAAGACACAGGAACAGCCAGTCATGCTTTTAGAAGAAGGTTAGTGAGGGCAGGTTTGTGTGGTAACGAGAAAGTGAATGCACAGGCTATGTAAATACTTCTAAAACTTTCACACATTTATATTATATAATCTTGACCCCTGTGCTCTATACACTGGGCTGTATATTTGTTTTACTCTTGGATGCTGAGGTGTGCAACTAGAGATATTTTTGAATATTATATTGGCACATGTGCTGAAGAGCATTAAATACATCAAGTAGGCGCTTGTATTTGGGAAACATGCAGCATAAAAAAAAATCCTTGATAAAAAAAAAAAAGTTTGGCCTTGTGTTTTACTTTATTGCTCATTGATAATATAAAATTGGTCCATACATGGCAGATAGCATAATCATACACCTAATATCATTGGTTTCTTTCTTTTGGTGCAAGTTTTCCGTTTTACGAAAGGGTTAACTGTAAATAGGGAAAATGTATGCATCCTAAGTCACAATATGAAATTCCTTATTAAAACAAAATTTAAACTAGTTAATTAAACAAGAGATATCCTGGTTTAGTTACCTGAGGTTGTGATGTAATAAAAGCATCACATTGGTACACTCCATTGGTTTCCAAGCAGTTAAGATGATGCAATACGCTTTGCAGAAAGAGGAAGTTAGCCTGGTTTACTAACCTTTGACACACTGAAAACACATTTCTGATTTTCCCATAAACACCTTTAATTAATTTATTACTATGACCAGAGCAATACTATTCTCTAGGTAACAAACCAAAAACCATAAGCATTCTATAATAATCCATTTTTTTTATGTATTTAGATTTTCTACAGCAGGGGTGTCAAACTCTGGCCCCCAAAGGAATCCTAAATATAAAATGCGGCTGGCTCGCCGCTGCATTGAAATAGCGCCGCTACTACAATTCCTGGCATCACTCTCGTCTATAGACCAGTGGGCTCTCTGATTATGCGTGCCCCTGCATTAGACTGTTTTATAGACACAAATAATGCGGGGAGTTTTGGTAGCTGCGCTATTTCAATAAGGAAGGAGTTTCACTCATAAGGCGGCGGGTCACTTTTCCCTGCTACTCCAAGGCATGGACTTGAATGGTTGGATTTTCATAAAAGAATATTGTTATTATAATTGTTAGCCAGTTTGCAAAAAGGTTATCATTGCAAAAAGGTTATCATTGAAATTTAGCTCAGAAGGCTACAAATAGAGAAGGAGGCATAAGAATTTTTCTTAAATAAAATTAAAAAAAATGTTTATGCCTCCCTCTCTATTATAAGCTTGTTCCAGATTGAATAAGAAGCAAAACCTTTTTGTTTCCATATGAAAAGGGTTTAAATCTAATAAGAAGGAAACATTTCCTCAATTATTTCAATAAATGTCATGGTTGGCCGGCTATTTTGTCTATGTTTTTAATTTTGTGTCCCTCTGTGTATTTGAGTTTGACACCCCTGTTCTACAGGTTTGAAATTTTCAGTAGGGAATGTGTTAAAGCTAAGTGATCGCATTCACCATCAAAAAAGCATGAGCTCCCAACTGTGCTTGGTGAGATGAAGAACAAAAGTTGTCTAATTGTGCAGCTGTGCTATTGTTCCAAAGCCACAAGTGCTACGTACACACTTCCAATTATTATCGTTGGAAAACGAACGACGAACGTTCATGCACGATATATACGAACGATCGTATAGCACCGATCCTACACATAGAGTTAACGACACGATCGTTCGTAGATATTGTACACACAATAGATACGATCATTTGAGCGATAGAGGAACTATGTGCACGACAGGAAAGTGAACGGACGTTCGTTCATCACGCATGCTCTGAACATGGACGATCAACGAACGACCGTACACACGAACGATGTTCAACGATCGTCGTCCAATCCGATCCGTCGGTCCGGTCGTTCGTTTCCAGCGACTTTCCTCGTTCGTCGGCGTCGTTGGTTACTTTTTTACGAACGATTTTTTGCCCAATCGATCGTTCGTCGTTCGATTGGAACGATAAAAATTGGAAGTGTGTACGCACCTTAAGTTTCATTGCTGTGACAAGATAAACTCACAGTGCAGCCACAGGGAGTGAAGCAAAGAGAACAAAGTCCAGATCTGCATGAGCAAACATAGGACATAAGTGTGGATGGGACTAAAGAATATGGGTCTGTGTTACAAGCAACCAAATGCAAAGATCAGTTTTAAAACTCTTCCTTTGGCTAAGAATACCATAAAATATTATTGCTACACATTTTGTAATTTAAAGCCTAACTCTAGGTAAGGCTTAGTCTAGACAGACTGTTTCCCCAGCGTTTTACCTGACGCTTTTAAAGCCCATGTTTGAAGCCCCCATGCCCCCATAGCTTATTCCAATGGGCTAATCTACACCAGGACGTGTCCTTTAGGCACGTTTTTGAGCTTTATCTTAAACGTTGCTTACAACGTGGGCAACAATAGGGGCTTTTAAAAATGTTTTTAGCAGGTCTTTGGAATCTGGAAGCCCCCTTTAATATGGAGACTCCCAGCTCCCCACCACCCCACCCTGGGGAATGAGTACAGGGGTACATAAAACCTGATGACAGCTCAAGCATCATCAGGATTTCCCTTTCCTCAGCCAATCAGGGAGCAGAGCAGTCAGCGGAGCTCTGCTATGCTGACTGCTCTGCTCCCCTGATTACTCCCGCAGCCCTGGAGAAGCTGTAGTATGTGCTACAGATACAGAACACATGTCATGAGCTGTCATCAGGGTTTCCTATTTCTCAGCCAATCACAGAGCACTAGTGATGAATGGTCAAGGCTTCCCATTCAAGTCTAGTGCTGAATGGCTGAGAAACGTAAAACCTCAGCCAATCACAGAGCACTAGGGGAGTATGGAGAGCCTTGTCCTCATTTAACCCCTAGTGCCCTGCGATCCCTCACTGTCAGGAGGAGTTCCATGGCTGTGCTCATGTCATGATTGCAGCCATGGAAATCATCTTGTCATTGGGATTACCTATAAAAAAAAAAGTTTTGTTACACAAACACATACACATTTAATAAAATATTTTACCATTTAGGCCTCGTCCAATGTTCTACACATATTTTAACCCTTTCAGGGAATGAGTAATGGGTTTTATGTACCCCTGTACTCATTCCCTGAAAGGGCTAAAAGTAAACCTTTTATAAACGCCTATGTAAAATCGTCGCAAATCGGGGCAATCCGCGGTAAAACGTATCATAGGCGTTTATAAAAAAGTTTAGCGTTTTAAAATTAAGCTTTAAAACGCTTGTAAAAGTGCATAAAAACATAGTAGGAACGTTTATATGCGTTTTTAAAACCATTTATGTAGACCCAGGCTAAATATTATATAAATACCCTTGTGGTGTGACCCCTCCCCCCCCTTTGCACTTAAAGAGTTAAATGCCCATGCAGGATTTACATGCAGTGTTACTTTATATGAATGAGTGTGCAAAATTTTTTGGTACTCTAACCTAGTCGAAATGGTTAATGGAACCAGAATGACTATTCATAAATTACAGAATTTTTTACTATGAGTGGAGGATTAAAAAAGGAAGGAGGAAGCATAATTGTGAAAAGGAGGAACATTAGAGAAAAAAAAAATTAAATTCAGGAAAACTTTGCTAGAAAGGTTAAATCTTTTGGAGGGGTAAAACAAGGTAAGGCTGATGGAAAGGAAAGAAATCAAAATGGAGCACAAATCATATGTACTCAAAAAAATCTGGCTTTATTATAAAAGAACAGTCAAAACATGTTGAACACCAACGTTTGGGGGCATACAGGTTCCCTTCATTAAGGCAACATAGTGACCCTGTGCAGTTCTGAAATGTTTTTTTTTAACATAAAAGTGAGTGTAGGGTTTGTTTATTTTTATGTTTTTTTTTTTTTAACATGCCATGACAATGATTTTTTTACCAGAGACAGAACCCTGTATTTTGGAGTGCTGGTGACTTTGTGTTTCATAGCTTCAAGACGTTTCCAACTCTATTTAATGCCTTAAGAGGAAAGGAAATCTGACGAATGCTCATGACACAACATTGTACCTCTCACAAATCAGTATAATATACAGAAAACACATTCCAGAATGTGGACTTTGACACATGAAGCAAAGCACTTGTACAGAAAGTGAAAAGAAATCTTCACAATTCACAATAAGACAATTAAGAGGAGAGCTAACCCTCCCACATTCCACCTAACATAGGAGGAAATTCCACTGTAAAATGTACACTTTGCAATATCAAGCTGCTGACTTAAAATTTCAAAACTTGCAAAACAAAAAAGCCTTTAAGTAAGTTTTCCTTCCTGTTAAACATGGCACTTCCCCATTAAGCACACACAATTTTTGAACAATGTATTTAACAGCAAGAAGCATGCTTTTCTTCTAACATAAAACTTGTAAAAGGGACTAACTAATAATATGTAGTATATCCTTGTGAAGTCTATTACTTTCCAACAGTAAATGTTTAATCCAACATGTTTCCAGGGCACAGCTGATAAGATGAAAGGTACATTTTTATTACTAGTAAAGTAATTAAATTAACACAGATAACAATTACATAAATGTAATGTACTAAGGCAGGCAGACATTTTAATCGGTTGGGTATGAAAATAGTAATTCGGCATGTTTGCAATAGCGACCATGCATAAAAACATAACCACATAAATTCCACATTGCCCACACACTGTTCATTATTATCCTAATGGCAGAATTAAATGAGAAAACAGATCTGGTCTAAATGAAAACTATGCATAAATTAAACTCAGTAATTTTCCAAGGGGTCATTAGAAAAAGGACAATAAATTAACCAAAAGTTCTAACACTTCTAGCTCATATTAAAAGGCAGAGGTTTGTCTCTTGATTGTATTGATCCACCCCTAACTTTAGATCCAAAATTCATCCACTTACCAAGAATATTGCCCTATCTTTGATCCTGTATTGTATAATCCCTTTGTGATATAATTACAAGGGCTTTCAAAAATCCCAACACAGTTTCTAGCAGCCCCTGTAGCCAGTATCCATACAGAGGGAGGGGCATGTGCAGCTTTATATGGTTCTCATACCCTCAGGCATGCTGTAAATTCCCTATGCTCCCATTTACTGCAATTTATAAAACAATCTTAAACCTTACTTTTTACCCCTATACTGACCTAGTCTCTGAATAGTTTTTCACTAACCTTTGTTATCAGTTCTACTCTATCACTGCTAACAGCACAGACATCACAAACCATAACTTCTTTGTATTGCCTTTATCATTGGCAGGGCAAAAGAAAAAAAAACAGGAACAAACCACTAACTAATGATGCAATGCTATGAAAGAACAACAGGGAATTCTAACATGGGATAGAAAACCTACAGCATTTACATTTTTTTAACAGGTGATATTAAAAAGAAAAAGATGTCTGTAATACTGCATATGGGGAGGTGAGAATTCTGCTTTAAGCTCTCATAAGTGCTCTGAATAATGGCTATTTGTACATATTAAAACAACTGTGATCTAATTTCCTTGCCATAAAGTGCAGCCAACTATACTCGCACATTTTGGCAGACACAGCTATTTATTTGTCCTCCTTGAGCAATTAATTGACAGTTTTCCTAGTCCCTTTGCTGCCACTATCTTCTTAGCCATTTCTTCTGATGCTAAGTCACAAGTGTGACCTTGTATGTACCGGATCAGTCACTTTGCAGAAAACATGACTGGTCTGTTTTACAAGAAGCTCCCGCAAAACAGGAAACATTTGCTAAACAGCTCTGGATGTAAAGAAGGAGGTCAGCAAAGGCAGCTGAGCTGCACAACCGCAGTCTTTGGAAAGTATCCTACCTAGGCCATGTAAGTGGGTAATTTCCCAGTCTTTCCTTCATATAAGAATGTATGGGGCAACTATAATACCTACTAGCCCAGGCAAAATTATTTCTCAGGACATTGTTTTAACTTGGATCCGTCAATCTCAAACTTTAGGAACACTACAGGTCCTCTCTCAGATCACAAATCTGTACCTCACACCCTCTATGCTCTTCTTTGCCTGCAGCCCCTCTGCACTGACCATCACTTGATTGTGTAGAAATTATTACAGACACAATCCTCACATCTGCTTCAATGCTTTACAAACCTTAAACCCTCTGCCCTCCGAAATCAGCTTACAGAAAGCATATTCAAACTACTTCAACACAGTCACGTCAGGTGTGAAATCTGTGTTATCCTACACAAAGCCTCCACATTAACTGGTCACATTAAAGTCACCAGGGACCTCTTGGTAGCAAAATCCAAGGGACACTGCACCATAATAATTCTTGTTAAGCTTTCTTCTGTCTTCGACACGGTCACTTGTTTTCTCTTTCTTTAGACTTCAAGTAAATCATCAGGTAATACGGCCCAAACACATTCTTAATATAGAAGAAAACAGTGAAGGAACCTAGCTGTGTCATATTCCACTGCAACACCTTTATCTGTGTGCGGTCTACCAACAGGCTAGCAGCTTTCCAATCCCCACTTAATTCTGCCTCTTGCTAAATCCACCTCTCATACCATTGCTCAGATGCCTCGTGTGTCAATCCCTCTACTTGCTTCATCCCCCTCGTGAAAGCAATAAAAGTTACCAAAAAAAAGTGTATAAAAATGAAAAAGTTAATCAACACACCCCTGCCTCCACATATATACAGGTAATACAGGCAGTATCACAAAAATAAAGTAACATAAAAGCTAGTAAGCATTTAATTTAATGGGGCTGCAGTTACTGACTCCTCACTGCCAATAACCAGACACTATATCTCTTAATAATAATATAAATTGCTAGAACGGCTTAGAGTAAACTTGTCCCCACCAAGTAATAGCAGTTTGACTTCTTTGGATGATTTCTCGCCGTCCTCCCGCAGGTTGCGATCTATCATTTTACTCCTTTCAGATGCCGCTTTATCCTCAGTGCTCAGTGTGCAGCCCATGGTGGAAACGGTGTCCTATGAGATAATCCTACTTTAGGAATGTGTACTACCAGCTGATTGGGCGTGTACAATGACGTCACACTCAGCGGTTTCTGCTCTGTCTGGGCGCGCATCTCCTATCTTTTTCTATACGATTCTGCTTCAGTTTGAGATGAGCTCTTCCTGTTCTATAGACCTCGGTCAGTTGTGCTGCTCCCAGCCCACTTTGCACTGTGAAATAATTCTACCCTTCCTATACCAGCAGCATCTGCATGAGATCTATGTTCATGCTGCTGTCATTACCTCCAATGAATAAACCTTCATATCTCCCAAACCAATTGTTGTACAAACGTGACATTTTCAGGGTACACAGGGGACCCCGTGAGCTGATACAAAACTTAATTTCAGATCTCTAAACATAACAAGTTGCCAGATACGCGGTCTCAAACGTAAAATCCTAATTCGAATCAGGGATCTTTTGTCATTAAAGTGGACTAAAAGTAAAAATTAAAAAAAAAAAATACTTGCACATATCCATGACATATGCCACAGCATTTGTCAAAAAAAATGCACTTTTTCTTGCACATGTGTGAGATCGCCAACTTTCTTCATTCAATGACAGAAAAGTCCCTCCTGCGCATGCCTGTTCTCTGAGACCAAACCTCTTGGAATTATTGGCGTACGTATCCCAGGAGGCTCTGGGCTCCCATTCGATCTTTACTGCCGTGGCACTTATGGCAAAGGGGAGGGGGTTTGCCATTTTGTGTTTAAAAAAACTTTAAAAAACAAAAGTTTTTATACTATTTTATATTATTTTTTTAATTTTTTATAAAGTAAAAATTGTAGTGATTGGCTATTTCAAGACCAGGATCCCGAAATTGAGTTTGCATATTAGGGACCCCTGGGGGCCACTTCCATGGCATTAAGGATTAGGGTACTGCCAATTGTCTGTGTGCTGTGGTGTGCTGGCATTGAGGTGGCCCTGCAGTTACCCCTTCCTCATGCCATGGAACCCTACTTAGGGGAGGACACTCAGTAAAGCTCACTGCCGCCGGGTTCGCAGAAAAGGTTCAGTTCTATCGGCAACAGGTCACATTCCTGGAAATGCTTTTAACCCCAGGATCCCGGCTGCTAGCTCCCAGCCGTGTACATGCCATTACCAGTCTGCCTTGCCCACAGACAAAGGCCCTGATTTATCAATGAAATGCGCGTACGCTCCAATATACGGGGCGTTTTTCCGCGGACCAGAGCCTAGTTCTAGTACACGCACCTTCATTTGCCAACCGGATTCCTGCCTAATAAATGAGCAATAGGGGTCGCAAATCTGCCAATTAAGGTGTTTAGCTTTCAGCTGTGAGATTAAGGAGGATCTGTAAAGGTGTCAATGGTGAGGTCATAGCAATTAGTTAGCGCACACCTGCTCTCTGTTCTGTGCGCATCTACAGTCCAATACAGGTCAATTTGAATCTTTAATGCTTCATCTTTTGGGTAAGTGCGACTTTTTTAGGTTACATTGTACTCATTCACAAAATTATTAATTTATTGTTACATTTGTTGCACTGTTTTCATACTTTTGGGTTTGCTTTGCAACTTTGCAAACTAATTTAGATCAAGCTGTGTATATAGTAGTTAACACTTCATAATATGTCATCACACAATAGTATGAATTGTAAAAAATTGTCATCAATCATTTGTGATCTAATTAAAATTTCATTGTAGTTTGGCTTGATAGAAATCAAATATTCAAAAAACATTTAGTGATTTCACTTGTGTATGTATGTCAAAATACATTTAAATGCATATAAATACATATGCATTTTCATTATTATTATTTAACTGGACTGGTAAGTTTGCTTGGATGGTATCCATTGCTGTGACTTTGTAATCCTCATTATTGTTAGTTTCATCTTTTGCTGCAATGTTTTTGTGCTTGGTTTGTAATGACAGTTTTAGTTGTTTAGCAAATCTTCTGCAATGTTTTGTCATTTTTTTTAAACTAATATTCAGTACAAATGTCTGCATGGTTTTCACTCCAAACTGCAACTTGAACCCCCTGTTTGCCTTTGTCCCATTTTCAAAGTCACATTGTCACATATTGTTTTTTGAATGTATTATGTACATACTTATTACTCTGACATTTGCAGTCATGTTTATTTGCAGCCACACAACTCCTCTTTTCATTTGTGGTAGTGTTATAGGTTTGTTGTCATTGTGCTGTGCTGCCTGATCTTAGCACTATTGTATACAAACACACTTCTACTTGCTGTCCAAACAGGTTGTCACTTAACTGTCCAGCTGAGTTGCATACTAATTCTAACACACCTGATGGTGATGGAAGGATTTCCAGGTTGCCAAGCACAACATCAAACCACAATGATTGCCAAGCTCACAAGCAGGGTCAAGCACTCTTACATACCAGATAGTATGCTTTATTTATGTGTTTACATGATTCAAATCGTATTAGTAATTTTGTATAGAAAAATGCTTGGGACAATTTAACTTAGTGCCAAACATATTTTATTGCTTTGTGCCAACAAACTCATTTTTTGTTTTGCTCCAACAAACTCATTATTTTTGCTCCTCAAACCAATGACCAGAATGTCAAAAGGCGTTTATGCCTGTCCCGCCAGGTTATCCATGACCTGTAGATCTTTCTGGAAGGTAAAATTGCAGCAAAAACCAAGAAAAGCTAGGGCTGTGCCAAGAATGACGAGGCTCCTGGACACATATTTTAGGAAGGGAGTCCTTTCAAACCACGTCGCCCTTAATTTGTTCACTGAGGCAGTCTACAGTTTTCTGGGGGTTTATGAAGGTTTCAGTGCCATTTTAGACCTTGGCCCACTATATATTCACTTCCTCACATCAGCTTGGGAGTGGAGGAACAAAAAGGTGGATTTCTCCTTTAACCGGAAGCAATATCATCCACAAATGTACAGTACAGCACAGCAGAGGGATGTTATCGCCCCAAAACGAAACAGATTACATTATTAGGATGTGTTAGGCAGCATGGTTAATCATGTTTTAGTGGTAACTACATGCTGCTGGATCGTATTTTTCATGCTTTTCTGACTGCATAAGCAATACTTGCCCAAATCAAAACTAAATTGCACTCTGCCCTAGTTTGGCAATGTGTTTTTGTAAAGTGTCACAATAAAGGTCCAGCTCTTACACAAATATGTCTGCTATTTCATTTCCCAAATGATTAAAGTGTGCTTGCTATGACTTCAACTCCTAGGTTGGTTTGTAACCCAAACATGAGGTGCTGAAATATGTAATGCATGCATTGTAAACATATGTAAATACTCATGCGCAAAGACATTAGCAATAAGTTCATCCCTGATGCGACGGCCCTCTGCTGTGCTTTGGGAGCTGGAGGCAGGATGTTGATGTACCTCTGGCTCGAGTTCCTCTGGAATGTCAAAGGTATCACCATGGTGCAGGCACAGGTTATGTAGGACACAGCATGCCATGATGACTCGGGCAGCTTTCCATGGTGCGTACAGGAGCTCACCACCGGGCCGCTCAAAGCACAGAAACCGTGCTTTTAGCAGCCCAATGGTGTGCTCAACAACCCCCTGGCTTTTATGCAGAGCCTTGTTGTAATTATGCTCTACTTCAGAAGCCATGGAAGCTGCCCATATCCTTTGTCAGCTGTAAAAAGACAAACATAATACGTGTTAGTTCTTGGTATAGTAAGTGTTCTGTGAATGCAAGTTAACACTAGACTTTTTTTACAAAGGTTGTTAAGGCTTGTGCTCTTCGGTCACTTTATTGCTTTTTGGTTGTTAGGAGACATTGTTACTTCTGACTACCACACTGAAGTACTGTGAGGTGTGAAAATAGTAATTATACTAGGGCTTCCAGAAATATCTGAAAGTTAGTTCTTCCACCATGCTCCCAATATTGTACAATATTTATAAACTATTTGCTAAATTAGATGTTAGCACAAAATATGACATATATACAATATAGGTCATAGCCTGGCATTCTGACAATGCAAAGGGACATAGCAACATAATTGGTGTCGTTAGGATATTATTACTGTTAGTTGTATTACAGTAACAACATTTTACATTACCTATTAATCAGCCCTCAGGCATTTCTCCAGAGATGAATTTCTGGTAGAGGGCTGTCTGACGCAGGTTATAGGCATCATGGCATGATCCTGGGAAACCTGTGCATGCACTCATGATTCTCTTGTTGGCATCACAGACTATTTGTACATTCAATGAATGATATCGCTTCCGGTTGTGAAAGGCGATTTCCTGCAGTTTAGGGGCCTGAATTGCCACATGGGTGCCATCGATGGCCCCCAAAACATTAGGAAATCCAACTCGCCTGAAGAAATCCACATTTACCTTCCTCCACTCCTGAGCTGTTTGAGGGAAGTGAATATATGCAGGGACAAGGTCCACAATGGCAATGATGACCTTCGTAAAAACCCTGGAAACTGTAGGCTGGCTTAGTCCCCAAATTAAGGCCGAGGAGGTCTGAAAGAGACCCGTTCCTAAAATATACAGAGTGGACAAGAGCCTGGTAATTCCTGGCACTGCCTAGCTTCTCGTGGTTTTTGGAGCAATTTTATCTTCCAGCAAGCTGTAAAGGTCATGGATGACCTGGCGAGACAGGCGGAAACGTCTTTTGACATCCTGGTCACGTAAATTCTTAAGGTGGCTATGCTCCAAGAAAATGCGTGGCTCCCGCACCCATCACAAAGTTGAAGCTTGCTCCTCTGGTTGTTGTTGTTGCTGCTCCTCTTCTGCAGTAACAAGCAGCGTTGCGTTTGATGCCACAACAGCAGTGGTGAACAGCAAGTCTACTTCCAAATCCTACTCCATGACAACAACAAGCAAAATTCTCGCCCCGGCGCACATTTAAGTGTGCATAAATGTGCGCATAAACGTGCCTATGCCTATAAATTTGCACAGAGCTTCTTAGCCATTCTGAATGTAAACCAAAACTTTACAAAGACAAAAAAGAGCACACATACCAGAAGGCTGCTACAAGAAAAACGAAAAATAAGAATACACCATTTACTTTAATGCTCAAAAAAATGTTTTTGGTGTGTTGTCCCATAACTCTTTTATTTTTTTCCTTCTAGTAACATGGAGCCTGGAGCATCTTAGGGAGACGTGCAGCATCTCAGGGAGTACGAAAGATTGGCGTTGCCATTCATTGGGCCAGAAACGGTGGTAGGGGTGGACTACCGGGATGACTCCAATGCATGGCAACCATGTAAATTCAATCCTTTTACATTACATAATTACCCATGTGAATTGATTTTTGCATTTTTGTGGGATTGCAACAGTTTAGTCATTAGCATTGAGAACAAAATAGGATTGTGTTTTTACTTATTTATGCTTGGGGTGAAATATGAGATCACTTTTTTTAAAATGACCTCTTTAGTGTATTTTTACCTTCTTTTGACTTGCATCAACAATGTGTGTATTTCAATTTTTTTTACAATAGCACATCCTGAGACGCAGCAGTCCCCTCCTGCCTTCTGTGCTCGGGGTGATGTGGATGATGAGTAGTGTTGGTTGAATAGCTCACTATTCGATTCGACAGCTTTTCGGCCGAATATAGCAAAAAAATTCGGGTGGTCGAATTCGAATTCGAATCCCATTAAAGTCAATGGGAGAAAAATTCGGGTTTGTTTGAGCACTGTGTAGAGTTTCTACAGCCTCCAAACAGATGTAAAAAGATACATTATAAAAGGATACATAAAAAGATACATTGTAAAGAGATACATTGTAATTTTTTTTTGTTTAGGGTCCCTCAGGTGGACATTTACTAGAAGGATAAGAGGAGACACCTGAGGTTTCCGTAAAGCGACCCATGTTTAATGTTTAGGATTCAGAATAAATGTGTCTAACATTTTGTCTAACATTTGTTGATGTTCCAATGTCAGGATGCTAACTGCATATTGGTATGGTGACCCACAAAATTATGTGATATTGTAGTAATTTTTTATTTTCCCTTTATAGCAACCAGTGGATTCAGGTGGATTGGGTCAACCCTGTGTGGACAGCCAGCTTCTAAGCCTCACTCGGAGGCTGGTTGGCCATTTTGATAGAATAGTGGAGTCAAGGATGTCTGCCCCAAATTCAAATAATTTGGAACAGGTCCCTAGGCTGCTACATGAAAACCTCAATCAAAATCGCCAGGACCGAGAATTTAACCAACAACATGTGGCGGCCATGCATCGTCTGGTGGCCATAGAATCGGTCTAAGAACAATCGGCCACTTTGGGTGCCTACATTTTCAGAGTTGACCATCTCTGTAACATGTTAAGTGAATCCCTGGGTCAACAATCTCAGCTAAATCAGGAGATTATTGACAGGCTGGGTTGGCAAATCCCAATAGGTCCAGCTGGCCCCCCAACCCCTGCAGAGCAGGCAGCGCCATCCTTCTCCCTGGCTCCATCTTTCTCCCTGGCTCCATCCTTCTTTCTGGCTCCACCCTGTTCCCTTGCTGTTGCCTGGCCACTTCCACCTCCTGGCCGCCCACCCTGTGCCCCTGCCCGGCAAATTAGTGCCCCTGCCGGCCCACCCCATGCCCCTGCCAAGCCACCCTATGCCCCTGGCCACCCAATTAGTGCACCTGCCCACCCAATTTGTGAGCCTGCTCAGCCAATTAGTGCCCCTGCCCGGCAACTCTGTGCCCCTGGCCGCCCAATTTGTGCCCCTGCCTGACCACCTTGTGCCCCTGGCCGCCCAATTAGTGCCCCTTTCCCACCCCATTTGTGCCCCTGCCAGCCCACCCCATGCCCCTGCCCAGCCACCCCATTCCCCTGGGTGGGTGGGCAACTTTCCCCTCAGCTTTTCTCAAATTTCTGACCTATGCCCTCCCACCTCAGCTCTATATATACTACTGTCCTTTGACCCCACCTCTCACTTACTCCACCCATCACACCACATATCTTGACCAATCATTATCCTTAACCCATTCTCTCCTGACTTCTTCCCCCCCCCCTCTTACTGTCATGAGGCCCTCCGCCTATATTTTTTTTTGCCACCCTGTGCCCCTGCCCGCCCAATTTATGCCCCTGCCAGCCTACCCCGTGCCCCTGGCCGCCCACCTCCTAACACGCGGGCAAGTAATCGCCGTGCTCTGAAGGTGGGCCACACCCGCGGCTGTGCTGTGGAGGTGGACTATGGGCATGCTGTGGGGGGTCCCATGGCCGAGGCCAGGATGTGGAGGTGGGCTGGGCCCATGGCCGTGCAGTGGGGGGTTCCATGACCGAGGCCAGGATGTGGAGGTGGTCCCTGGCTAGGCTGTTGGGGTTGGGGCCGGTCTGGGCGAAGAATGTAGATGGATGCCGGGTGCCAGGTAATAACATTCTTCCTGTCATTCTTCACTCAATTTTTTCAGGACTCCATGAGATCGCCAGTGTGGGTTTGTGTTGGTATCCTGTGTGAAGACGTTTGTTTGTATAAGATAGCTTAATCTCAATTTTGTGTTTACCCAATGTCCACAGGTTAGTGACCCTCGCACTTTGACACTTTACCTATCTAAGTTTCTTTTGATGTGGCCCAAGTATGCTCTAAATGCAGTTTTGCTATCTTTTCCCCGAAGAATGTTCCAGTTTGTAAATTTGTCAAAGTGATTCTAATCAAGTATGAAGTCCCAGCTCAATACTCAATACAAGTATTGCTGTAATGACCTTAAAAAAAGCTAAACATTATTTCCAAATACACGATTGCATCTTTGTTCACTAAATGAACACATATCTAATTATGTCTAAGGACTAAATATGGCACAGCTCACTTCTCTGACATCTAACATACCTAACTCTCTTACTTTTAAGGTCACAGGATGTTTGAAACTAAAGTGACCAATGCAGGAATGGAGCAAAATCGGCCAAGCTGCAAAACAGGTTGGTGTAGAATAAGAGCATGTTCGATATTTAATGGTTCAAAAAATCATTGTGTAAAAACTAAGGTTACTTTTTTGTGTTTTTTTTAGGGATGGATTTAGATTGGCCGGGCTGGAAACAGATTTTAAATGAGCACTTGAAAGAAAAGAAAATAACATTCACAAAATATGGCTTTTATTTTTTTTACAAAAGTATTTTTTTTATTCTCCCCCATAACTTTAAATATGAAAAACCCAACAAATATAAAAATAGAACAAACATTTCTTAAAACATATGTACAAAAAAACTTTTTTTTTAAAAGCGGTACCGCCTGGGCATACCCCGAGGAGGGGCCATTCTGAACCGGCGCTCCATGGCAGACATCCTCTGGTGCAGCCAATACAGGCTATCCCGTCTACTTCCTGGTGGGTGAGGAATAAACAAATAATATAATATCCGCAAGAGTTTGGTTCAAACATTTTTTAAAAGTACTGTCCTTGTAAAAAACAAACAAATGAAAATATAAACTAACCAGGAGGATGTCTGCCATGTCGCCGGGGTTGGGGTGGCGGTGGTGGGGGTCTCGGAGGCTCCTCAGGAGGGCTGGCTGCCTCCCTCGATGTGCAACTGGCTGTGTTTGTGGAAGGAGACCAAAAAAATAAGAGAAGTAAGTACTGACCAAATGTAACAGTATAATATACAGCTAGTTCCTAAATTGCACAGTACTAAAAGAATTCAAGTTATGTCATCTCATCTGACTGTTTTGCTGTTTACACTGTGCCAAACAAGAAAGAAAGGTTATTCCTGGGGCCAAGCTAATTATGGCTATGGAACTAAAGTGATGCAGTTTGTTGGCAATGAAGGTTGTGGGTTTTCACAAGGGACAAACGTGGCTAAGTGACATTTAACCTTTGTCTTCTTTTAAAAGCTGCCTAGACATGAAGCTAGTCATACACTCCTAATGATACTTGATGGAGCTAGGCCTAACAAAGTATCTCAAATATCAAATTATTAAAAAAACAAATATCCAAAATTATTAAGGATAGTAAAATATAAGAAGTAAAAAACAAACAGTTCTAGGCTAAACAATACTACTTTACACAAACAACAAACATTCTAAAACACCACTCCTTAACAAGAGGAGAAGACAAAATGCAAAACTTACCTGACAGGATGCTGCCCCCACTTCGCGGACTCAATTCGCTCTCCTCCGCTTCAGGTCCCTCCAAACATGTTGTATCCGGTTTTAGTGAAGCATTAGTAAGTGCCAGACATACATACAATCTAGGGTCAAAATGTAAGCACCGTTGTATTAGGTCAGATAATGCAACACATGTGGATTTATTTTGTTGACACGGGAAAAAAAAATTAAATAAAAAAAGTAGATAAATACTAAACACGGGAATATCTATTTGACACAGTAGAATGATGTGCATTCACCAAAATCAGGATTGTGGTCTCAGCTATCCAGAGGACATTCTACCAGAAGACTTCCACTGTCCTTCGGACAAAGAAAGATAATTTCCAGCCTTGCCTGATAGCGAGGAGGCTAATTAGTGCTCTTCAAATGATCTACCTCTGATTGAGCTTAATGGGGTAGAATCATGAAGATTTTTACAAACTGTATATACACACATCGAAATATGTGCATGTACATAGTTGTCAACAGCCAACATTAGGTGTGTGGACCTCTACCCAGCTCTCATCTACAGCTCTAATCCATTGAAAGAACAATAGAGGATGCTCCATTCTCAGCTGTCATCTGTGCAGAGGATTCCAGCTGCTGATAAGAGCTGGGCAGTGAGAAGAGCGCAGCTAGAATGAGATGGGGACACAGGCTAACCGTCCCCCATTCTATAGCTGTGCTGTGGCTTCTATATTAAAAAAATACTTGGGAAAATATATCCACTCTATGGGCATTTGTAACGACATCATGAGCACAGTGTGATATCTGTGTGTGGGAATTCTGCATGTCATATCTTGCAGCCTTACAACTCTGTGTACAAGCACAGAGGACACTCATAGATAATAGTCCCAAAATATCTACAAAATCTCAGCTCAACAGATTTCAAGCATTTGAAGATATGGTGATCCCAATTGCAAACACTATAGAAAATCCTACATTGGAAATGTTTTTTCCAAAGCAAGTGCACATAGGAGTCCTTAATTGAAAAAGTAGACCCCCGGGCCCACTTACATAGCAGTGAGCAAGTGTCCCCCCACTTGAACCTACATTTTCTGGGTAATGCACCTCACCATTCCCAAAAAATGATTTTTTCTTTTTCCCCTTTGGCCTCCTAGATGCACTTGCTTTTTAAACAGCAACAACCTCCAAAAAATGTGGTTGAGTAGTAGCTAGTAGGATCCTCAAAATTTCAAGTAGTTACAAACAAGGGTTTGGGACATCTGAAGGATTAAAGACGGTGAGTTCTTAGGCTGAGGAATATGAGAAGCAGCCTTAAAACACATTTAAATGTTGCAAACATGCATGATGCATAAAAACACATTTAAATGTGCAAACATGCATGATGCATAAAAACACATTTAAATGTGCAGACATGCATGCATGATACATAAAAACACATTTAAATGTGCAGACATGCATGCATGATGCAGAAAAACACATTTAAATGTGCAAACATGCATGATGCATAAAACACATTTATATGTGCAAAATGCATGATGCGTAAAAACATATTTAAAATGTGCAAAATGTATGATGCATAAAAACACATTTAAATATGCAAAATGCATGATGCAGAAAAACACATTTAAATGTGCAAACATGCATGATGCAGAAAAACACATTTAAATGTGCAAACATGGACAAACATGTATGCTTATTCTACTAAAAAGATTCCCCCCCCCCTGCTAAAACTTCAAAAATCACTTACCTGAATGGTGAAGCGCAGGTCCCTCTCTGCAAACAACGAGCGCGGCATGATGATAACGCAGATATGAAACTTCTGGGTTTACTCCCACCTACTGAAAAACGTGCCCATGCCACACATTTGCACATAGGCCTGCTGTATGTGCATTAATACCCGCATGTAACCGTTGTTATATGTTGCGCATATTATTATTTCATATATTATCTGATGTTAAGTAAATCCCTGACCTCTGCCCCTGCATTGGGAATGCAGAATTTTAATGTACCATTTGTATTGTATGCAAGAGAGAATTGTAAAACCATGGCTGCTGTGCTTGCTCTCAGATGCATGGTGGTAAATTTAGGCCTGTGGCGTATGTCTCCAAGACACTGCCTGTTACTGTGCAAGGCATGCCACCCTGTCTGCATGAGCTGGCAGCATGTGCAATGGCTGTAGAAAATGTCTTGCTTCTAACTTTGGGGCACGAGACGATACTTTACACATCCCATGCCGTACTACACTTGCTTAGGAATTTAACCACTTAACATAACAGCACAAAGGTTGTCTGGTTATGAAGTTATACTAACATCCACTGCAGGATTAAGTGTTAATATGCTCCTGGTAACAGCAGTCCTGTCACTGTGCTCCATACCCTCTTAGGTCTTAAAAGGCCGGAGGATGAAGTGCCAGAGTCACACTCATGTATCACTGAAATTCACCTCCCCAATCAAATAGCCATTGTCGAATGTCAAGCACACACTTCATTCAATTTCTGTAATGCCATGGGCAACAGACTAGCAGATTTTCATGCCAAAGCCGCTTCTCGGTCTACCACACCCACCACTAGCCCCCCCCCCCCCCCGATACACTTCTGCTTACCATCCCTGCTTCCACTGAAACCAACACACTTCTAACACACTTTAGAATCTGGTCAAAAGGAAGGATAGTAGGGCTGCCCCAGATAGCAGTACCCCTCATTGTTTTTCAAATAAAACCACAACAGAAGAAATAAACAAGCTCTTTTGTGCCCAAAATTTGTGCTAGAAATAATGTGCAAGGGATGAAAACAGGACAACATGAGCATTTGTTACCTCCACAGGGTCCATTTCAAGAGTTGCAAATTGATTTACATGTCAAAGGCTTCCAATAGATGTCAGATAATGTTAGTGATTACAGATAGATTCAGCAGATAGGTAGAAGCTTTTGTAGTCAGGAAAGAAAATGCAAGAACAGTAGCTAAAATACTATGCAAGGAGATCATCCCCAGATGCCCAGTGAGAATAAGCTCAGACAATGGCACTCCATTCACTTCTAAAGTCACACAGGAGTAGTAGAAAGGACAAATAGGACACTTAAAGACAAACTTAGGAAACCAACTGGAGGGACATTCCATAAGTGGACCAATACCTACCAGCCGTACTAGCAGAAATAAGAATGATACCCAACCCAGTTAATAAGCTGTCACTGAAAGGGTCTGAGACACTCCATTTTGTTACAGTTTTTAGTTATGAGAGCTTAGTTATGAGAACTAAGTGTATTTAGACTATGTGTATAAACCTGATGTTCTTCCAAGACGAGTGTCCTTGTTAATTTTGCCAACTCAGATAATGTAGATTGTTTATGAATAACAAGATGTTTTGTACGTGTCTGAAATTATGTAGCTAATTAATATCAATCTAGAATAGATACACTAGTGTCTATCTATTCTAATGAATGAGCATGGGCTATGGCATATTGTTATGTTATAAAAACTAGATGTTTGTTACAATAAAGTGGAAGATTGCTTGATACCATACGAGTGTATGCGTTGTTGACCAATTCTTCCCAGGCACCTGTTCTGATGCACTGAGAGACACTGGGATGGTGAGAGATCTGAGAGGAATAGAGCCAAGAAACCTGCAGATCCTTTCAGCTGGGGGCTCGTAAGCCGGGATAGAGCACACAAAATTTTCGGTGAGTACGGGAATTCCTCCCTAACGGGTTGGGAACTTTCTCGTTTCTTTCCGAATAATTTCTGTTGCTCCTATCTTGAATCCTTTTAGTAGAGATAAAGAAAGGAGAAGAGAAGTGCTAAATAACTATCTTTGGAGAAGATAGGGACTATCTTTAGGGAAGATAGGTCTTAATATAGGACTAATTGTGTAAGTCCTTACATGTAGATTTGTGCACGTCTACAAGAGATTCTTAGGAGAAGAATCAGGATTCTTAGGAGAAAAATCAGTATAGCACATTTTTGAGCTGTGATGTTACACACATCCCAGTGTCTCTTATGGTCAGATTTACTTTCACTTTTGTCTGTCTCAGTGTTTCTGTCTCAGTGTTTGTGAATATAACAGCTGTTGTTTTTCTCTGCTTTCTCTCCTCTATCACGTAGAAGTATAAGATAATTTGTTTGTATGACACAAGTGTCCGGGTGGTAAGTGTACAAAGAATGCATTTTTTTCTGTCCCAGTTGACAAGGAGACACGGCTACTTTTTGCTTTTACATTTAAACATCGCCAGTATACTTGGTGTAGAATGCCTCAGGGTTATGTAGATTCCCCTGTAGTCTACTCTATTGTTCTCCAGACTACACTGCGCCCTTGGACTGGGACCCTCATGGTTCTATCCTTCTACAATATGTGGATGATCTCTTCATATGTAGTTTCACTCGGGAGGCCTGCCAGGCGGACTGTGTTAGTCTAATACTGTGGTTATATGCATGTGGACACAAGGTGTCAAAATTACAATGGAGTACAAAAAGTGTTGATTATTTGGGCTTTGTCCTCAGTAAAGGTGAAAGGAAAATCAGCCATGCCAGAATTACTGCTGTACTGGGTCTGCCCCGTTGGAAGTTCCACCTCATATACCACCCTCAAAGTTCAGGGGTAGTAGAAAGGATGAATAGAACAATTAAGGAAAAATTAAGGAAAATTACTGGAGGTACGTTTACAAATTGGAAACGTTTTTGCCTGTAGCCTTAGCAGAAATTAGGATGCAGCCTAATAAGAATACTGGCTACTCACCATTTGAGGTCCTAATGGGAAGACCCTTTGACATTTTAATGGGAAGACAATTTCCCATCCCGTGAGCTTAAGACCCTTTAATTTTATTACCCGGGGATCTCCAACAAATTCAAGACCAATATGTTGCTAAACTTATTGAAAAACTGAACAGCAACTACGGAGATATGTCCCTCTCTTTTCCTCTCCCTACAGATCAACCGACGCACCCATTCAAGCCCGGAGACGTAGTGTTGGTTAAAGCTCTGCACAAGCACAAATCCTTGGATCCACCCTTTGGACCCCCGGTCACTGTGCAAGCCATCACTAGAACAGCCGTGCTGACCAGTGGAGGACCCACCTGGATACATGCCTCAAAAGTAAAAAAGGCACCACCGATCCAGCGCCAAGATGATGCTTCTTGATCCACGAGTACCAGCCCGGATGCTTGTCTGCAGTTTTGAGCCCTCATGGTCATATTCTGCCTTGTATGGGTCACAAAATGTGCCACTATCACCCTCAAGATTTGCCCTTCGTTTGTCCCCAAACAACCCATAACCTAAAGAATTACTCTACCCTGTCTATGCACCTGCGAAGACTTGAGTATAGTGACTGGACTGATTTCCAGGGTAACATATGGGAACGTCTTGCCAAAGAAATATATAATAGTTCTAGTTTTTGCTCATCTGATATACATAGTACTCAAAATATGTTAACGTCTTGTTTGATTGCTGTCTCCACTCCAGTCAGCATACTGCTTAGAGTCTTTAGCAATATCTATATTGACACTGAGGTTATTGAAAGTGATATATGTTTATCCCATGACCCAAATAACCTTTGTAATAACTGTCAAACCTATGATTTCCTAAAAAAAAATTGTTATGGTCAATATGCAAATCAAAAATCATTCAGCTTCCTTATGTATGCTGAAGAACCTGAGTCTGTTTATTTGCATTTAAAAGGAACAAAGGTATGAAGTCAAGTAGTTATCCTTTGTTTAAGGAAAAAGGAAGGGAAATGTAAGGAATGTATTTTGCTGAATCTTGAAGTTAAGTTGTTTTTGTGTTTTTGCTCTATTTTGCAAAAAATTGAGTTGTGTCGAAACTAGTTATGTCCTCCTTATCAGCAATATTTGCTCCATCCTTACCTTGAGGCTTCTTACCTTGAAACATCTTGCTCAGCGAAGTTCTTAATTAGGTTTCTTGTTATTGATTAACTACTAAGTGTCTTCCACCTTGCTGTCCGACTATATAAACTGCGATGTGATAATAAAGTTTTGAGAAGTGATATAACTACATGCTTGAGCTGCGTGTGTGTTATTCACTGCTCCTAACGCCTTGAAAACAAAGGCCACGATAGAGAGGTAACCTGATCTGGGATCAGCAAGAAATGGCCTTAACAGTTTGGCGTCAGAAGTGGGATATCTACCTATCTTAAAAGGACCAGGATCGGGTAAGTGGAAATTTTTTTTTCTACCCTTGCCTTTCCCTGTGTCCTGTAGATATTTTACGAACCTAAGCACTGTGCCAGTGTAGACTCCCTCATAAAAGGACTGGGTCCTTAGTTAGGAAACGATTTGTGAAATCTTCTTTTGAATTTGTGCACACTCGTGACCTCTGTTTTAATTTATAGAGTATAAGCATTTTGTTGCATGATATAGAAGTGTAAGAAATATTGTATACAAGATAAGTTTGTGTACTAATCTGGTTGCCAAGGTGAGGTTGGGTCAATCTTCACTGCTGTGGTTGCCTCGGACAAGCAGTAACTTGACCTAAGCTGCATTTTGGTAAGCGGTCCTGGGAACAGGACGTCAGCGGACGTCAACTGAACTAACAATAACTGTGTACAACCGTCTGATATTTATACTGAAATTTTTACTGCAACTATGGGAAATTCCCAAGGTAAGGAGAATAACCCCGAGGAACTCAAAGACCCCTATAAGAAACATGTAAAGAAACATATAGCTGTCTGACTATATAAACTGCGATGTGATAATAAAGTTTTGAGAAGTGATATAACTACATGCTTGAGCTGCGTGTGTGTTATTCACTGCTCCCAATGCCTTAACAAAACAAAGGCCACAATAGAGAGGGACCCTGATCTGGGATCAGCAAGAAACCGCCTTAACACCTGTATTCTTCTTCCTCCCGGGGAGAAGGAGTAATCTGAGCAATAACTTTGAAGCTAGGAATGAACACATGGGAACACTCAATGGTAGTCACTTTCACAAGTTTTTGTTAATTGAATCTTGAATGCACCGTGTTATGTCAGTCAAAAGTATTTTGTCATTGTCACCGCCTTCTATTGTTTTGCGCTTACTCAACGCTTCGCAATCTTGTACGTAAAAGTTCCTTTTGCGCATGCCTGTTCTCGGAGCCTCCTGGGATTCATGGCGTGCGTATCTCAGAAGGCTCTGTGCTCCTATTCAGTCATTATCGTCGCGGCACTAATGACAAAAGGTTAGGGATTTTGCCTTTTTGTGTTTTAAAAAAAAAAATAAAAAAACAAATCAAAGGGTTATCTACCCTTCTATATAAATCCTGTGAATCCCCTGTGAATCCTCCTGTTATAATTTCCTCGATCTTCTTATGGTTTTGCAAAATCGGTTCGGCAAAATTTTGCGGAACCATCGAAAGTTTGAGGAAATTTTCGCTCATCCCTAATCCCCTTAAGTTACATACACACGTGCAATTATTGTCCTTGGAAAGGATCTTTCACGATCCTTTACAACGACTAAGGACTGCATGATGCATGAACAAGTGCTTTACATAATGCACCCTTCTGCTCTATGGAGAGGGGAGGGGGGAATTGCAGATCTACACCCCGCTGCGTTCTCTCCCCTTCACTTTCATTACAATCTTTCCTCATGCGTTATCCGTGGATCCACCAGATAATCAACTCAGGTCTGATAACGAGAATGTGGCGTGTGTTCAGCACTCGTCGTCCATCGTCCGAACGACCGTCCAGGCAAATCCACGGACAATGGATGAAGAACGATCCTAATGCAAGGGAAGGAGGAGAGCACGCAACAGAGTGCCGCTCTGTCATTCTCCCCCTCCCCTCTCCATAGAGCAGAAGGGTGCATTATGTAAAGCACTTGTTCATGCATCATGCAGTCCTTAGTCGTTGTAAAGGATCGTGAAAGATCCTTTCCAAGGACAATAATTGCACGTGTGTATGTAACTTAAGGGGATTAGGGATGAGCGAAAATTTCCTCAAACTTTCGATGGTTCCGCAAAATTTTGCCGAACCGATTTTGCAAAACCATAAGAAGATCGAGGAAATTATAACAGGAGGATTCACAGGGGATTCACAGGATTTATATAGAAGGGTAGATAACCCTTTGATTTGTTTTTTTTATTTTTTTTTTTAAAACACAAAAAGGCAAAATCCCTAACCTTTTGTCATTAGTGCCGCGACGATAATGACTGAATAGGAGCACAGAGACTTCTGAGATACGCACGCCATGAATCCCAGGAGGCTCCGAGAACAGGCATGCGCAAAAGGAACTTTTCTGTAATTGAAAGAAGAAAGATGGCGATTTCACACAAGTGCAGTATTATTTGCATTTTTTTTTTACAAATACAGCGGCATATGTCACGTATCTAGGCAAGTAATTTTTTTTTTTTTTACTTTATTAATGTTAATATTATTATTTACTTTTTTTTACTTTATTAATGTGAAAAGGTCCCTGATTGGTATTAGGATTTTTCTGTTTAAGACCCCAAATGTGGCAACTTGTTACTTTTAGGAGGCTGAAAATAGGTTTTGTTTCAGCTCTCACTGTCCCCTGTGTACCTTTTTTATTTTCTTGTTTGTACAACAATCGGTGGGGGAGATATGATGGTTTATACATTAGGGGGTAATGACAGCTGCATGGACACAGAGCTCAAGCAGATGCTGCTAGTATAGGAAGGGTAGGAATATTTCACAGTACAAGGTGGGCGGGGCACAGCTGATCTCCAAGGTCTATAGGACACCCCCACTCTCTGGAGCCCACACTGAAACAGAATCCTATTGAAATAAATAGGAGATTCACAGACAGAGCAGAAACAGCTGATTGTGATGTCATTGTACACGCCCAATCAGCTGGTAGTATGCATTCCTAAAGTAGGATTATCTCATAGGACAATGGCCCAGTATCACCTGTCTAGGAATGCTAGCCACAGCACTCTTTCGACAGCCACTGTTGCTGGGCAACTGTTGCTACACAGCTTGCTAGTCTATCTTGAAACACAGTGCACACGCGCTGAGGATGCTCACTATTGCTGGCTAAGGTTATTAGCAACACGTGAACGTAGGCTTTTAGGTATTAGGTATTATTTAGTTTAGACTGAGTGTTGAAACATAGTAGCTGTCAAATATGTTTGTAGACCTAGCAAACAGTCTGCGATTGTAATGTCAAACGTCTTTAAATGAATGTTTATCTTGGTTGTTCATATGGACAAACCATTGGATCAGTGAACTTAGTATAATACAGAGGTCCACAACCCCCGGTCTGTCTGACAGGTGGGCCACGGCTCTGGTTGGTGCACCCCCCAGTGGGGTCAGGAGAACCTGCTTGGGGGGGGCGCACCGGCCAGAGCAGCAGGCCATGTCTCCTGGAGACATCACAGGCTCAGGGTGGTGGGCAGATTTTGTCTCTGGAGAGAGTGGGTGGGTTCTGGCATCATGACGTCTCTCTGGGTGGAAGTTTCTTCACACTTCTGGGTGACATTGATGATGCACTACACCCAGCGTCTTCTCCTCCTGCTCTTGCTGCTGCCACCTGCCAGTACTCCATTCACAAAAATTGTATTACACACATTGATGATGCACTACACCCAGCTCTAGATGCCAGTTACCAATGCCGCCCACGCTCCATCTCAGGGCCCACCGCCTCCTCCTGCTGTTGTTGCTGCTACCGCCTGTCCAGTACTCCATTCACAAAAATTGTATTACACACTTCTGGGTGACATTGATGATGCACTACACCCATCTCTAGATGCCACTTACCAATGTCGTCCACGCTCCGTCTCAGGGCCCACCGCTTTCTCCTCCTGCTGTTGCTGTTGCCGCCTGCCAGTGCCAGTACTCTATTCACAGAAATTGTATTACACACTTCTAGGTGGCATTGATGATGCACTACACCCAGCTCAAGCTGTCAGTTACCAATGTGGTCCCCTCTCTGTCTCAGGGCCCACCACCCTCTCCTCCTCCTGCTGATGCTGCTGCCACCTGCTCAGTACTCCATTCACAAAAATTGTATTACACACTATTGGGTGACATTGATGATGCACTACACCCAGCTCTAGATGCCACTTACCACCGCCGTCCCCGCTCTGTCTCAGGGCCCACTTTCTCTTTTTCCTGCTGTTGCTGCTGCCACCCGCCCAGTACTTCATTCACAAAAATTGTACACTTCTGGGTGACATTGATGATGCACTACACCCAGCTCTAAATGCAAGTTACCAATGTGGTCCCCACTCCATCTCAGGGCCCACCGCCTCCTCATCTTGCTTGTGCTGCTGCCACCTTCCAGTTCTTCATTCACAAAAATTGTATTACACACTTCTGGGTGACATTGATGATGCACTACACCCAGCTCTAGATGGCAGTTACCAATGCAGTCACCATTCCGTCTCAGGGCCCACCGCCTCGTCCTCCTTCTGTTGCTGCTGCCGCCTGTCAGTACTCCTTTCACTAAAATTGTACACTTCTGGGTGACATTGAATATGCACTGCACCCAGCTCTAGATGCCAGTTACCACTGCCGTCCACGCTCTGCTTCAGGGCCCACCGCCTCCTCCTCTTGCTGTTGCTGCCCCCTGCCCAGTACTCCATTCACAAAAATTGTATTACACACTTCTGGGTGACATTGATGATGCACTACACCCAGCTCTAGATGCCAGTTACCAATGCCATCCATGCTCCATCTCAGAGTCCACCGTCTTCTCCTCCTGCGGTTGGTACTGCCACCTGCCAGTACTCCATTCACAAAAATTGTATTACACACTTCTGGGTGACATTGATGATGCACTACACCCAGCTCTAGATGCCAGTTACCAATGTCCTCCAAACTCCGTTTCAGGGCCAACCGCCTCCTCCTGCTGTTGCTGCTGCCGCCTGTCAGTACTCCATTCACTAAAATTGTACACTTCTGAGTGACATTGATGATGCACTACACCCAGCTCTAGATGCCAGTTACTAATGCCGTCCATGGTCAATCTCAGAGTCCACTGCCTTCTCCTTCTGCAGTTGGTGCTGCCGCCTGCCAGTACTCCATTCACAGAATTTGTATTACACACATCTAGGTGGCATTGACGATGGACTACACCCAGCTAGATATGCCAGTTACCAATGCGGCCCCAAGTCTGTCCCAGGGCCTACTGCTTCCCCGCTTGCTGTTGCTGTTACCGTCTGCCCAGCACTCCATTCACAAAAATTGTATTACACACTTCTGGGTGACATTAAAGATGCACTACACCCAGCTGTAGATGCCAGTTACCAATGCCATTCCCACTCCGTCTCAGGGCCCACCGCCTTCTCCTCCTGCTGTTGCTGCTGCCTGCTGGTACTCCATTCACAAAAATTGTATTACACACTTCTAGGTGGCATTGACGATGCACTACACCCAGCTCTAGATGCAAGTTACCAATGCCATCTACGATCCGTCTCAGGGCTCACTGCCTCCTCCTCCTGCTAATGCTGCTGCCACCTGCTCAGTACTCCATTCACAAAAATTGTATTACACACTATTTGGTGACATTGATGATGCACTTCACTCAGCCCTAGTTGCCAGTTACCACTGCCGTCCCCAATCCGTAACAGGGCCCACCGCCTCCTCCTCTTGCTGCTGCTGCTGTCGCCTGCCCGATACTCTATTCACAAAAATTGTATTACACACTTCTGGGTGAGATTGATGATGCACTACACCTTTCTTTAGATGCCAGTTACCATTGTCGTCCACACTTCAACTCAGGGCCCACCGCCTCCTCCTCCTCCTACTACTACTACTGTTGCTGCTGCCGCGTGTCAGTACTCCATTCACTAAAATTGTACACTTCTGGCTGACATTGATAATGCACTACACCTAGCTCTAGATGCCAGTTACTACTGCCGTCCACACTCTGATTCAGGGCCCATCTCCTCCTCCTCCTGCTGTCGCTGCTGCTGCCTGTCTGACAGGTGGGCCGTGGCTCTGGTTGGTGCACCCCCCAGTGGGGTCAGGAGAACCCGATTGAGGGAGAGGCTTGAGTCATCATCAGGGTTTCCCTTTTCCCAGCCCATCAACGCAGATTTAGAGGAGTTGTAGCACATGCTCTGTACCCAAGTGGGTGTATTACACGCTCTGATTCAGGGCCCACTGCCTCCTCCTCCTGCTTCCTTCTGCCCAGTACTCCATTCACAAAAATTGTGCAAAATTGCCAGTTACCAATGCCGTCCACGCTCCGTCTCAGGGCCCACCGCCTTCTCCTCCTGCTGTTGCTGCTGCCTGTCCAGTACTATATTCACAAAAATCGTATTACAGACTTCTGGGTGACATTGATAATGCACTACACCCAGCTCTGGATGCCAGTTAACAATGCCATCCACTCTTCCTCTCAGAGCCCACCGCCTCCTTCTTCTGCTGCCGCCTGCCCAATACTCCATTCACAAAAATTTTATTTCACACTTCTGGGTGACATTGATGATGCACTACACCCAGGGCCTTCTCCTCTTACTCTTGCTGCTGCCACCTGCCAGTACTCCATTCACAGAAATTGTATTACACACTTCTAGGTGATATTGACAATGGACTACACCAAGCTCGAGATGCCAGTTACCAATACTGTCCCCACTCCATCTCAGGGCCCACCGCCTCCTCCTTCTGCTGTTGCTGCTGCCGTATGTCATTTTTACAGGAATTTACTTTGACAGTGCACTTCTGGGTATAATCTGTACTTGCTTAAAATGAACTTGGCATAAAAAGTGCTATCATTATCTTTGTTAGTGTATTGATCGTTTGCCCTTTGCTGGTATTTTCCAAACTCTGCAACCTTACCCACCTTGACAACTCACTATTTCCCCTTTCTGACCACAGTCTAAACACCTTCAATCTATCTAACTCTTTACCCCATTTGCCACATCCCACACCTGGTCAATGGCAGAGAGATATCCGTAACCTTGACCACAACCTATTCTCTAACTGCTGTACGTCCCTAACCCCCACTTTCTCTAAAATCATCTCCCCAGATAAAGCTTCCATCCAACTACAATCTTTCTTTGGCTCTGGATAAAGTTGACCCTGCCACCTTCCGCTACCCCTGCCCTGCCAAACCCGACCCTGGCCCAACAATCACAGCAAACATTTAACAAAGGCTGTTCATGTAGATGAGCACCAGTGAAGGAAATCTGGCCTCTGTACAGACTTCATGGACTACAAAGCCAAGCTAAAACACTGTAACATTGAACTCATTGTCTCCAAGCAAAAGGATTTCTCCGTGGTCATTTTCTCTCAAGCTTCCAACCAACGCAGCCTCTTCTCAACAATTGACTCCCTCTTAAACCCCACCTCTCAAACTACCCTCTCTGTCCAAGACATAGCCACGTACTCTTGAGATAAAATTGTCAAATTTAGACATGATGCCCACCATGCCACATGATGCAACCATATCCACCCCTTCCACCTGTAAGTCCCCTCCCTTCTCTCATCATCTGAATCTACTACCTGTCTGCTTGACCCAATTCCCTCTGATCTATTGTGTGCCCACGCCTCCACCCTGGCCCCTGCACTAACCCAACTATTCAACATTTCCCTCTCTACTGGTCGATTACCTGAACACCAAATCTCTCCTTGACCCTCTGCAGTCTGGCTTTCGAGCTTCCCATTCCACCGAAACAGCCCTTACTAAAGTGGCCAACGACCTCCACAGAGCTAAGTCTCAAGGTAACTTTTCCTTCTGCCTTCTCCTAGATCATTCCTCTGCTTTTAACACTGTTGATCACCCCCTTCTAGCCCAAATTATGTGCCCCATTGGTATCAGTGACATTGCTCTCTCTTGGTTTACTTCTTACCAGTCTGGCCCTTCCTTTCAAGTTTCTTTCAATGGTAATTCTTCCTCTCCCATACTCCTCCCTGTGTGTGTTCCCCAAGGGTCAGTTTTTGGACCTCCTCACTCGGTAGTCTCATTACCATCTGTAAGCTGATGACACTTAAATCTAACTGTCCACCCCGACTTGTCTCCCTCAGTCCTGAATAAGGTTTCATGCTGCCTGACGGTCATTTCATCGTGGATGTCTGAGAGATTCTTGAAAATCAACCTGGATAAAACAGAACTCATCATCTTCCCCAACTCAAATTCCAAATCTCCCCCCAACATATTTCTAACTGTTAACAACACTGTCATTCGTCCCTGCCCTCAGGCACATTGTCTTGGCATTACCCTCAATTCTGCCCTGTCATTTACTCCCCATATTCAGAACATTTCCAGGTCCTGCCACTTTTACCTGTGCAACATCTCCAAAATCCCACCCTACCTGTCCCCAGAGACCACCAAACTCCTTGTACACACTCTTATCATCTCGCATCTGGACTACTGTAACATCCTCCTCTCTGGTATCCCACTAACTCGACTCAACTTTTGTTGCTTATGAATGCTGCTGCCAGACTTATCCCTCCTTCCCACCACTCCTCTTCGCATTTCTTTGTAGTTTCTTCTTTGGCTTCCATTTCCCCTGAGAATCAAATTCAAGCTCCTGTGCTTTGCCTTCAAATCCCTTCACAGTTCTTGCCCAACCTAACATGGCAGGACAGTACTCCCCTAGCCGCTCTCTTTGCTTCTCCAATGACACTGGGGAACACATTTTTTGTTGAGTTAGATCTTACACTTGTTTTTTACTAATTTTTGGGTGGTGAATGCAGAAATGACCCCAGTTTTTTGCTATCACTTTTCAATTATGAAAAAAAATATCAATTTTTTACGATACAGGGTACCCCTTTTTGTCAAAAAAACATACAAATTTTACATAAAATGAAAAAATAATAGTTACATAGTAGGTTAGGTTGAAAAAAGACATATGTCCATCAAGGTCAATCACTAGGGAAATAAACATATCCCGGGATATAAAACCCTAAAAGACATAGTTGGTCCTGAGGAAGGCAAAAAAACCCTGGTACAATTTGCTTCAACAGGGTAAAAAAATTCCTTCCTGATATCATAAGGCAATCGGATGCTCCCTGGATCAACAGTCACTGTTTTTTTTACTTTAAAGCCTTATTACCCAGTTATATTCTGTGCTTCTAGAAAAGCATCCAGTTTTTTCACAAAGCAATCTATAGTAGTTGCTGAAACGTTTTCCTGAGGGAGCCGATTCCACATTTTCACAGACCTTACAGTAAAGGAGTATGTCTCCATCTCTGCAGCCTATTACTCTTTTAATACAGGAAAGTACTTGTGCTTTAGATATTGCAGCTTGGCATTGCATGCTGTTATTAAGTCTATGATCTACCAGAACCCCCAGATCCTTTTACATTTCTGACTCCCCCAAATGTATTCCCCCTAGACAGTATGAAGCATGCATGTTGTTAGCTCCCAAGTGCATAATTTTACATTTATCTATATTAAATATCATTTGCCACTTGGCTGCCCAAACAAACAGTACATCCAGGTCTGCTTGTACATTATAGACATCCTGTATGGGCATAATTCCATTGCATAGTTTGGTGTCATCTGCAAACACAGAAATGGTACTTTTAATCACAAACTCTATATCATTTATAAAGATGTTAAACAGTAAAGGTCCCAACTCAGAACCCTGGGGTACACCACTAATAACCCTAATCTATTCAGAGTATGAATCAATAATTACAACTCTATGGATGTGATCTTGAAGCCAGTTCTCTATCCATTTACAGATTTACTTTTCTAAACCTATTGACCCTAACGTGAATATTAACCGTCTGTTGGGTATAGTGTCAAATGCTTTAGTAAAGTCCAAGTACACTATATCAACTGCTATTCCACTGTATACCTGTTTACTTACTCATAAAAAGAGAGTAAATTTGTTTGACAACTTTTGTCTTTCTTGAAGCCATGCTGACTATCACTTATAATATTATTTTCCAGCAGAAACTCCTCTATGTGGTTCTTTATCAAACTCTCTAAGACCTTTCCAACTATGGACATTAAACTAACGGGTCTGTAGTTACCTGGTAATGACTTTGCTCCCTTTTTGAAGAAAGGAACCACATTGGCCTTACGCCAATCTATTGGTACCTTGCCAGTGACAAAAGAATCTCTAAAAATTAAAAATAATCGCTTTGAAATAAAGGAACTCAGCTATTTGAGGACACGTGGATGTAATCCATCAGGTCCTGGTGCTTTGTCAACCCTAATTTTTCCCATCTGTTTCTCTATTATATGAATTCTGAGCCATCTGATCTTTTTGCTAATAAAATATTTGAAAACGTTGTTGGGGTTTGCCTTACTTTTCTTTGCAATCTGTCTTTCATTTTGAAGTTTTGCACATTTTATCTCCTTTTTATATCTTTTGTTATATTCTTTATAGGTTTCAAATGATGAAGGTGATCCTTAATTTTTATATTTTTGGAATGCCCTTTTCTTGTTCCTTATGGCTTTTTTAGCATCAGCTGTGAACCACATAGGTTTTAATTTTAGCCTCTTAAACCTATTACCCTTGGAATATATGTTTCAGTTTGCTTTTGAAGAAAATTATTGAAACGTTCCCATTTCTGTTCTGTGTTCTTTGAGGACAATATTGTCTCCCAGTCCAAGTCACAGAGAGCTGCCCTCTCTGTGTGATACGCCCACTCTGTTGTGATGCAGCGTAGGGTGGAAGCATGAGAACGTACCCCCAGCTCTCCCGTGCAAGGGAGGAGAGGAGGATTCCCTGTCTGTGTCAGCTGCCAGAATGGAACTGGAAGTGGGCAGGGGGAGAGAATACGCTCAGGGGACACAGGGAGCGCATATTGCCCCTGATTCATCAAGCAAAATCGGATTATCGGTCGCGCATTCGTATTAGCGATCCGGAATCGTGCGCGATCGCGCTATTCAACAACTGAAAAAGCTCGCGCACGGAGCCGCGCTTATCCGACAGCTTTTTACTGCGAGTCCGGACCGCGGTAATCCGCGATCGCTGGCCGCGCGTACGTTCGCGCTTCCAGCGATCGCGGATTTTAATGATGAATCAGGGTCATTGTGTCAATGGCCAGGCGATGACGGCCAACGCTTGGGCTATGCGCTCCCCATGCCCCAGGGATACAAAAAGGAAAAATAGGAAATTCGAATTGACAGCATATTTACAAATGAATATACGATTTTAAAGTGTTGAATTATTTTTTTAACTAAACAGTACATTGTTTCACATTATTCCACAAAGGATACATTTGAATCATGCCTCACATGACAACATTTGGGTCAATAATTTCAAATATGAAAAACAAGAAAAAGAAAAAGGAGGAAAAAAGGAAAGAAGATGTTTTTGTATTTATTGGAATGATCTTATATTAGGTATTTTAGTAATTATAAAAAAAAGGTTTATAACTGATGATTTCATTCAAGCCTGTAAATATATATTGGCTTTAAGCTGATAAATCCATCTTGCCTCTTTTTGAAGCAGCTCCTTATCGAAACCCCCCCCCCCCTCTTTCCTTTGGGGGGAGATTTTTGAGGGCAATACATTTCATTTTATCACTGTTAT
Source organism: Pyxicephalus adspersus (assembly GCF_032062135.1). Taxonomy (NCBI): domain Eukaryota; kingdom Metazoa; phylum Chordata; class Amphibia; order Anura; family Pyxicephalidae; genus Pyxicephalus; species Pyxicephalus adspersus. The sequence continues at coordinate 110,736,445 of NC_092858.1, forward strand.
AGCTTTTATAGATTTTATGCATATGAGGAAAGTAAATTCAAGACCAGCTGGTACGAAATGCACAAGCAGTGAGGCAGGTGATCACTACTGGCAGACTAAACTGATGCAAGGGCCCTGATTCACTAAGCAAAATTGGAGGCTCGGTCGCACATTCGTATGCGCGATCCAAAATCGGAAGCCGTCGCGCAATTCACCTACTAAATGAGCTTGCTGCTGGAGACGCGCATCCCCGACAGTTTTACACTGGCGAGCTTGCATTAAAAGTCACTGTTTCCCTAAAAAAGCATTCTTTCTAATGGCACACATATTACCCTTAACCCTAAAAAAAAATATTTGTGCTGTTCAAATGTTTAAAACATCCATATGCGCTAAGAAAAAAGCATATTTTAAAATGACTTATTTCTTTCCTGTTGGGCAAGAGTTAACTGATCTCAGCTCCTCTACATAGGCGCCTATATAAAGGCTTACGATGCCTGATCAGAGTAGCCGCCTGCAGGTAAATCTTGCGACTTTCCACGCGCGAAGCCTCGGCTTTGCCATCGGACTAGATTTTCCCACAAAAGTCACAAGCATACACACGTTCTTGTTTGCTTCTTATAGATATTTATGTATATGTGTGTATATATATGCAATATTGTATAGAATGGAATATTTGTTGGGCCATTTTTGAACTATTTTGGCTTTACATGGAAGTGTGGGTTTACATGTGTTTTGTTTGTTCTTTTTATTTTTTTTGTCATTTAGTGTAAAGTTTAGTGATTTGTTTTTTTTTTTTTTTTTTTTTTGGTTTTGATGTGTTTTTTTATATTTTATTGTGACCTTTTAGCAAATGTTTCTTTTGAATAAAGTTGTTTCTAAACTGTTGTAGTTTTTTCAGGGGGTTTGTTATGTGATCTCCTTTCCAATCTCCCAGGACATTGGGTTTTTAAGCTGTTCCTTCCTCTGAATTATTTGTAAGGCTAAAAACATCACAATTGTCTTATTAAAACTCAGTTGTTTGATGAGCAGTTGTGCGCCAAACTTCAGGCGCGTTTAGCTCATAGTTGACCTGCTACTTGTGCCTGAACTGTTTTATCAGTTGAAAAATGCACTGCACTTTTGCATAGTCCTCATTAAGGTAAGTTTTTATTTTTTTGTGTATATTGCATGTTTGCTTCATATGCACTCATGTATGTATAGACATGAGTGCACATAAAGCCAAACATTTATGTTTGCATTTAGATGTGTGTACATATACATAGAAAAGAGAAATTATAAGATGAAATAGGCAGAGGGCTTTTTAGACCATATTGCTTCACATTCCAAAGGTTGCCTATTTCTTCCTATGATTTCGGATATCATGGGCTTGGCTACAAGCAACATTCATGGAGGATATTGCTTCTGGTTAAAAGAAGGAATCCACCTTTATGTGCTTCCACTACCAAGCTAAGGTCAGTAAGTCAATTAAATATAGTGGGCCAAAATCTAAAATGCCATTCAAATCTGCAAAAACACCCTGAAGCGATGGACAGGAAAGAAAATGTTTGGCACAAAGTGGATTTGGCCTTGGAACTTTGATATGCTAGTACTATTTTGTTTTGTGTAAACACCTAAATAATGCATACACTCCAGTTTTTAAGAACATTAAGTTATCAACACAACATCTGTTCATTTCTAAGAGTGCGAGACCCTGCTTGTAAGCTTGGCAATCAATGCGCTTTGATGTTGTGCTTGGCAACCTGGACCTTCTTCCATCACCAGAAATTGCTTCTGGTTAAAGAAGGAAACCCCCTTTATGTGCTTCTATTACCAAGCTGAGGTAAATCAATATATAGTTGGGCAAGGTTTAACATGCAATTCAAACTGAATAAACACCCTGAAAGGCTCGAAAAGCAAGAACATATGTTTGGCTCAAAGTGTACAAACCAGCAGGTTAGTCCATAATTCAAAAAAGAAACATAACAAAAAATATATACAAAAAGTATATTAATATAAAATATTATGCGCTTACCTCTGCGCAACACCGGAACACCGGCTACAAGCGTGTATTGATGCGCATACAGCAGGCGTAAGTGCAAATGCGTGGCGTGGCCACGTTTTACAGTAGGTGGGAGTAAACCAGGAAGTTTCATATCTGTTTTATCAACATGCCGCGCCCATTGTTTGAAGAGAGGGACCTGCGATGCATTATTAAGGTAAGTGATTTTTTAAAAAAGTTTTAGTGGGGGGAGGCAAGGAGGGGCATTATTTTTACTACAATAAGCATACATTTTGTCCATGTTTACACATTTAAATGTGTTTTATGCATCATGCATATTTGCACATTTAAATGTGTTTTATGCATCATGGATGTTTGCACATTTAAATGTGTTTTTTATGCATCATGCATGTTTGCACATTTAAATGTGTTGTTATGCATCATGCATGTTTGCACATTTAAATGTGTTTTTATGCATCATGCATGTTTGCACATTTAAATGTGTT